>NC_059125.1:24630047-24950956 GCF_020740685.1 Jaculus jaculus
GGTACTGGGAAATCAAACTCAATTCATTAGGCTCTGCACCTAAGCAGCTTAATGGTTGTGCTATCTCTACAACCCCTCAATTGTGTTTTTAATATACATTTTATTGGAGCTCAGCAATTCTTTCTTGTTTTTGATTATTACTGCTTTAGATGCTTTTTGTTTAGTTTTTAATTTCACTCATTATATTTTCTATCTCAAGTATTTCCCTTTGGCTTTTTGATTGCTTTTCTTTCTTTGCTAAGCTTTTTGCGGAATTATTTCACTCTGGTTTTTTTAAACTCATTGAATTTCCATATAACAATTCTTTTAACTTCTCAGTTTGAGAGTTCTTCCATACTAATTACTGTCTAGTAGGTATCTAACATGATGAGGTTGTGGTGTCTTGGTGAGTGTTGGTATTAAGTATCACCTGGGTATAAGAACATTGGGTGTTTCTTTGGGTCTTCCTAATCAGGCTTTGTTTTTAAGTGTCTTTCTAGAAATTTTAGAAAGCCTAATTATTTACTCTGAGTCACTTACTGTGACAGCTTTCAACTTGACAGGCTTTAAAATCTCCATGGAAACAAATCTCTGATCATATATGTGAGAGATTGTGTGGATTATGTGGGAGGACCCACCATATATGCAATAACTTCACATGAGCTGGATTCCTGAAATATATAAAAAGGAGAAAGCTAGCTGAGAATGCACCATCCATCACTCTGGCATACTTCCTTTATGCCAATTTGACATGTGACATCAGCTTCCTGGGCCTACCATGCTTTCCCCACTATGACAGACTCAATGCACTGAAATTATATACCACAATAAACTCTTTTCTTCCCTAAGTTGTGTCTGCCTACCTATTTTATTCCAGCAATGAGAAAGTAACTGATATATTCACACAATTTTAGCACTGGATGATACACAGGACTAGATTTGTGAGAAGTTTGCTATTGGTGTGTTGTCATTATTTCAGTACTAGGGATCAATGCAAGTTAGTTCAGTTAATGTGTTCTTCACAAAGATGAAATTACCCATAAAAAGCTTTTCTCTTGGATTAAGGTAGGCTCAATTTCATCATCCACAGTTCTGGCCTTTGGTCAAACAAAACAGGATTCTGCCTGGCTCTGAGTAGAGTCATTTTGTAAAGAAAATCCCTAGGGTCTTATGTCATAGATGTAGCTAACAATGACACCAACCCATATTACATTCTTATCCCATATCTCATGAAGACCCACAAAGTAACTGGTTGGGTTCAAGTCCCATCCTAATAAGGGCTGCTTATTGTTGAAGTGGACCCATGGCCCAAGACCACTGCAGTCAACCACAGCTGATAGTAACTGTAACAAAAGTCCCATGAGTCTGCAATTTAGCTTTAAGGTGTTCTAACAACAGGAATGCCATTAGAGTTTGTCCACTTTTAGGTTTCACCAGTATAGTACTGGGTTTCAGGACAAAAAAAAAATCTTGTGTTCTTGCATATACCCAGTGAATTGGTTCACCTTTCTATGCTTCCAACGGAAGTGATAATGTTGATGAAGGCATTCACTTGGCTGGATATACTGATACTAACTTGTGTGGGTAGTTTCTGAGTCTCAGAGCTGTTAGGACCTACTCAAACTTAGTGTTTGATCAGTGCTCACATTTCAAGTAAGTCTGTTTCAGTGACTTTGGTGTTAGGGCAGTTGTAGTTAGGACTTTATCTGTGAAAACTGGCCTAGAGATAGGTGAGCTGTTTAAGATTAGGAAGCAGGTAGTTCAGATAGCTCCTTGTAACCTACACCAATGGTAAGCTAGGTAACACCTGAATCTAACAGTCTCCATAATCTTTGGAGTAAGAAAGCTATGTTTTATGCCTTTTCTAAGTTTGGAACTTAAATAACCAAAACTCAGTCTGTCTTACTAGCACAAGTCTCCAGTTGATGTTGACATGGTCTAAAAGTTCCTGCCTGATCTCTGGTCTCTATGTAGGTCCTTCAGTTTCTAATGGATGATGGATGGGGCTCATCATTGGAGGCCAGTCACTGGACACTGAGACAATGTCCTCTCCTAGCTTTCCTGTCCTGCTCCACAACATATAGACACATATTCCTTGCTCTTTTGCCCAAGGTTTGGGTAGAGGTCATGAAGACAACTGGCCACATGCCCAAACATGGTTCTAATGCCTTGTTGCTTGGATACTGGCTTCACCAAAGAGTCCCTTTGTTGTATTATATAAAATGAAGGTTCTATGGTCAGTTACCTGATTTCTTTAGCATTTGCATGTGAATTTACCTTTGTATATTTGTAAAGTTCACTGGGGGGTTTAGCTGCCATGTTTCTCCACATAATAATGTAAGAAAAATTTATTGGGGAATTGTTTTCAAATTAAATGTGGCTCATCAAATTCTATAAAGTTTTGTCTGTAGTATCCAAAATGAATCAGTATTTTAATATAATATATAAACCTATGTGTGTACATTTTATATAGATATAGAAATAGACATAGATACAGATACAGATATAGATATAGATATATGGGCATAAATACATCATATCTTCTTTGTGATTCTTTTGACTACAAAAATTTGTTCTTTTTGAAAATTTTTAATATTTTTTTAAAAATATATATTTTTGAGAGAGAGAGAGAGAGAGAGAGGAAGAAAGAGCAAGAAAGAAAGATATAAAGAGAGAGAATGGGCATGCCAGGGTCTTCAGCCACTGAAAAGGAACTCCAGATACATGTGCCACCTTGTAAACATGACTTATGTGAATCTTGGGGAATTGAATATGAGTCCTTTGGCTTTGCAGGCAAGTGCCTTAATCACTAAGGCTCACACATCTGGAGTTTGTTTGCAGTGCCTGGAAACCCTGGCATGCCCATTCTCTCTCTTTCTCTGTCAAATAAATAAATAGATAAAAATTAGAAAAAAACTCCTTTGTAAAAGGTATGGTTTCTTTAAATATTGAGTTTATCTGAGCTTTGTAAGATGTTAGAAGGTGACAAGGTTGCATTGGTAAGTGAAGAGTTCTGGCTCCATTTCAAACATTTTCTTTTTCTTTTTTTTTAAAAAAAATTATTTATTTATTTGAGAGCGATAGACACAGAGGGAAAGACAGATAAAGGGGGAGAGAGAATGGGCGCGCCAGGGCTTCCAGCCTCTGCAAACGAACTCCAGAAGCGTGCGCCCCCTTGTGCATCTGGCTAACGTGGGACCTGGGGAACCGAGCCTCGAACCGGGGTCCTTAGGCTTCACAGGCAAGTGCTTAACCACTAAGCCATCTCTCCAGCCCCATTTCAAAGATTTTCTACCACTACTTCTATGGCCTACAAGAGCTCTTACTATTAAATGAATGGGTACATATTAAAGAGGTCAAATGTAATGCACTGTACTGACTACTGCTGAACTATGAATCATATTTTGGCCAGAGAAAATATATGTATTGGAGTATAGGCAGAAAGGTAGACAAATAAATATCACCTCAGACCCAGATAATTGTCTGGAATGAAGATCTTCCCACCTAAGTTCAAACTGCTATGTACTGAGCACAAAAGAATAAACAGATTTCATTCTTCACATTAAAGGACATAAAGATGATTGTTATGTAATTAAAAAAAATTATATTGAGTTATCCTGACTCCAAGTCAATGATTTTCACCCAACACAATTTTGTTCCTCAAGAAACACTTTGAAATACCTGAAGATATTTTTTAGTTTGTACTAGTTTAAATATAAAATTTTCCCCATACTCTCATGTGTTTGTGACTAACTCTCATCCTCAGCTGGTGGAGCTCTGAGAGATAACCTTGCTGTAGGAAGTGTGTCACTGCCCAGGCCTTGGGATTTTATAGTCCAGCTCTGCTCAACTCTCTGGAGATGTGATGACCTGCTGTCTGCTCCTGCTAGGCTTTTCCCACCATGATGGACTTCCCCTTCAAACTGTAAGTTGGAAGTAAACATTTTCTTTCCATTAGAAGCTCCTGCTTGGGATTTTTATTCCAGCAATGAAAAATTAACTGCTATATATTTATCTTAATCTGTGAAGGTATTGTGGTTTGTATGGATGCCCCTCAAATGATTCAAGGGTTTATTAAAGCTTGTGATTCAGATCTACAGCCACCTGGTTGGGGGAGATGTCACTAGGGGCAGATCTTAGGGTCCAGACCTAAGGGGTGGGTGTAGATTTGAAATTTCCAGTTAAAGATATACTAAATTCCAGAGTTCTGCCATTTTGGAGTTCCTGAAGTGGACTTGTTTACATTTGGTGGTGGTTGTTTTTATTTTTATTTTTTTTTTGTTCTCTCTCTCTGTTTGGATCTGGAAAGGGAGGCAGCTATTTCTGCCATTATGGAACTTTTACATTAAAACAACAATAGAAAAAAATATATAAGGTGATTTCACCCCCAAAAGAGTAAATGTAAAAATATACTCTTCTAAAAAGAGATCTTAAAAAAACCCTGCTCTTGCCAGGCCTGGTGGCACACGCCTTTAATCCCAGCACTCGGGGGGCAGAGGTAGGAGGATTGCCATGAGTTCGAGGCCACACTCCATAGTGAATTCCAGGTCAGCCTGGGCTGGAGTAAGACCCTACCTCGAAAAACTAAAAACAAAACAAAACAAAACAAGATCACAATTTATTTTGTCTCTAAATTAAAAATATGACTATGTCCTATATACCTGGTATTGGTTTAAAAAACATAAAATATACATAAAGTAGATCATAAAGTACACATGCTTCCAAGACCCACTACTGAGATGCAGCATATAGGCAGGACATGATAACCCCAATAATAATAATGATAATAAAAAACAGATAAAGCCACTAAAAAATAGACCATGGTTTTCATAGAGACCCAAAAGTATTTTAGATATACCAGAACTGTAAAAAGAGCTACCATGGAATTCTGTTGGCTCAGGATAAATGTTTTCCCTGGCTATTCAGCCCAGCTGCAGAGATGAAATAAAAAAAAAAAAAAAACAACAAAGACTGTCAATCACTGGTTATGATACTGGACTTAAGCTACAGATGTTTAATGTTTGCCTGATGGTTATTAAGTTTACATTGTTCCAGTCTCTTTTTGTTATTCCTTATAAAGTTAAAATGTTTTCTCTCTGCCTTTATATGATAAAAATATATAACTTGTTTTGTTTGGTTTTGTTTTTTTAATGTCATTCTTTTTATTCTGTATGCATTTTTCTCTTTAAAACACACACACACACACACACACACACACACACACACATGTCTTATTGACAAGTTCTATACTTACAGAAAACAAACCATGACATTTCCCTCTCCCCCACCCACTTTCCCCTTCATAACTCTGCTCTCCATCATATCCCCTCCTTCTCTCCATTAGTCTCTCTTTTAATTTGATGTCATCATCTTGGTTTTTTTTTTTTTTTTTTTTGAGATAGGGTCTCACTCTAGCTCAGGCTGACCTGGAATTCACTGTGCAGTCTCAGGGTGGCCTCAAACTCATGGTGATCCTCCTACCTCTGCTTTCTAAGTGCTGGGATTAATAACATGCACCATCATGCCCAGTTTATTATTTGTTTTGATTTCACAAAACTGACAGTTAAAAAATAATCTTAAATCTCCATACTTAAGGCTTTAAAAATAAATCTTAAGTTGGTAAAAACTGTGAAGGCATTTAAATTTGGACTAAACACAATAAACAATGTAAAATGGTTATAAAGCTGTTGGGGGCCAAAGAAAAAAAGTGTGGTGATGTGAATGGATGTTCCCCAATTGATTCAGAAGTGTATTAAAGCTTGTAATTTAAATCTACAACCACCTGGCTGGAGGAGATACCACTTTGGGCAGATCCTAGGGTCCAGCCCTAAGGAATGGGGATATATTATTTAAAATTTCCAGCTAAAGTGCTAGACTTCTGCCATTTTGGAGTTCCTGGAGTGTACTTGTTCATATTTGGTGGTGGTTGCTTTTCTCTCTCTCTCTTTTTGTGTTTGGATCTAGAAAGGTGGCCAGCTTCTGCCATCATGGAACTTCCCTGGATCTGTAAGCTTCAATACATCCCTTCTTCCTATAACTCTTGCCAAGTTTGAAAGTTCATCTCAGCGATCTGAAGCTATCTGCTAAAGAAATGGTACTTGTTTCTAGAAGGTAGAGCTCAGGATGTTGTTAGCATCATATGATACTCAGGACCATCTCTGTAACAAAGAGTTATCTCATCCAATATTCAACAATGATGAAGTTCAGAAGCTCTTTCCTAAAGTTAATTTAATTTAACCAAATGTGTCCTTAATGTCCACACATGTCTTAATAGCAATATTCACTTCAATTGTGCTTGCCTGGAATATTTTTCTAAAATTACTCATGGTTCTCTCTTGCTTATTACATTATTTTAAATCAAATAATACCTTATCATTGAGACTTTACTTGATCTGTTTAAAAGTGGAATTCTATATAAAACAAGGACAAATGTACCACCAATTGAGAAGAATCCCCTTTACCATGGTCTATCAAGGCTACCCATCAGTGAGACTGAAATGCATAATTTTATAATAGTGTTAAAAAGTAAAAAATAACATAGCACTTCACTAGCCTATTATGATCTAGTGGTATTTCATCTTTCTTTGGTGACCTCAAGCTGTCAGTTTTTTTCAGTAGTTTTCCAAATATTAGATGCTTTCAATTTCATGAGAACATGCACTATTTATCTGCCTTCATAATTCAACTCATTGACTTTAATGGGATGGAGGCAAACACATCAATGTTCATTTTATTGTAGGCTACTCATATATTCATTCACAAATTACTAGACCTTTACTGTCAGATATATTTTTATATATAAAATAGTGAGGAAATCAGAAAAATAGCACCCCTTTTCATTCAGCAGTTTACATGCTGGTAGGTTAAAAACCAGAGACAATCAAAATAACTAGCTAAAGTCTATTGTATGTGAGATGGTGATAACATGGAAATGCAAAGCAGAAAATGATAATAGAGGTGATGGGTGATGGGATAAGAGAGTTGATTACATGATTAAAATTTAAAATAAGCCGGGTGTGGTGGCGCATGCTTTTAATCCCAGCACTCGGGAGGCAGAGATAGGAGGATCGCTGTGAGTTCAAGGCCACCCTGAGACTACATAGTGAATTCCAGGTCAGCCTGAGCCAGAGTGAGACCCTGCCTCGAAAAACAAAACAAAACAAAACAAAACAAAAAAAAATTAAAATAGGTTGGGCAGGCCAATCTTCATTGAGAAGGTGGCAAAAACAAGTATCCATGTCTAGGGGAGGGAACATATTCAGTGAACAGAAAACACTAAGAAGTGATCCAAAAATACTCATAAATATTTATTAAATACCAATAAAGCCCCAAATTAACACTAATAGGATTCAAAACAACTTACATTATGTTTTATATTTTATGATTATATTCTTTTTATATATTACATTTTTATGATTGAATGAAGTAAGCCACATAAATTTTTTTTATAACATCAGCACCAAGAGAATTTTTAATGTTACATTTGATATACTGAAAAGTCAACAGACATTATGCACAGAGACATTGCCTCTCCCCCATAACTGATGGCTTTCCCCACAATGCATGACCCACAATTCCCAATGAAGAGGGTCCCCTTGAAGGGGGGAGGACATGGAGGAGGCTAATGATGGTGCCAACATATGCTGTTTACACACTGAGTGTGTACATAACTTAGAAAGAAAAAAAATGAGGCCAGGACTGGAGTGATGGTTTAGCACTTGAGGTGCTTGCCTGCGAAGCCTAAGGACCCTGGGTCAATTCCCCTGTAATCAAGTGTATTAGTCAGGGTTCTCTAGAGGAACAGAATTACTAGAATGAATTATATATAAAAAGGAAATTTGGGCTGGAGAGATGGCTTAAAGGTTAAGCGCTTGCCTGTGAAGCCTAAGGACCCTGGTTCAAGGCTCGGTTCCCCAGATCCCACGTTAGCCAGATGCACAAGGGGGCGCACGCATCTGGAGTTCGTTTGCAGTGGCTGGAAGCCCTTGCGTGCCCATTCTATCTCTCTCCCTCTATCTGTCTTTCTCCCTGTGTCTGTCGCTCTCAAATAAATAAATAAAAAATGAACAAAAAAATATTTAAAAAAAAGGAAATTTGTTGGACTAGCTTATGGTAGTCCAATAGCAGTAGCAGGCCCCAGAATTGAGGAACTCAGTAGCTGCTCATTCCCATGGCCAGATGCCTCAGCAGTCCCAGTCCAGCATTGAAAGCCTGGAGGCTTCCGGAGGAGCCGCTGGTTTTCAATCCACATGAGGTCTTCAGTTGAAGCAGGTCTTCAGTCTGTGCTGGTCTTCAATTCAGGCTGGAAGGCAGCAAGCAGCTCTGGCAGCCCCAAGTAGAAGGAAGCAAAAGCAAATTCTTGATAGAATAAGTTCTGGATTTTTGTGGTGCAGCAGGGGGAGTCAGATCCATCAGTCGTGTACCCACTGGCAAAATGCCCATGACGCATTCAATCACCTCCCACCCATGACCATGCCAGAAACCTTCATTGAACTCAATGGTTGAACAAAAAAAAAGGTATGAAACTGAGATGGAGTTGGTAAGGAAAGAGATCCATGTTAGTGAAGAAGGTAAGAGAGGGTAATAATTAGGAAAAACTACATATATGTATGAATGAAATTGTCAAAACTTAAAAATAAGTAAGAAAAATGTAAAAAAGTGAATAGAACATGTAAATATTTAATATCATATTCCAGCACACCTATACATTTATGTAAAGTTATGAAATAATGTATATCAAGGGAAGAATTCACTAAAGGATTCTGTCTGAGTTGTAGGATTTTGGAAAAAGAAGAGATTTTATAATCAGGTTTTTCTTTCTTTTTTTTTTTTTTTTAAAGAAAATAAAATCCAATAGCTCATCTTTCTTTCTTTTTCTTAAGCAGGTATGGTACTGACCGTTCCGAATCATCTCTACTGAGAATTTGCTTAGCTTACACTTTGATAAGAGTTTAAACAAGATCTGCATTCTGTGTGTAATTAAATTCTTATAATTACAATAAATGAATTATTTTTTTATTTTTAAAGTTCAAACATTTTAGAGCAGACAAATAGCATGAGAAAATACAAAGCCAGCAATTACTGGATAACTGCCTTGTCTGTTTCTTTCAAATACTTTATACTACATACACTAGACCCTTGGTATCTGCTTGGAATTGATTCCAGAATAGCCTTCAGATATAGAAGTCTGTGAATGCTCAGGTTCTTCTCAAAAATTTTTTTTTGGGAGGGGGGTTTGTGATAGGGTCTCATTCTAGTCCAGGCTGACCTGGAATTCACTATGTAGTCTCAGGGTGGCCTCGGACTCTTGGTGATCCTCCTACCTTTGCCTCCCAAGTGCAGGGATTAAAGGCGTGCACCATCACGCCCAGCTAAAATGATTTTTTAGTTTATTTCTATAAATCTATGCATTTATAAATTTCTTTTGCTACCAAATACAGTGTAAAAGTATTTTTTAAAAGTATGCATTTGCCTCTCTCTGCCTCTGTCTCTCTGTCACTCTTAAATAAATAAATATGCGGTTGGGGGTTGTTTTAGGGATATCATAGCCAGTTCCCCCTTGCCAGAGATGACTCATTCTCTGCAAATGAACCCAAGTCTCCTTCCCCCAACAACCATTAGCTGATATTAGATATTTTGGGAGATGTGGGGTCTCATATATCCTTATGTTATTAATGGTGATATATTGACTGACTCAGTCTTGAGCAAGTAACCCCAGCTGCTGTGAGTTCATGAGTGTAATTGCCATGTCTTATCCAGAGGACAGTGCTTTGCAGCCCTTTTCCACATCTTCCTGTTTATACATGCCTTTATCAAATGCTTCTTTCTACATATATATTTCTTACTTTCACTAACACATTAGTGATAGTTTAAAAAAATCTCTGTATTCCCCAAATCTGTAACTTGAGCATTTTCTGTAGGATCTTCATATTTTATTTACCACATATGTGCACATAATAACTAAAGTTACTCTTCTGTCCCAGGTTCTTACCAATGGTCCCTTTCAACTCTTTTACTTCCTTCTCAGTTCACCATTCACTTTCATATGTCCATATGAGAAAGTTCATTCATCTCTTTTCGACTTTCTAATAGCTGTTGATGATACCACTTGCCTGAAAAAGCTAAGATCTAGTACTGTAGATAATATAAATAGATTTTCTGCAATGATAGAATATTGTATATCTTGGTTGCTCAATTTAGTAGCTATGAAGGGAATTATTGACTAATTTAAAAGTAGCTTTCATAATAGGGGAATTGAAATTTTATTTAGTTTTAATTAACTTTAACCTAAATTAATATACTTAATTATGGCAGAAAGCTACTGCCATAAATACTACAAGACAGCTCTAGAATATTTTTGTCTGAATTGATCTCAGAAACTCCAAAGTAATGACCATCCACTGAATCTTAAACACAGGAGATACACAGTTTACTCTGCAAGTAAGGGGTATCAATATTTACTCCTGTGCCAATATTTACTTCATCTCATAGGTACACCTTCAAAGTATACTTTGTCTGATTCAACTTCACGTTTCCAATCAATTTTCCATGGATGTCTTTCTTATGCACTCTAATTCATCCAAATTGAATTACTTTAATTCTAGGACAATAGTTTATACTTTCTCCACAATCATATTTTCAATCCTATAGTGTTCTGTTCTATAAACGACACTAAAACTGAATTTCCAACCAATCCTGTTATTAAATTTGAGCCTAAGTTGCCAATTATTTCATTTTTTACTTCTCCTGCTATAAGCACACTCTACTCCCTACTGAATGACTTTAGGTGTCATCTACCTTTATCTTGCCCCTACATATATTTATTTCTTTTTATGTAAGCCTGTAAGGTATCTTTGATCATATTGTACATTTGATTTCTTGCAAACTTCAGTCATTGCTTCACTAGCACATAGTATATCTGAAACAACTGGTTGTAAAATTAATGGATTAAATAATAAGGAAGAGTAAATGTAGAAATTTGGCTGGATAGATTGCTTAGCGGTTAAGGTGCTTGACTACAAAGCCAAAGGATCCCAGTTCAATTCTCCAGGACCCATGTAGGCCAGATGCACAAGGGGCACATGCATTTGGAGTTCATTTGCAGTGGCTGGAGGCCTTGGCATGCTCATTCTCTCTCTCTTTCAATTTGCCTCTTTCTTTCTCTCAAATAAATAAATAAATAAATAAGTAAAATTTATTAAAAAAAGAAATAGAAAATATACAAATTTAAATTTTAAACACTTATTATGACCACAAAATGGTTCAAATCAGGATCATTAACTCATTAGATAATTATTACATATTATTACAAATACATATATCCAATGGATGTACACTTTACGTTTTGTTATACACCAAAATATAAAAGTCATCAAGTTATACTATTATGGCTTATACACTTTGCAAATTTTCCTTTCTATATGAATATACACTTTTACACTGTTCTGTAAGATGCCCTGCAAAAGCTAATTTAAATTTTTTACATAAGTTCAATTTTCTTCTTATGTATAAAACAATATTAAACCTTATGAACATATGTTATAAAACAAAATACTGTATGAAGTATTTACTTTAAACTATAAAATTTTGTTAAATTGACAACAATCATGAGTGGCTTTCAACTGTCTGTGTATATCTCAAGAAAACCACTCATTACTATCAGGAAAGTCATAGATACTCAACTCATTAGAATTAGTGAATTTCAGGTTACTAATATATTAAAAATCTGACATTACATTTACTATTTTGTGAATTCTCTCTAGATAAGTTATTTTCACGGAATCATGTATCTCAGATGTTAAATCAGTTTACTGCTAGCATACACACAATGCAAAATCCTGTTATACAATATTTTCAATAATAAATACTGCTATTTTAATTATAGAAATCAATTATTCCTGTGGGATTAATTGTTAATCAAAACCTACCATGAAGTTGGGCATGTTAGCTTACATATTTCATCCCAGAACTTGGAAGTCTGAGGTAAGAGTAACAATGTGAGTTCAAAACCAGCCTAGACTACCCAGTGACTTTGAGGTCAACCTTGGCTACAGTGGATGCCCTGATTCATACACATGTAACACCACTACCACTACCACCAAAAGCTTAAAGTTCTGGGGAGATAGTTCAGCAATTAAAGGCACTCGCTTGCAAAAAGCCTGCTGGCCTGGGATCAATTCCCTAGCACCCATATAAAGCCAGATGCAAAGTGGCTGGAGTATCTGTGATCCCAGTGTACCCATGATAAAGGGAGGCAAAGCCAAAGTCTTTCCATGTAACCTGACACCACTGGCACTCATTATATAGACCAGGTAACATTGAATTTCTAGGAATCTCCCTGCTTTAGCCTCTCAGAGAACTGAAATTACAAGCATTCACCACCACATCCAGTGACAACTTCAGATATTTAGAATTAACTCACATCACATAAACTACATAATATGACCTATTTCTTGAAATGCAAAAATGACAGATGATTAGAATTATATTAAGCACTTGTATATTAAACATACAAAGATAAATGACTCAATTAAAGGAAGCTAAACCACAAATATGACAAATATGACACATTTACATAAAAATTTGCTTATGATTTAAGAATGGCATAAAAACCACAACACTCATCAGACTTCCATTCATAAAAATCTTTTAGAAAAGTTTTAGTAAGCAAGTGAGCTGCCATGGAAGTATAACATTGTACAGTCAGTTATGAAACTAAAAACTAAAGAATATTTATTCCTTAGAATAAAGCATAAGTCAAAAGTGGTGACTCAGACTTGTAATCTCAGGTACTGAAGAGGCTGAAGATAGTGGATAACAAGCAAAAGGCCTACATAGACTACAGGGTGAGTTCAAGCTCAGACCATCCAATATAGTGATATTCTGCTCAAAAGCAATAGGTTAAAAGACGAGTGAGGGTTTAGAACTAAGTAGTACAGTACTAGCCTAGCATTTAATGGCTGTAAGTTTATACCAAAAAGTATTAATTAATGATGACTATTCAACTGGGCATGAATGATTCATTCTATAAATCAAGCATTCAATGAGCAGAGCATAGAAAATATCTTCAATAAAATTATATAAGAAAAATTCCTAAACATTACAAAAATGACCCATCCATGTATAAGAAGCATATAGAATTCCAAATAGACTTGACCAAAATAGAAATTCCCTACATCACATAATAGTTTAAACACTAAACACAAAAAACAAAGGAAGATTGCTAACAAGCTGTAAGACAAAAGTAGCACATCAATTATAAAAGTAAGACCATCAAAATATCTGATTTACCATGGATACTCTAAAAATAGTCAGGTATGGTGGTGATATGCCTTTAATCTCAGTACTTGCAAGGCTGAGGTAGGAAGATCTCTTTGAGTTTAAGGCCAATTTGGGACTATAATGAGTTATAGATCAGCCTGGAATAGAGTAAGACCTTGTCTGGAAAACAATAGCAATAACAACAAAAATTCTAAAAGCAAGAAGGGTTTAGAATGGAGTATTTCAAATATTTAAAGACTATGGCTGCCAACCAAGCCACTACACCCAGAAGAGTTATCCCTTATAATAGAAACAGAAAGAAAAACCTTCCACAATAACATCCACGGATTACTCTTCACTGAAGAGAAGAAATATATTAAATAGACTATGGGGGCAATGATGAAATCTAGACCACTTGTTAAAAGCAAATGAAGATCAAGCAACATCAAACTACATGAAATCATCAATGTCACAGGGATTAACTTTTCAATAATATACCTTTCAATAATAACTCTGTATATTAATGATCCCAACTCCTCAATCAAAAGACACTGGTTAACAGGTTGGCTTAGAAAACAGGTTTTATCCCTTTGCTGTCTGCAAGAAACCCTCATACCATCAAAGACAGATACAACCTTAAAGAGAAAGAATAAAAACATTATTCCAACCAAATGGGAATAGGAAACAAGCAGGTGTGGCTATACCAATATATGACAAATAGCCATTAAATAATCAGAAGAGACAAAGAAGCCCAGTTTACACCCATAAGGGAAAAATTCAACAGGAGGATATTACAGCCATATATATGCACTAAACGCAGCTGCACCAAATTTTATAAAACAAAATCTACTAGACTTAAAGTAACATACAAATACCAATACAATAAGAGTAAGTAGCTTTGCTATGTCACTATTATTAATAGATCATCTAAACTGAAAATAAATAGATGAATAATTGAGGTAAATGGTACCACATACCAAATAGGCTAAACAGACATCTACAGAATATTCTATCTGTGCACTACAGAATACATATTCTTCTCAGCAGATCACAGAATGCTCTTTGAAATAGGTCACACATTAGAACACAAAGCAAGACTCCACAATTTTAGGAAAACGGATACAAGGAATTGTTTTAGTTGTTTCATATCTGTCTACAATGCAATGAAGCTGAAAATTACCAAGCAGAGAAACAACAGAAAATGCACAAACTCCTGAAGTTTGAAAAAGACAGTTTAACAATGAATATCATTGAAGAAATCAAGACAATTCCTAGACCTGAATGAAAATGAAAACACAACGTGCAGAAATCTATGGTACATAATGAAGGCAGTCCTAAAATAGAAGTTTATAGCTATAAATGCCTATATTACAAAAATAGAGACATCACAAATCAATAACTTAATGATCCATCTGAAGACTTTGTAAAAGCAATGACATTACAAACCAAAAAGTACTAGATGGAAATAAATAATCAAGATCAGGGTAGAATTTGATGACTTTGAAATGAAGAAAAGAACTTTAAAATGAATGAAACAAAGAGGTGGTTCTTTGAAAAAAAATAATCAAAAAATGAGTGAAGACCCCAATTAACAGGATAAGAGATAAAAATAGATCATATAACAGATGCCAATGCAATTATGAGACTAATAAGAACATGTTTCAAAAATCTATATTATACCAAACTGGAAACTCTAGAAGAAATGGATGAATTTCTTGACACATATATTCTACAAAAGTTAAATCCAGAAGAGATAAATAATCTAAAAAGTGCTATAACATATACTGAGATTGAAGCAGTAATTTAAAATCTCCTAGGGGCTGGAGAGATGGCTTAGCAGTTAAGGCGTTTGCTTGCAAATACAAAGGATCCTGGTTTGAGTCTCCAGGACCCATGGAAGACAGATGCACAAGGGGGCACATGCATCTAGAATTCTTTTGCACTGACTAGATGCCCTGGTGTGCCCATTTTTTTCCTCTCTCTTTCAAATAAACAAACAAACAAAATATATTTTTAAAAGTCTGCTAAATCTAGGTTCCCTAGAACAGGAAACCATAGGCTTCACAGAGAACCTCCTCTGCTCTCTAAGAAGAATGATTATACACATCAATATACCTTTCTAATGACTAGGCTTATCCTCTTTTATTCCAACTGCTCTTACTTTCAATTGGAGAATCTGTTCTATTTTACAGATGGAGGAGAAACCAGGAGAATACAAATATACATCAATATATCAAGAAGAGAGACATGATCGTCTACCAGGAGATGGTTACCTCTATCTCATCTGTCTGTAATGGATATCACTACAGGAGAAGTGGTGACATGAACACTGGTCTCATAGCTAGCTTGAAAACCAGTTCCAGGGAAATAATGACAGACATTGTGGTCACTCATATCACATCAAAACAGAGATCCAGAGTTTACAGAGAAAGCAACACTAAATCAGATTTATATCTCACCCATCAAGGTTTAGGAAGCATTGTTGAAGTGGGGGTGGAAAGATTGTAAGAGCCTCAGGGTGGGTGGGAATAGCCTGAGACACCATGTTTCCCACATACCTGCAGAGACTGACTGAGGCCTCTTGTACCCCACAGTAAATACCAATAACCTCACCAAAAACCTGGGGATAGTGGGTCTTTGTGTGCAACATTTTTATAAAGAAATAAGAAACATCTCCCAACTAAATAGCTAGGCCCAGATGGAGCTATCAATGGTTTTTACCAGACTTTTACAGAATTTAAACTACTGCTTCTCAACTTATTTCATAAAATTGAAAAGAGTGGAATGCTAACTAACTCAATATATGAAGCGAGCAATAGAGTAATATCAAAACCAGATAGAACTACAACAAAAAAGCAAATTATTTACCAGTATACATGATGAATATAGCCACAAAAATTCTCTATAAAATATTTATAAATTGAATTTAAGCACACATGAAAAATATCATCTGCCTTCATCAAGTAGATTTCATTCCAGGATGCAGAGATGGTTAAATATATTAAAATCAATAAATATAGCACATCATATAAGTAGACTTAAGAACAGAAATCACAGGTTCATCTCAATAGAAGGAGAAAGGGACTTTCTCAAAATGCAACATCCCTTCATGATAAAAACATTGGCGATATTGGGGATCATTTCTCAACATAATGAAGGTTATATACAACAAATGTAAAGACAATATCACACTGAATGGGGGAAAAGTTGAAGCTTTCTCACTAAATTTTGCAATAAGAATGTCCATTCTCCTGACTATTATTTAATATCATACTTGAAGTCTTAGCTAGAGTAATAAGATAAGAGAAAAAAACAAAGGGATACAAACTATAAAGGAAGGAGCCAAACTAGCCTTATTGACAGTTGTTATAATTCTGCACTTAAGAGACACTAAGAATTTTGTGGGTAGAAGGGTAGAAGAGGGGTAGAAAGATTGTAAGAACCACAGAATGGGAGGGAATATCCAGAGGAATTGTTCACCACCCAACAATGACTGACTGCTGCTGTCAGAAATCATAATCAACAACATCTTGGTGAATACCACTAATCTCACTGAGGAGGTCCCTCAGTAGAATGGTGACAGGGAGGAAATGGAATGATGGTTGCAACACATGATGTGCCCATACGAAGCTTCTACTTAATAAAACACATAAAAGAGAAAAGGCAGAGGTCCTAAAGCCTCCAACAAAAAGTTGGAAATGATAAGCACATACAGCAATGTGGAAGCATGTAAAATCAGTACATATAAATCAGTAGCTTTTTAGTAAATCAATGACAAATATACTGAGGAAGAATATTTGGGAAACATTCCTACTTATAAAAATAACTATCTTGCAATAGCCCTAAGCAAGGAAGTTAATTATATCTACAAGGAAAACATAAAAACATTGAAGAAAGTAATTTAGGAAGACTCTAGAATATGGAAGATCTCCCATGCTCACAGATCAGAAGAATTAACATGAAAACGGCTATTCTACCAGAATGAATACACAGAGTCAATGCAGTACCAATCAGAATGCCAGCACCATTCTTCAACGAAATTGAAAAATAATCTCAAAATTAATATGGAAGCACAAAACCCTCAAATATCCAGAAAGTGGCCTCATAAAAATAATAATACTGATAGTTAAACCATATCTCATTTCAAGATATAGTACAGTACCATACCAATAAAAGCATAAAAATTACTCCAAATAGTTCAAGAACCTCAGTATAAGACCTAAAACTCTGAAGTAACTAGAGGAAAAAGAGAGAATACTCCAAGATACAAGGATAGGGAAGACTATCTGGTAAGTCTTTAGTAGCCCAGGGAATAAGAAAAACACTCAACTAATGGGATCTCATGAAACTTAAGAGCTATTGTACAGATAAGCAAACCATCAAATAATCAACATAAATAATGGGAGAAAATATTAACCATATATATATATATATATATATATATACATATATATATATATATAAATACCTATATATACATATATATATATATATGATGAGAACCTACCTCAAAAAAAAAACAAAAAATAAAAATAAATATTAAACCTCTGCCATATATATATATATGACAAGAATTGAGTTTATATATATATATCACACTGAATGGGGGAGTTTGTTATAATATGCCTAAGCCCTCCTAAGGAACATACCACTTCCAATAAGACTCCACCTCCTAAATTGCTGCTAGCTGGTAGCATTCAAAGCACATGAGTTCATGGGATTCAAACTATCACAAGTGGATAGAGAAGATGTGATAAATATACAAAAAGAGTTCTATTCAGCTATAAGATTAATGAAATTATGAAAATTGCAGGAAAAAGTCTAGATCTGGACAGAATTATACTAAGTCAGATAACCCAGACTCAGATAGATCACTACATGTTCTTTACCACATGCATATACTAATTTGGAATAGTTAGATTTATTTATAAGTTCTAATAAGTATCAGTAGTAATTGTTAGGAAGCTGGAAATAGGCTTGGGGATGAGAAAAGTTTGGAAAGACAGAAATCAAGAACTACATAGATAGTTTGCATGGAAAAGCCCTGTTATGATGGAGAAAGCTTTACCTTAAAATCAGAGGTTGTTGCTGGTAAATTCCACTTCCAGGATTGTCACTCCCCACTGTGAGATGATGGTCAGAGAGGCCCCTAGGGCCCCAAAACAATGAAGACTATTACCAGAACACTTGATTTCCCATTAAAACTAGATGATAAGACCTTATTCCTAAAGACACAACAGGCTGCAGTTGCAGAACATTGAGAAATCAAGCTTCAACTGAGATGGAAGCTTCTTGCTTGCTAGCTGCCAAATTGTCAAGAAGCACTCTGTGTGCTGTGTGGGGGGTGGATAAAAATCATCAACAGTGTAAATAAACAGTAGGTACTGCAAACTAAAAAAAAAAATACAAATCATTAAACCAGGTAAGATAAACAGGTACAATAGTGTCACATGATTTATGGGTGTAAGAAACTTCACTCTAATTGGTATAAGGCCCTCTCAGTGAAAATGAATTCTTGCTTGGTACGATTGATCAAAAGCCTATAGCTTATAAAGCCAAAAACCTAAGAGGGAAGCTTCCAAGATTCTTTAACTAAATGGTGAAACTGTGCCCATCCAAAAAGTCTTCCAAATATATGTTTACCTCCTTTGATTAATGCTGTATTCATTCTTGGCTAAGGAACCAGCTTTTCACAAATGGAGGTAAATACTTCAAAGACAGAAGACTAATAAAAATGACAAGTCCTGGGGCTGGAGAGATGGCTTAGCGGTTAAAACGCTTGCCTGTGAAGCCTAAGGACCCCGGTTCGAGGCTTGGTTCCCCAGGTCCCACGTTAGCCAGATGCACAAGGGGGCGCAAGCGTCTGGAGTTCGTTTGCAGAGGCTGGAAGCCCTGGCGGGCCCATTCTCTCTCTCTCCCTCTATCTGTCCTTCTTTCTGTGTCTGTCACTCTCAAATAAATAAATAAAAAAATTTTAAAAAAATGACAAGTCCTAGCACTGGATGAGTCATCTCTGCACTCCCCACAAGGACCAGGAAACATTACAGAAGTAGTAGGTTAAATATTAGTACTGCTTTCACTGCTAGCCAGAGAATCTACTCCAGCAACATGACAATAGACACTGAGGAGATACAAAACACATCAAGGGAGAAAACATAAGGCTGGATACAGCTTTGCACTAAAGAAGATTTCTAACACCCCATCCAAAACTCTGAGAACATTGTAGAAGAGGGGGAAGAAAGAACATAAGAGCCACAGGGTGGGAAGGTAGACTGTGGGGCACTGTCTTTCCAACATGGACTGACTGTTACATTTATGATCCTCTAGTGATAACTGATACTACCACTGAAGAGATCCCTCAGTGGAAGGTAGGTGAGATCAGGGGACTAAAGAGGAAAACCTGATCAAAATAGAAATATGATGAACTTATTGTATGTTCATATATTATAGTTCCATGTATATGTATATACATACACACACACACACACACACACACACACATATATATATATATACACATACATACACACATTCAGTGGCTTCACATGTTTGAAGCCCTGCATTACTTTCTCAAATCACAAATGATTAACAAATTAATAAATAATTAATTAGTGGAAAAAGGAAATAAAATTTCAGGAAGACAGAAATAATATTGCATCATCTATTTGAAGTTTAACAGCCCAGAACTAAATAGTATGTTATTTGTAGATTTCTATGGATATAATATATTGGAAAACTTAAGAAATATAAACACAACTTTCTATACAGTGATTACCTCTGGGGGGGAAAGAAATGTTCTCTGTGAGAGGTCAGAATTGATTTGCTTCTTTAAAAACCAAGGCTTGGGCTGGAGATATGACTTAGTGGTTAAGCACTTGCCTGTGAAGCCTAAGGACCCCAGTTCGAGGCTTGATTTCCCAGAACCCATGTTAACCAGATGCACAAGGGGTGCATGCATCTGGAGTTCATTTGCAGTGGCTGGAGGCCCTGGTGTGCCCAATCTCTCTCACTCTCTTTCCATCTACAAAATAAGAATGCTGAGAATAAATACATACCATTCATTAATACCTCTTAATATCAATGGCCTCAATACCCCACCAAAAGACACAGGCTTGCAGACTGGATGAAAAGGAAAGATCCTGCTATTTGTTGCCTCCAGGAAACTCATCTCTCAACAAAAGATGTACTGTCTTAGGGTAAAAGGACAGAAAATAGTATTTCAAGTTTATGGGCCTAGGAAACAAGCAGAGGTTGCTGTCCTAATATCTGACAGGATAGACTTCAAACTAACATTAGTGAGGAAAGATAAGGAAGGTTATTTTATACTGATTAAAGGAACACTCCAACAAGAGGACATTACAACCCTAAACATATATGTACCTAACATGGGGGCTCCCAATTTCATCAAACCCTATTAGACTTAAGGTCACAGATAACACCAAACACAATTGTAGTGGGTAACTTCAATACCTCACTCTGAAATAGACCATATATTAAGAAACAAAGCAAATCTCAACAAATACAGGAAAACTGAAATAATCCCTTTGCACTCTATCTGACCACAGTGGGATTTAACTGCAAATCAGCAACAAGCAAAACTACAGATAATACAGAAATTCCTAGAGAATAAACAGTACACTATTGAATGATAAATGCTTATGGAAGAAATCAATAAAATAATAGAATCAAATGATGATGAGAATACAATATACCAAAACCTTTGGGACAAAAGGAAGGCACTTCTAAGAGGGAAATTAGAGCTCAAAGTGCCTATATTAAGAAATTAGAGAGTTCACAAGTAAACAATTACTGCTTTACCCTAAGGCCTTGGAAAAAGAAGAATGAGGCAGAAATTAATGAAGTAGAAACCAGAAAACAATCCAAAGAATCAATGAAACAAAGAGTTGGTTGTTTGAAATGATATACAAGATTGATAAAATCTGACCAAATCTGACCAAAAGAGAGAAGAGACACAAATTAATAAAATTAGACATGAAAAAGACACCATACAGATACCAAAGAAATTCAGAAAATCATAAGGACATAACTTAAGAATGTATATGCCTCTAAGTTTGACTGAAAATCTGAAATAAATGGATGAATTCTTTGGTTCATATGACCTACCAAAATTATATCTATGAGATAAAACATTTAAATATACCTGTAACAAGTATGGAAATCCAAGCAGTTATAAAAAGTCTCCTAAGCAAAAATTCCTGGCCCAGATGGGTTCACTGGTGAATTTTGCAAAACCTTCATGAAAGAACTATTATCACTGCTTTTCATAAAATAGAAAAGGAAGGAATTATAACAAACGCATTCTATGAAGCCAGCATCACCCTGTTACCAAATGTAGACAAAGATAGAACAAAAGAAAAAAAATTACAGATCAATCTCCTTATTGAACATAGATGCAAAAATTATGAAGAAAATATTGGCAAGTAGAATACAAGAATATATCAGAAACATAATTCATCCCAACCATGTTGGTTTTTATCCCAGGGATGCAGGGATGCTTCAACATACACAAATGGACAAATGTAGTTCATCATATAAATGGACTGAAGGACAAAATCACATGATCATCTCAATAGATACAGAAAAGGCATTCAATGAAATCCAACATCCCTTCATGGTAAATGTATTACATTAACTGGAAATAGAAGGAACATAACTCAACATAATAAAAGCTATTTATGACAAATCTACAGCCAACATAATATTAAATGGGGAAAAACTTGTAGCTTTTCTATTAAATTCAGGAACTAGAAAAGGGTATCCACTGTTGTCTTTCTTCATGCATAAGAATCAAATCCAAGTGGGTCAGGGACCTTAATATCACACCTGAAACTCTGAAATTGCTAGAGGAAAAGGTAGGGAAATCCCTCAACATATTGGTATAAGCAATGACTTTCTGAATGTAACCCCAATTGCTCAGGAAATAAAACCACTTATCATCCACTGGGATCTCATGAAATTACAAAATTTTTGTACAGGAAAGGACACTGTGAATAGAGCAAAGAGGCAACGTACAGGATGGGTGAAAATCTTTGCCAGCTATTCATCTGACAGAGGATTAATATCCAGAATATACAAGTAACTCAAAAAAAAAAAAAGAAAAATAAGAAATCAAACAACCCATTTACAAAAATGGGCTGTGGAATTGAATAGAGAGTTCTCATGAGAAGATGTACAGATGGCATATAAACATCGACAAAAGTGTTCTACATCCTTAGCCGTCAGGGAAATGGAAATTAAAACTACTGTGAAATTCCATCTCACTCCTCTCAGAATGGCTACCATCAAAAAAAAAAAAATGTCAATAAATGTTGGCAAGGTTGGAATATAGTCTGGTACAACCATTGTGGAAATCAATGAGGAGGTTCTTGAGATAGCCAAAAAATAGATTTACCATATGATCCAGTAACAGCACTCCTAGACACATATCCTAATAACTCTTCTCACTACCTTAAAGATACTTGTACAACCATGTTTATTGCTTCTGTATTCACAATAGCTAGGAAATGGAACCAGCCTAGATATCCCTCCACAGATGAATGGATAATAAAGATGTGCTACATTTACACACTGGAGTTCTATTCAGTGGTAAAGAAAAATGAAATTTGCAGAGAAATGGATGGTTCTGAAAAGTATTTTACTAATTGAGGTAACCCAGGCCCAGAAGGCCAAATGTCACATGTTCTCTCTCACATGTCAATCCTAGCTAAAAACATATAGACTTGTGTGTGAACTAGAAGCAAAAAAAGGTAGCAGAGGCCAGTAATCTAGAAAAAGGCTATAAGAGAGGGAGGATAGGGAAAGACTTAAGGGGATGATATTCTATATATGTAAGTAGAAGAACAAATTACAGGGAGGGGAATGGCCTAAGCAACACCAGGGGAAGAGATTATGTAAATGAAGGGGGCATTAATCAAAATTCAAGATAATCTGAATAAGACATATGAAAACCTACTTTTTTATGAATAATGGCACATCCAGATGCCATAGTTTGTTACTTGAAAATTTTCAGTGCCAGGGATGGGATACCTTCCAGTGAGTTGTTGGCCAGGGAGTTCCCTATTACTTCCAAAACATTACAAGCTATTGCTAAGGCCCTTGGTTCCCCATAAGAAAGAGATGGTAAGACCCTATTGTTGAAGATTTTGCGTTCCTGAGCAACAAAGTCACTGAGAAATCAAGTTGATGCTGAGCAGAAAACATTCTCCCTGTAGACCAGCCAACTGAAAGCTGGAAAAAGCTGCACTGTATGTAGTCTTATGGGAGACAGACGTCAGCAGTGGTGAATACAGTGAACACTGGAAGCCTCAAGTTTTGCCAGACAGGGCAAATGACTGAATGAATGCAGTAGTGATATGTCTGCTCTTGGGGAAACCAATTGCTCTCGAATTGGACTAAAATCCCACTCTATGAGCCTGGCACTGAAAACCTATGGCAGGGAGGTCATAAGCCTGAGGGGTATAAAGCCTGTGCTTATTTAGATAAATATATATGTTATTCTCACCAAACTTCCCTGAAAGCACTACAGTTAATGTTCATATTCATATGTTAATGCTACTCTTATTTCTGGTTTTAACTTTCTCTTTTCAGATGGTTATGACCACTGGGATGATCCATAAGGCAACATAGTTCTGAGAAGAAGGGATGAAGGAATTTCCAGCACTGAAACATCTCCATCACACCATCCAAGGCTCAGGGGTCCATTGCAGAAGAGGCAATGGAAATTATGTAAGAGCCAAAGGAAGGGTAACACTTCTTACACACAACTGTCTGGACAGAAATTGGCCTCAATATCCAAGACCTCACAGTGCCTAGCAATACCTACACAATACCCTCATAATAGGAGAAAAAGATTATGACATCAAATTAAAAGAGAGACTAATGGAGATAGGGAGGGAATATGATGGGAAGCAGGGATGTGAAGGGGAAAGTGAGGGAGGGGAGGGAAGTATCCTGGTTTATTATCTGTAAGTATAGGAGTTTTAAATAAAAATTAAAAAACGTAATGAAGAAACTCATAGTATCAACATAAAATATTATCCTAGACACATAAAGAGTTAGCACTTATGACTTGCTTAAAGGATCTTTGGAAAGGATAAATAGGTATTTTTATCAATATTGTAAAAGGTACAACTTGCATAGCAAACATAATATATGGCTGTTTTATGTAAAACATAGGGAAAAATGGAACATGTATTCTCCTTTTAGAACTTGCAATGTAGATCTTACTGTATGTACCTCCTGTTGATTTAAAAGTATCATTTTAATATACCAGAAGAGGGAGATTGAATTTGGTGATTCAGGTTAGCATCAATTACTTGACTGTTCTAAGAAAATTAGAATTTATGGAGGTTTTCAAATTTTTGTGTTAATTACAAGTTACTATACATTCTAATCCTATATAGCTACATTGAAATAACCAGGCTGAAAATGCTACATTCAAACTGTGGCAGAGAATTGAGAGATAATTTACATTGCATAAGGATGTAAATGTTTTAGCTATGGTTAGTTTTTCTCCTTCCTTCCTCCCTCCCTCCCTCCCTCCCTCCCTCCCTCCCTTCCTTCCTTCCTTCCTTCCTTCCTTCCTTCCTTCCTTCCTTGAATCATCTACATATCTATAATTAATCATGTTTGAGACTTCTTAAATGAAAAACTCATGAAAAATTACCATGATTTCAAACAAAGTAGTTTCAAAACATGAAAATCATAAGTCAGTAAGTCTTATAACTAACTGCAAGATATGACATATTAACTTCAAAAAGTTTACAAGCATTTAAACATTTTCTTGATATTTCACCCTGAACGTCTTTTATGTATGTGTATAGAATTGTGTGATTGACAGCAAACATTTCACCCTAAAACATAGATTCAGTCATATTACTTAAGTCATTTAGGGTTTCTTTTCTAAGTTTTTAAAGGAATATTGTATGCAACGATATAGCTTTTTAAATTTTATGTCAAATAAGTTTATAGAATATAATAAAACCAAGAAATTTTATTGATTTTTTTGGAGACAGAGTCTCTAATAAATATCTCAGATGGCCTCAAACTTATTGTCCCTCTACTTCACCATTCTTAATGCTTGTAATATAGAGGTATGGAACCACACTAAGCTTCTATTAAAAGGTAGTAGAGAATCAGATTATCTATGAAGCAGCTTTTTCAAAATGGAAGTCAAAATTTATTCAGCACATTTTAATTTTAAATCGAGAGCTTATTTCTTACTTAAATATTTTGAACAATATACCAAGATATTTCATTTTTATATGGAGCTTTCCATCTCTTTAGGAACATAAATATTCCTATATATCATCACATTTCATCCCTCTGTATGGAAATGTATTTACATAAATGTCTTTCTAATATTTAATAATATTTTGGGGCTGGAGAGATGGCTCAGCAGTTAAAGGCACATGCTTGCAAACCCTGATGGCCTGTGTTCAATTCACTAGTACCTACATAAAGCCAGATGCACAAAGCAGTACATGCATCTGGAGTTCATTTGCAGCTGTAGGAAGTCCCAGAGGTCCCATTCTTTCTCTCTCTCATAAATGAATTATTAAAAATAACATTTTATGTCAATAGAGTAGAATGAAACTTTGCACATTTTCTTTCCACTAATTAAGCTACTATCAATGGTTAACTTCTGAGTATATAATATTCCTACATTATGTCACTGAGTGATATATATATATATATATATATATATATATATATATATATATTCAGATATATGCATTTATATGCCATATATATATATATATATATATATATATATATATATATATATATATACATACATACATATATATCACAATAAACAACTTGAGAAGTAAGTTGTATCAATTTTCCTGCCCAAGGAATATGAAAGGTAAAATCAATATGCCACTAGTAGGAATTACCTTACAATAACTTTACATGAGTGAATATCATAAGTTATTATGGACCTGAGTTATGGATAGGTATTGTTGCAGTCAGATTCTCATTGTTGGTAAAAAAACACCCGACTAAGAGCAGCTTATAGAAAGGGTTTATTTTAGCTTACAGACTCAAGGGGAAGATCCATGATGGCATGGGAAAACAATGGCATGAGCAAAAGGTGGTCATCACCTCCTGACAAACATTAGGTGGACAACAGCAACAGGAGAGTGTGCCAAACACTGGTAAGGGAAAGCTGGCTGTAACACCCATAAGCCCACCCCCAACAATACTCTGCCTCCAGGAGGATCCAAATCCCCAGTTGCTATCAGCTGGGGACCTAGAGGTCAGATCACATAAGTTTATGGGGACACCTGAATCAAACCACTACATTCCAACCCAACCCCCCATAAACTGATAACCATGCATGATATAAAATGCAGCGCATTCAGCCCAACTTTAAAAGGCCCATATTTTTTATCAATCCCAATGATGTTCAAATATCCCCATAATCCAAGTTCTTTTAACTGAGTTGTAATCAACAATGAATAGATAAATAAAACTCATGATGGTGCAGAATAAACATGGACATTGCAAAAAAAAAAAAAAAGTCGTTGAGCATACCAAAGAAATATTCAACCAATGTAAGCTTTAAAACAAACAGGGCAAACACCAAACTCTGTAGCTTCAAGTCTGATAATTCTAACCAGTGAAAAGTCTCAAAGTCCAATAATTCTAACCAGTGATGATTCTCTGGAGTTCCAATTACATCCCTCCAGCTAGGCTATTCACAGTTCCAGAAAATTTCATCCAGTGCTGGCAGCTCTTCTTGGCAGCCATCCCGTAGTCCTGGCCTCTCCACTGGGTCTCCACTGCAATCCATGGTGCATCCTCATAGCACCATTGGGTCTCCACGTAGGTAATCCAACAAGCCTGCTTCAGACTACTTATGACCATTTCCAAAATACAAAACCATGTTGTAAATTCAATCACCCTCTCTTTCCTGCATTTGTTATACTCCATAATACCAGATGGGCTGCCATCTTGTTAATCCAGGGGGGAAGAGTAGATCACTCCTTGAGCATTCAGTCTCCTTCAAAAGAGTCTATATTCTTCCTTTTGTCCCAATGCAGGTAGGCTTGCCCAACACCAAAGTTGTAATCTCTTATATAATTGTAGCTTAACGGGCAGAAGTTTTGGCCCAAAGATTTCTTTCTGTGCCATGTCCCTCTGCATACACCAGTCCCTTTATATGCAGTACAACTCTGCACAAGTTCTCAGGACTTGGGCATAACAGCAAACTTTTCACATAAACTGTTTCTAACCCAGTACAGGCAAAGCTTTCTCATCCCCATAAGCCAAACCTTACAGTCCATAGTTCTTAACTGCATTCAGGTGTTTCAACTCAGAGCAGAATAGTCCACCAAGCTGTATTTCCAGCACTTCAAGGTGTCTCTTAGGCCAAGATTTCAAACTTGCCCACATTCCTCCAATAAATCAGTTCCAAAAAACCAAAAGGCACACAGTCAGGTTTATAGCAGCAGTGATACTTCTTCACACCAATTTTACTGCTGTGTTCAATTTGTGTTACTGTCAGAAAGAACCTGACCAAGAGCAGCTTGTGAAAGGAAAGGGTTTATTTTGGCTTACAGACTCAAGGGAAGCTCCATGCTATCAGGGGAAACTGATGGCATGAGCAGAGGGTGGACATCACCTCCTGGCCAACATAAGGTGGACAATAGCAACAGTAGAGTGTGCCACACACTGACATGGAGAAACTGGCTATAACACCTATAGGCCGGCCCTCAACAATACACTGCCTCCACTCAAGTCTCACTTCAATTCTCAAGTTGCCACCAGGTGAGGACCTAGAATTCAGAACACCTAAGTTTATGGGGGACAGCTGAATCAAACCACCACAGGTAGTGTATCAGTAGTTTAAACAATGTTGTGTAAAAAGTCTAAATAAAAATCAAATTCCTGTGTGAAGCTGCGTATTGGCATGGAAGGGGAGCATAGAGAAATTATGAAATTCAGCAAAAATAGTACATATGATCTTCACCTACATTAATATTCTCTCTAACTCTAAGTCTGTTTAGGAATTCAGAATGTTGATCATACTAAAAAGAAATACCATACTGAGAAACATAATGAAAAAAAGAAGGTAATGTTAAAGGATAAAGGAAGTGGAAGGGGCATGTAAGAAGAATGAACTGGAGAAATGGCTTAGCAGTTAAAGGCCCTTGCTTGCAGATCCAGATGGTCCAGGTTTGATTCCCCAGGACCTACATAAAGTTAGATGCACATAATTATTTCTATTCTTGTATTTACTTATTTTTTTGCCTTGTTGCATCCCATATTATCTTTTTTTTTTCTTTTTTTTGGTTTTTCAAGGTAGGGTCTCACTCTGGCTCAGGCTGACCTGGAATTCACCATGTAGTCTCAGGGTGGCCTCGAACTCATGGCGATCCTCCTACCGAAGTGCTGGGATTAAAGGCGTGCGCCACCATGCCCGGCCCCATATTATCTTAACCCTGTTATTTAAAGAGTTTCTTCAGTCAAGTGTTCCCTGAAACATCATGTTGCCAGAGTGCTTTTTGGCAGAATTGCCACATTTCTCAAAGATCTTGGCCTACAGCTTCAAAATTTCCCATAAACATGTAGAAAATATGTACATCAAGGCAGAATGTTATGGGCACTTGGATGTATCTGTGTGCATGATAACTGAACAAAAGGAGGAAGTAATTTTCTTGGCTCTTTAACAAGCATCTAGTCAGCAGACAATAAGCATTTAGCAACAGTTTGCTTTAAAATAATAGTGTAGAAACTGATGGTAGTACTAATAACCCTCTCATTCTTGCAAATATTAAATATTTATTGCCTTTTGTATATAGGAATATATAATCGCATGAAAGGGAAGGGTGTAATCTTAGAAAGAGGAAAATTTTATTAATTTATATGCACATATTCATCACAGCCTTGGATCACAGAAGTGCAGTCCTGTCCAGAATTTATTAATTGGCCCAGAGTAACAGCTTTGTCTTTCAATGGATCCCATGCTAGCAAGTGTCCTTTGGATACAGGATATCTATAATGGAAGGAAAAGAAATAGACTAGGAGTTTTCAAATCCTTGGATGGTTTTGATATCTAGTATGCTATTGTAAGTTTTCCTATTCTGTTCTATTCTTTGTATCCCTGTGAAAATTCTGCTACTTTTCACTGAACAATGCTTTTAGTTATTTCATATTATCTAAACACTTCTTTTCTTCTCCCCATCCTTTTGTATTTTAACTAAACTCTTAGCAAAATTTGACATTATTAACTCACTGGGACTTGGGCAGTTACTGTAAAGTCACATGCACATTTTCTTAGTTTAAAATAAAAATGAGAACTGGAGAGATGGCTCAGCAGTTATGGTGCTTGTCTGCAAAGCTTAATTCACCAGGACCCATGTAAGCCAGACGCACAAAATGGCTCATACATCTAGAGTTTGTGTGCAGTGGCCAGAGGCCCTGGTGTGCCCCTTCTCTCTGTGAAAATAAATAAATAAGATATTAATAAAAATTAAAAAGTGAGCAATGTGCGAAATGGTTATATTTTATTATGCAAATTTATTTTACTTTCCTGCTAAAAATATTTGATTATTGCCTGTGTTTCAAACAGAACACAAATGAGGCATAGGATCTCCTGTTGCTTGTTCACAGTTGAAAACAACATTGAGCATTAATGCAGTCATTAATATTACATGCAAGCTCTAACTCAGTCAAGCTATTGATTTGTCTGGTACCACACCATAAAGAAATAGTGATGATTTGAAAATAAAAATCCTGTAACAGAACTGTGATAGAAATCACTATAGATTATTGTCTTGGACTAAGCATGTTAGGTGTTTCTTTGCTTACCAATATAATCAACAGGTATTATTTACATGGTCGGCTCTTTTTTTTTTTTTTTTTTTTTTTTGGTTTTTCGAGGTAGGGTCTCACTCTGGTCCAGACTGACCTGGAATTAACTCTGTCATCTCAGGGTGGCCTTGAACTCATGGCAATCCTCCTACCTCTGCCTCCCGAGAGCTGGGATTAGCCCGGCTTCGGCTGTTTTTTATATTGCTACATAGATGGTTAGTAAAACTAGTAGTTTGAGATTTCATTACCACATATTTTTATTATAAAACATTGATTATCAAGCAAATTATAAAGTTAAAAACTTATATTTAAAAACTTAAAAGCCAATGAAAGTTGTAACTAGGGAATTTATAGAAATACTCTCTCCACATAAAACTATTATTTTTAAAACTTGAAACAGACAATGTCATTTAGAGCATAGATTTGTCATTAGGAAAATGATACTGGGTCTAGAAAATATGACCTTAAAACAATTGCATATTGAAATGAACATTTGTTTTTGTGGACTAATCTTTAGATTTACTTTTACTTTTTAAATATTTATTTATTTATGAGGCGAGAAAGAGGGCCTCTTGCAAATAGACTTCAGATGCATCCACTACTTCATACACCTGGCTTTACATGGGACCTAGGGAATTGAACCTAGGTTGGTGGGCATTACAAGTAAGTACTGAGCCATTTTCTTAGCCTAGATTTTTGTTAAATTAAATTATATCCAGTTTTATAAATATGCTCTAAATCTTATTTTTGTATTGATTTTGTAAGAAAGAGCCTCCCACTGTAAACAAATGATGTGTTTTTCATAGATAAGATATTAGAACTGGGCTGCAGAGATAGCTAAGTGGTTAAGACACTTGCTTGCAAGACCCAATGGCTGGGGTTTGATTTCCCAGTATCTACATAAATCCAGTTGCACAAAGTGGTGCATGCATCTGGAGTTTATTTGCAGTGGCTAGAGGTCCTGGCACACCCATTCTCATTCTCTCTTTTTCCTTGCAAATAAATAAATAAAATATGTGAAGTAACTATTTTTTTCAATTTAAGGAGGATTTCACTCCAGTCCAGGCTAACCCTGAACTCACTCTAACCTGGACTGGCCTCAGACTCATAACAATCCTCCTACATTAGCCACCTCAGTGCTGGGATTACAGGCATGTGCCACTATGCCCAGCTGTTGATATACATTTGGAATTTGTGATATTATATATTGATTGTCAATTTGACAGGAACTAGAATCACCTCGGAGTGATTGTGCAGATTAGAATGTCCTCTGGGCAAGTTTGTGAGGGATTATACTGATTAGGTTAGTTTAGAAGGGAAGACTTCACCTGAACTGTGGGCAGCATTATCCCATGGGTTGTGATTCTATACTATGTAAATAGGAGAGATGACTGAACACTTGTATTCAAACCTTTCTGCTTCCTCTCTGTGGACTGAATGTGAGCAGCTCCCCCAAACTTTTGCTGCCACAATTGAATGTAATCTGGAACTATAAAAAAACTAAACCCTTCCAACCTTAAACTGATTTTTGTGAAAAGGTTTTGTTCCAGCAAAGAAAAGCTAACTAATACAAATTTCAGTTACCTGTGCATTTCCTTTCTTAAATAAGGCATTATGAAATTGTTTTGGTATAATGATAATAGAGCATTTTGGTTATGGTGAACCAATGATTTTTAAATTGGCAAATTTTCCCTTAGGATATTTTGTCAATATTTGAGAAATATGCCATTCAGATACAGTTAGTTCTAAATACTACACAATGAACAAAACATTCCCCCACAAAATCTAATTACCCAAGAAAAATGTCAATAAAGTCCAGGCATAGTAGCACACATCTTTAATCCCAGCACTCGGGATGCGGAGGTAGGAGGATCTCCATGAGTTTAGTTTGAGGCCAACCTGAGAATACATAGTGAATTCCAGGGCACCCTGGGCTAGAGAGAGACCCTACCTCAAAAAAAAAGTTAATAAATAGTGTTGATTTACTACTGTCTCATAGAAATATAATGATATGGGTCACAAATGGGATATATATATAGTGTGTGTGTGTGTTTGTGGGTATGTGATAGATATTGAAAATTTTTATAGTAGAAACACCAAAAAAAATTAAAGAAACTGGAAAACATATATTGAACCTAATATCTCTAGCATATTTTTCTTGTAAAATATCGAAGGGTATTTTACCTTTCAAAAATCCAATGTATATTTTATGTTTATATTATATCTGAAATAAGACTAGCTATATTTCTGGTGTTCAGTAGCTAATTTTGGCTACTACATTTTATGCTGGGCAGGGAAGCTTTGCCCATGTTTTCACATTTCTAAGTGTTTGCTCTTATCTTACAGACACCACAGAAAGGTAATGAGGTAAACTGAATTAGATCATCAAGTGTGACTACAATTATCTTTGGGGTGCTCAAGTATGTTAATCATACTTTCATATTAACATTAAATCTTATCATGCTGAATGAAGTATGGGCAGTCAGAGGGACTGTCAAGGAAACATAACACTACCTCCATTTCCATTCAGCAGTTCTGCAATGCCAATGTCATGTCTCTTGGGATGTATCTGTATCATAGCACAGAGGAAGACTGATAATATTAGAAGAGGTGTTCTGTTATTTTTTTCTGACAGGAATCCTAAATAGCACTTTTTAATTAATGTCAGTCTGCTTCTCTCTTTGAATGTTAGTCAAGCTATTCCTGGCTGACAGTGGATTAGTTAAGTTTAATGAGATGTTGATTGCTTACTATGTCTCCCTCAGTACAAGAAGTCTTGGATTAGTGGTTTAGAAAAGAGATTATCTGACCATCCACCAGACACTCCAGACAGCAGCAGCAGAGACCAAGCAACAGATATTTCAACTTCATCAGCCTTCTTGCAAAGTTAAGAAATCTGAAAGAAAGACAACTGCGATTAAATAAAGAGCTACTGAAAGTGTGAGCAACTCCAGAAGTCTGAACTCTCCCATTCCCCACCATTAGAACTGTGAACCTCCAGCATTCAGCCCCCATTGGCAGCACAGCCAGCAGAGTGGATCAGAGGTACAGCTGCACAGCACAACATGGAGGGATCAAGGTGGACACTCAGCATTGATAAGATTGGAAGCCACCCCAAAAGGTAATGAAGCTGACTGACAAAACAACAACAAAACAACAAAAAACAGGTACACAGTCCTGCAAGAGTTAAGGGCAGGTTATTTATAATATATATATATATATATTATATAATACATATATTTGTATGTAATATATATATATATATATATATATATATATATATATATATATATATTAACATATAAATATATGTTATTGGTTGGCTTTGCCATTTTCAAATAACCAGTATTTGGGGGTTGAATATTGTTGAATATTGCTGTGTTTGATTCTTTCATGTATATAGGGCCTTTGTTGTTTGCTTCTGTCGTTATTGGGGGCAGGGTCTGATCCATATCCAGGTTGATCTGGAATCCAATTCAGAACAGAAATCTTAACCTCGCAGCTGACAAGATTAAGGGTATAGAACAACACACACCCTTAGGGATTTTGGCTTTATATGACTATCTGTTTGTTTTAATCCCCACAATTGCATACTTTGTGCAGATGTTTATTGACTGTGTTTGTTACTTGGTTGAAGTTTAGAATTTTCCAGTAAATTATTCCACCCAGTCCACTGGAATACTTGCTAAGCAAGCAAACTCAACACCTAGGATTAATTTGGTGGTTTGATTAGGGGACAAGAGCTACACCTGGCATCTTGAACTCATATTCTGAAGGTATATAGTGGTGGATTGCCACATTTGGGAACACTGCAGATAAGTAGAACACCCAAGCATCAAATCAACTCAGGATGCACAAGTCACTACAATATAGTAAAAGAAACTCAAAGAATCAAGACAATACAGTCCCACCAAAAACTATAAATCCATCAGAAATGATCACCAATGAGACTACTTTAGATGAAATGCCTGACAAAGATTTCAAGAAAGTGATGGTATCTATGCTCAAAGAAATCAGAGAAGAAATGAAGGGAATCAAACAAGAAAACAAAGGAAATAAAGAAGAAAACAAACTTCTAAAACAGAACACAGGAAACGAGCTTAATTAAATAAAGAGGTCATTACAAGACATGAGTAAGGTAATAGAAATACTGAAGAAAAACCAGGCTAAAATCCTGGCTGTGAAGGATAGTCTCACCAGTAGAATGGATGAAGGAGAGAACAGAAAATCTAAACTAGAAGACAAGGTGGCAGATCTAATACGGTCCAACAAAGAGAAATACAGGCTAATAGGAAGGTATGAATGGGAATTTCAAGATATCTGGGACACTATGAAAATATCCAACATAAGAATTCAAGGTATAAAGGAAGGAGAAGAATTTCAATTCAGAGGCTTATTAGGTGTTTTCAACAAAATCATAGAAGAATATTTTTCCCAAATTGTAAAAGAAAAGCCAATGAAGATACAAGAAGCTTTTAGAACACCATACAGACAAAATCTGGAAAGAACCTCTCCTTGCCATAATAATTAAGCTACTAAACACTCAAACCAAACCAAAGAAAATATATTAAAAGCAGTTAAAGAGAAGAAGCAAGGCACCTACAAAGGCAAGCCCAGCAGAATAACTGCAGATTACTCAACACAAACTTTAAAAGCCAGAAGGGCTTGGAATGATATATTCTAAGTTCTATCTATCCAAATTTATGGAGAAATAAGGACATTCTACAGCAAAAACAGGCTAAAGGAATTCATGACAACTAAGCCAGCTCTACAGAAAATGCTTGAAGGAATTCTTAATGCCAAAGAGAAAGCAAAACACACGCAGGAGGAAATAGGAAAAAATAAGCCACACTCAATTAACAGTTAAAACAAACGAGTAAAGGGAAACCAGTAAACAATACAAAATAAGAAGAACGGTCAGAATAAATGCATACTTTTCAATAATAACTCTTAATATCAATGGCCTCAATGCACCATCCAAAAGACATAGGCTTGCAGACTGGATTAAAAGGCAGGATCTTGCCATTTGTTGCCTCCAGGAAACTCATCTCTCAAAAGATAGACACTGCCGTTGGGTAAAAGGATGGAAAATAGTATTTCAAGCAAATGGGCCTAGGAAACAATCAGGGGTTGCTCTCTTAATATCTGACAGGATAGACTTCAAACCAACATTACTGAGGAAAGATAAAGAAGGTCATTTTATACCAAGTAAAGGAACACACCAGTGAGAGGACATTACAATCCTAAACATATATGCACCTAACATAGGAGCTTTCAACAAACAAACACTATTAGACTTAAGGTCACAGATAATGTCAAATGCAATTGTAGTGGGAGACTTCAATATCCCACTCTCATCAATTGACAGGTCATCCCAGCAAAAAATAAACAGAGACATCTGAATTAAATGATGTCATGGAACAAATGGATCTAACAGATACCTACAGAACATTCCATCCAAATGCTGCAGAATATATAATTTTCTCAGCAGCACATGGAACATTCTCTAAAATAGACCATATATTAGGACCCAAAGCAAATTTCCACAAACATAGGAAAATTGAAATAATCCCTTGTACTCTGAGCACATGGAATTAAACTGAAAATCAGGAGCAAGAAAAGCTACATAGCATACAGAAATTCATGGAGTCTAAATAGTAAACTATTGAATGACCATTGAGTCATTGAAGAAATAAAAAAGGAAACCAATAAATTCATAGAAACAAATGATGATGATAATATAACATACCTTTGGGACACAATGAAGGCAGTCCTAAGGAAATTTATAGCTCTAAGTCTAGGGAAATTTATAGCTCTAAGTGCCTCTATTAAGAAATTGGAGAGTTCACAAATAAACAATTTAATGTTCCATCTTAAGGCCTTGGAAAAAGAAGAACAAGGCAAACCAAGAAGCAGTAGACAAGAGGAAATTATAAAGATTAGGACAGACATTAATGAAATAGAAACCAATAAAACAATCCAATGAATCAACAAAACAAAGCTGGTTCTTTGAAAGGATAAACAAGATTGATGAACCCTTAGCAAATTTTATCAGTAGAAAGAGAGAAGAGACAAAAATTAATAAAATTAGAGATGAAAAAGGCACCATTACAACAGATACCAAAGAAATTCAGACAAGGACATAATTTTTTTTTTAAAGGTTATTTTTTAAATTATTTATTTATTTATTTGAGAGCGACAGACACAGAGAGAAAGACAGATAGAGGGAGAGAGAGAGAGAATGGGCGCGCCAGGGCTTCCAGCCTCTGCAAACTAACTCCAGATGCGTGCGCCCCCTTGTGCATCTGGCTAACGTGGGACCTGGGGAACCGAGCCTCGAACTGGGGTCCTTAGGCTTCACAGGCAAGCGCTTAACCGCTAAGCCATCTCTCCAGCCCAAGGACATAATTTAAGAATACACATGCCTCTAAGTTTGAAAATCTGAAAGAATGACCTACCAAAATTAAATCAAGATGAGATAAACCATTTAACAGACCCAGAACAAGTACAGTGATCCAAACAGTTATAAAAAAGCTCCCTACTATAAAAAGCCCAGGCCCAGATGGATTCACTGGAAATTTTTACCAGACCTTCATGGAAGAACTAACACCAATGCTTCTCAAATTCCATAAAATAGAAAAGGAAGGACTTCTACTGAACTCCTTCTATGAAACCAGTATTACCATCATACCAAAACCAGGCAAAGACAGATCAAAAAAGAAAAAAAAAAGAAAAAAGAAAATTACAGACTGATCTTCCTCACGAACATAGATGCAAAAATTCTGAAGAAAATATTGGCAAACAGAATGCAAGAATATATCAAAAATATTATTCACCCTGAGCAAGTAGGCTTTATACCGGGGATGCATGGATAGTTCAACATACTCAAATCAATAAATGTAATACATCATATAATTGGTCTGAAGGACAAAAGTCACATGATCATCTATCACAATAGACTCAGAAAAAGGCATTAGACAAAATCTAACATCCTTTCATGGTAAAAGTATTACAGAAACTAGGAATAGAAGGAGCATTTCTCAGCGTAATAAAAGCTATTTATGACAAACCTACAGCCAACATAATACTAAATTGGGAAAAACTTGAACCTTTTCCATTAAATTCAGGAACAAGAGTATCCACTGTCCCCACTTTTATTTAATATAGTGCTGGAAGTCTTAGTTATAGCAATAAGACAAGAGACACTCACAAAAGGGATACAAATTGGAAAGGATGAGATCAAATTATCACTATTTGCAGATGATATGATTCTGTACATAAAAGACCCTAAAGATTCTGCCAGCCAATTGTTGGAGCTGACAAACACTTTTAGCAACATAGCAGGTCACAAAGTAAATACACAGAAATCAGTAGCTTTCCTATATAATACTTGCAGAGAGTGAAATCAAGGAATCTTTCCCATTCACAATTGCCTCAAAAAAATAGAGTACCTTGGAATTAACTTCACTAAGGAAGTGAAGGAGCTTTCTAATTAGAACTAGAGAAATTGCAGAAGATGCAAGGAAATGGAAAGATATCCTATATTCTTGGATTGGAAGAATCAACATTGTGAAAATGTGAATCTCACCAAAAGCAATCTACTCATTTAATGCAATCCCCATTAAAATTCCAATGGTATTCTTCACAGGAATAGGAAAAAAATCCTAAATTTCATTTGGAAGCACAAAAAACTGAATAGCCAAAATAATTTTGAGCAACAAACATAAGGCTGGTAGTATCACCATACCCAATTTTAAGCTATATTAAAAAGCCATAGTACCAAAAACAGCATGCTATTGTCACAAAGACTGATATGTAGATCAATGGAATAGAATAGAGGACCCAGATATTAATCCAGGCAGCTACAGCTATCTGATTTTTAAAATATTTTTATTAGCATTTTCCATGATTATAAAAATATATCCCATGGTAATTCCCTCCCTCCCCCCCCCAATTTCCCCTTTGAAATTCCATTCTCCATCATATTACCTCCCCATCTCAATCATTGTACTTACATATATACAATATCAACCTATTAAGTACCCTCCTCCCTTCCTTTCTCTTCCCTTTATGAGCTATTTGATTTTTGACAAAAATGCCAAAAATATTCATTGGAGAAAAGACAGCCTCTTTAACAAGTAGTGCTGGGAAAACTGGATATCTATATGTAGAAAAATGAAAATAGATCCTTGTCTTTCTCCATGCATAAGAATAAAATCTAAGTGGATCAGGGACCTTAATATCAGACCTGAAACTCTGAAATTGCTAGAGGACAAGGTAGGGGAACCCTTCAAAACATTGGCATAGGTAGTGACTTTCTGAATATAATCCCAGTTGCACAGCAAATAAAACCACTAATCAACTACTGGGATCTCATGAAATTACAAAGCTTTTGTACAGCAAAAGACACTGTGAATAGAGCAAAGAAATAACCTACAGAATGGGAGAAAATCTTTGCTACACATATGACAGAAGATTAATATTCAGAATATACAATGAACTCAAAAAACAGAACAATAAGAAATCAACTAACCCAATCAAAAAATGGGCTGTGGAACTAAATAGAGAGTTCTCACCAGAAGAAATACAGATGGCATATAAACACCTAAAAAAGTGTTCTACATCCTTAGCCATTAGAGAAATGCAAATTAAAACTACCTTGAGATTCCATCCCTCTCCCATCAGAATGGCTACTACCATCAAGAAAACAAATGACAATAAATGTTGGCGAGGATGTGATAAAAGGAGAACCCTTCTGCACTGTTGGTGGGAATGTAATCTGGTACAGCCATTGTGGAAATAAGTGTGGAGTTTCTTGAGACAGGTAAAACTAGATTTGCCATATGATCCGGCTATCACACTCCCAGGCATATAGCCTAATGACTCTTCTAACTACCTTAGAGATACTTGTACAACCATGTTTATTGCTGCTCTATCCACAATAGCTAGGAAATGGAACCACTCTAGATGTCCATCCCCAGATAAATGGATAATAAAGATGTGGTGCATCTACACAATGGAGATCTACTTAGCAGTAAAGAACAATGAAATTATAAAATATTCACTGGGAAATGGATGGATCTGGAAAGGATTTTCCTAAGTGAGGTAACCCAGGCCCAGAAAGACAAACATTGCATGTTCTCTCTTATATGTGGATCCTAGCTACAAAGGTATAGACTTGTGTGTGATCTGGAACCAAAAATCAGTAGCAGAGGCCCGTAAGCTAGAAAAAGGCTTTATGGGTGGGAGGAGAGGGAAGGTCTTAAGATAATGGTATTGTATGTATGTAAGTAGAAGAATAGATTACAGGCAGAGGAAAGTCCTAAGTGAGGTCAGGGGAAGAAATTGTATAAAAGAAGGGGAGGGTCAATCAAAATTCAAGATATTTTGAATAAGACATATGAAAATCTACTTTCTTAATAATGGCACATCCAGAAGCCATACATTGTTACCAGAAAATTATCAGTGCCTGTGATGGGATACCTTCCAGTGAGTCATTGGCCAGGGAGGTCCCTTTTGCTTCCAAAACATTACAGGCTATTGCTAAGACCCTTGGTTCCCCATGAGAAAGAGATGGTAAGACTCTATTGCTGAAGACTTCACATGCCTGAGCAGAAAAGTCTCTGAGAAATAATGTTGGTGCTGAGCAGAAAACCTTCTTCCTGTAGCCCAGCAAACTGAAATCTGAAAAAGCTGCACTGTATGCAGTTTTATGGGACACAGAAGTTATCAGTGGTGAAAACAGTGGACACTGGAAACCTCAAGTTTGGTCAGACAGGCCAAATGACTGAACAAGTGCAATAGTGGCAAGTCTGCTCTGGGAGAAACCAACTGCTCTCTAATTGGACTGAATGCCCGCTCTATGACAGGGAATATGTGCCTGGTTCTGAAAATCTAATCAAAAGGCTATGGTAGAGGAGGTCATGAGACTGAGGGGTATAAAGCCTGCTCATCTGGATAAATGTATATATTACTCTCACCAATTTGCACTACACTTAATGTTCATACTCATATATTAATGCTAATCTCACTTTTGGTTAGAGGATCTTCTCTTTTCAGATGGTGATGACCACTGGAATGACCCAAAAGGCACCATAGTGCTGAGAAGAAGGGATGGAGGAGTGTCCAGCACTAAAACATCTCACACACTCCAAGGTTCAGGGTCCATTGCAGAAGAGGTAGTGGAAAGAGTGTAAGAGCCAAAGGAAGGGTACCACTCCTTACATACAACAGTCTGGACAGAATTTGGCCTAGATATCCAAGACCTTACAGTGCTTAGCAATAGCCATACAAGACCCTAATAATGGGAGAAAAAGATGATGACATCAAAGTAAAAGAGAGACTAATAGTGAGAGGGAGGGTGTAGGACAGAGAGCAGAGTTATGAAGGAGAAAGTGGGGGAGGGAAGAGAAGGGGCTGGAACTATCCATGGCTTGCTGTCTGTATGTATAGAAGTTGTCAATAAAAGAAATATATATTAAAAAAGAGAAACTGTATAGTGGAATACCACTTTAACTCAATATACTCAAGCATCTCCCCCAAACAAAATATAGAGATTATCTTATTTTATTTTGTTTCATTTTCAAGGAGAAAGGGGGCAAAATAGAAAGAAGGGAAGCTCCAGGGCCATTAGGCACTGCAAATGAACTCTAGATGCATGTCCCACTATGTTCATCTAACTTTATGTGGCTAATGGGAAATCAAACTCAGCCCATTAGGATTTGCAGGCAAGCACCATTACTGCTGAGCCTGGGTTATCTTTAACACATATTTTAGAATTTTACTTTACTCAGGGCAAAATTATTAGAAATTAGGATCATTGGATAAGTGAACAGGCAATGAAAAGTCGATAATTATAGGAAGCTGAAAGCTCATCTTTCTTTAGTATTTTTTTCTGAAAAATACAGAATTGTAAGCATAAAACAAATGTAATAAGTGTCATTTTATTTATTCCATATGAAGAGCCAATCTACTTGAGAATAATTATAAAATATTATATTTTTCCTGCAGAATACAAAAATATTTGTGATTTAATCAATTGTTGAAAACTTTTGGACCACTAAATATGTGGTATATGAAATGAAAATGAAATATGCCCATTATACTTCATTTAATAGATTATCTGACTTTGAACACTTTTCTTTCTGTGAAATCCATCTATAAATGGCCAGTAATTATGGGGAGATTCTGTTTCTACTTTGAAAGGCAATATAAACATCTGAAACTTTGAGATGTATTTGATATAATGCAAACTCTTTCAAGTTTCTCTGAAACACCCTAAGGAAGTTCTTAACATAAAAATGAGAATCTTAATATTGTGAAGAACAGATTGTCAAATGAAGCATGATGGTAGGTGGTAGAATCTGTATAAATATAGATATCATCTCCTCAATAATTGTTGCTGAAAATGTACCATCTGCTTTAAATGAATAATTATTGGTGTTATATCATGTTAACATATTCACCAAAAGGAATTAATTTATCTGTGAAATTTCCATTTATTCAGAGTTACTAATTAAATATATTTGGTAGGTGTGTTTTGGTAGTATTTAGTACTAGAAAATTTCTAGTGAGCTACATGGTTTATCTTTTAGTCAGGTTTTTCCAGAGTTCATTAAAGATGTCTTAAAAATGAAAAAAAATGGAGCTTCTTATTGGTCAAATGGATATTTTGCTATTCAGAATATTTTTGAAAATATTGATTGTCAGGGTTTAGCACATACCTGACAATTATTCTATGTATATTCAAGGTGTTCTTTAGGAGAAAATTAAGGCTGTTTCTGTTTAACAGGTATATAATTAATAGTGAAGTTAAGTAACTGCCTAATATTTGAAAAATAAGACTATTAGTCAAATATATTATTTTCATTAACTAGAGGAAGGAAATAACCTTTGAAATAATATGCAAATTTTTGACTCCTGACTTCTAACATCTATTAATTTATCTTATCTATTTCATTTCATTAATTTATAGTCATAATAATATTTTACATTACATGTGATATTTTCATTTTTACCATATGTGAAACAAAGTATGCCAGAGGCAATTACTAATATTAAATTATATGCTAAACAGCTTGGTCTGTTCCTCCAAGCTTCAATAAATAACTTCTCTTCTTTTCTTTTCTTTTCTTTTCTTTTCTTTTCTTTTCTTTTCTTTTCTTTTCTTTTCTTTTCTTTTCTTTTCTTTTCTTTTCTTTTCTTTTCTTTTACGTTTTATGAGAGCAAGAGTGAAAGGTAGAGAGCTAATTGGCGTGCCACAGCCTCAGCCACTGCAATCACACTTCAGACACTTGCACCACCTAATGAGCATGTGCGACCTTGTATTTGTCTCACCTTTGTGTGTGTGGGTTATGTGGAATCTGGAGAGTCAAACATGGGTCCTTAGACTTTGCAGGCAAGTTCTTTAATTGCTAATTCGTCTACCCAGCCCACTTCTCTTCTTAAAAACATTTTTGGAGGTTGGACATGTGGCTTGGTAGTTAATGGTGCTTGCTTGCAAAGCCCTATGGCCCATGTTCAGCTCTCCAGTGCATAAGTAAATCCAGGTGCCCAAACTTTAAAGGCACCTAGAGTTCATTTATACAATGCACATTCTCTCTTACTTGCTACCTCCCTCTCAACTTAATAAGTCAATGCTTCTAAAACATTTTGTTTCCTTCTCAGCTAAATCTCATTGATGTCATTCTGTAAGATAGTATTAACTTATTTGAGATTTCTAAAATATTTATTTGTATAAGTGTGCTGTGGTGTGTGTGTGTATGTGTGCACATGTAGTACATGCATGTTTGTACACCCATACGTGGAGGACAGAGAAAGACATTAGGTGTCCTTTTTTTTTTATTGGACAGTTGTCCAATTCCACCTACAGCTCATTATTTTTCCATAAACACCAGTGATCCTCTTCTGTGTTTTACATGGGTGTTAGTTATCTAGAGTCATTTCCACATGCATGTACAGTAAGCACCTTTACCCCAGCCACCTTTCCAAATTCTTATCTTGGATTTCTTTGGCACACAGTTTTCCTCAATTATATTCTTGCTATTCTATTTCTTTTAGAAGATAAGCATCTTTAAGTGCAGTGAATGTCTTTTATTCATTAATTTATTTTTCTCAATATAATATGTATTTCATATGTAGTAGACAATCTATATTGGATCAAATCATCTGTCTGATATTTGGCCTTCATGTATTAAGGAAGGATTTTTAATGTATGACTCACTTTTCAAGGAGAAACCAACCAGATGGATTATTTTCCATTTAAGTGGTTGACACTTTTATATTTACTCCATGTCACATGTGTTCTTTCTGCCACATATTTCACTTTAATGAGTTGATAATGTCACCAAATGGTTTTGGCTATGTCAGAACAGGTATGTGTAGGAAATAACTAGAATTCCTTTATGAACACCTGAAAATGTCAAGTTTCTAACACAGGGATTAGGGAGAACATGTGAGTTAATGAAGAAAAGTAAAGAAATATTCCCCAGCAGAGCTACTAGAGATGGTATCAAGGACAATGCAAAGTTCCCCATCAGAAAAACAAATGTGAAATTTCACTGTGTGTGTGTAACTTTCTTTCTTTTTACTACATATATAAGATTATATGCATTCAGATATTTTTATCTTGTCTCGATTATTTTCTGCTTAAAAATGTTTCTAGCTTGTTCTAGTATATTTGTGTACATATGAAAAACTGACTTTATTACTATAAATTGAACAATTGTATAAATATATTTGTATTATTTAAGCTATCTATAACAACTCTAATTAGCTTCTCAACATTAACACAGACTACTCTCCACATTCTAAATTATAAGTATGCAGGTACTGTTTTAGTTCTTCAGTAAGTCCATGCCTTATACCTGCATGACACCTGTATCTCAATTTCCACATCCATAAAATCAGAGATTTAGATTTTATATCTTTAATGTACCTTTGTTTAGAGTGTGTTAGTTTGTACAAGGAAATTTTATGTCGGCTTAACCCTTTCCATCATTTATTACCTGTTACCTTGCAAAAGTTACTTAATGTTTGTATGAATGGGTAACACAAAACTGAACCCAAATTGAACTAGTACCACAGAAACCTATATCATGGAAGTTAGACTAAAAGGTTGAACCCTCAAAAGGACCTTAGGAGAAGCACCTGCATCAAAGGGCCCTGGAGAGGGTAAGATGAAGCCTAACCTTAAATTTCTGATGTTTGTCCTTTATTTTCTGTTGTTTTCTTTTTTCTTTTCCCTTGGTGCTATCCTGTAAATCTCTGTACAAGGACATACTTAGCATCCACAATGAGCTGTTGATTGGAGAGACCTACAAGGTGTCCCCCAAAAAGTAGACAGACTTCTGTCAGAGCACTTGATTACTGACCAGAGGTTAATGGTAAGACCCTACATCTAAAGACACCATATGCTGCTGGTATGGAACATGCAGAGACCTGGCTGTAATCTGGAAGAGACCCAGTCCTAAGACAGTTATCCTATCTACTGTTAGAAGATGATACATGAGCTACTTGGGAAAAGAGGACAACATCTCTCCAAGCAACTTGAGGTCTAAGCTACTCAGAAGCAAACAACCTACAGCAATGCTCACACAAGTGTAATAGTGGCACACATTCATGGTGGGTAACCAACTGCTCTTGGTTTGCCTAACAGATCTGCTCAGTGGAAAGGAACCCATATCTGGAACTGGGAAAAAAGTCTGAATTATATGCAGATAATGAGTTTGCTCTTCAATATCAAGCTTCCACCAACCTTGGGCTACAAGAGAGCTGAAATGCATTAAATTCTTGCTAAACTAACAATGGCTACCCCATTTAACCTGTACTGACCTCACTCCCACTGGAGAGTTTGCTTCTCTTTTTCAAATGGAAGCAGAACCTGAGGAGAGAAATGGCCTATCACACTTTAGTCCAGCCCCAGCTGAAATCATAGAGGAATTAGGGAAATGATCAAGAGTGCTGCTTTCTTGGTGAACCTGGTACAAGCACAAGGGTGAAGGAGATAGACACATAGAACACTCAACTCCTACCAAACCAGAGATCCAGAGACACAGAGGCTCCCAAAAGCCCATCCCTGAAGTAGATCTGTAATGAATCCAACATGTCTCAGGGAATTTTGAGGAAGAGAGGGCAGAAAGATTGTTATAGCCACAAGTTGGGACATTGCACACAGAGACATTGCCTCTTAACTGATAGATACCCCCACAATGCACAACCCACAATCCCCAGGGGGATAATTGGCATCTCCAATGAGAAGACTCCCTTTGGAGGGGGGACAGGGATGAGGGTAAGGATCGAATCAACATGTGCTGTTTAAATACTGAGTATGTCCATAACTAATAAAAAAAATTACTTAACGTGGATGAGACAGTTTCATTCTCTCCATAATGAGTACAGTAATAATCATGTAATGTGAGAATGTAAAAACTGTGATGTACTGTGCTTGTGACCCATAAGATCTCTCATAGTTGATGAAGATTTCTGTTGTTCAGCTCTAATATAGGCTCTTCTATTTATATAATGAGTGAATTTATGTGTTTAAAAATTCTTAATCATGGGCTGGAGAGATGGCTTAGTGGTTAAGCGCTTGCCTGTGAAGCCTAAGGACCCTGGTTCAAGACTCAATTCCCCAGGACCCACGTTAGCCAGATGCACAAGGGGGCACAAGTGTCTAGAGTTTGTTTGCAGTGGCTGGAGGCCCTGGCGCACCCATTCTCTCTCTCTCTCCCTGTTTCTCTGTCACTCAAATAAATAAATAAGAATGAGCAATTTTTTAAAAAATTCTTAATCATATTTGAAAAATGGATGTAAAAATAGGGGCTGGAGACATGGCTTGGGGTTAAGGTGTTTGCCTGCAAAAGCCAAAGGACCTCGGTTCAATTCCCCAAGACCCAGTTAAGCCAGATGCACAAAGTGGCACATGCGTCTGGAGTTCATTTGCAGTGGTTAGAGGCCCTGGTGCAACCATTTTTTTTCTCTCTCTCTCGCTCTGTGTCTGCCTCTTTTCGTTTCTCACTCTCTCAAATAAATAAATACAGTTACATATATATACATGTATATGTATATATATGTAATTTATTTGATTATATATTCTTCATGATATGGAGAAGCAATTTCTAAAGATATGAATTATTAAGAGCTAATGGTGAACAAAGTATAATTTGAAATTATTTAATTTTTTTGTTCATTTTTATTTATTTGAGAGTGATAGAGAGAGAAAGAGGCAGATAGAGAGAGAGAGAGAATGGGCATGCCAGGGCCTCCAGCCAGTGCAAAAGAACTTGTGCATCTGGCTAATGTGGGTCCTGGGGAATTGAGTCTTGAACCGGGGTCCTTAGGCTTCACAGGCAAGTGCTTAATGGCTAAGCCCTCTCTCCAGCCCTAATTTGAAATTCTTAATGCATAAAGCAATATAAAATGCTTATTAATGTAAGGATTTTATTAGTCCAAATACTTTTAAGAAGCCTAGATTTAGGTATTGATGCATAAGTAAATACTAAAACTGGCATAATTGAAAGGAGTTCGTGATAAGTGTGGATGCAATAATTACTGGACCATATCAAAGGAAAATAGAATCATGTACTTTGATGATAAAAAAGCCTCAGATTAAATGTCACACCTTCAACTGGACATTAAAAAATAGATAGAATTAAAGCAAATAAATAGTAGTGCATATGAAGTTGGATAATAACATAAGGGTCATGATAGATGCAAGAAAAATCATGAAATATTTATGTGACAACGCATGGAATAGCCCAGTGATTTTGAAATAAAGTTAAAATGCTGAAATTAAATGCCATTTTAAGAATTGAAACTATTTCTAGAAAACAAAAATTACTAACTGGTCATTTCTTCTTTGGAAAAGAAATCATAAAAAGCAGAAACTATGTTAATTAAAGTTGTCTTTAAAAGGTTCTACTGATTACATATGTTTTGTATGACATTAATAATTAATTCCTTTTGTCCATAAGTCAATTTAAATTCTATATGTAATAACACTAATAGATAATCATTATATAGCTAATGTATGAAGTATGCCTATTTCCTAACAAATAAATGATCTATCATAATTGTCATTCTGACACTTAAAGAATTTGAACTCTGTAAATTTATTTGGAATGATTTTGGTGATGTTTCTTATAAATTGAAATCAATGTTATTGCTAACAGAATACTATCAAAGATACTTAGCTCTACCAACACTTAGCTAATCACTTAATTTCATTTTACAACAGCTAATGCCTAAAAATAAGACAAAATAATTCTTTGATATCACTATGATTACTTTTCATAAAATATAATTTAGCCTTTCTTTCCTTATTAAAGTTGAAGGGTCTATATGAATGAGATAATTTTCTTTTCATGGAAATCACATATTGTACCTATTTTATGTGAATTTCTATAAACTTCTCAATCAATATTCACGGATATGTTAGCAAGGCAGTTTGGTAATGTCAGATAAATACATGGATAAGAATGTTTGTGTGTGTGTGTGTGTGTGTGCATATGTAGCTTCTAGTAACCTGATATCTTTAGAAACATTGAAAAATGTATATTACAAATAGAAAACAAAAAATGTACCAGAAGAAAACTAAAATATGGATGATGTTCTCTTGCTTGAGAACAGCATATCTGACATGGTAAATTTGAGCAATATATCACAAGTCCCTATATTCACAAATTTATTATTACATATCATTCTTATTACTACCTGTATAACTTATAAATACCAAAATTTTAAATTATATTAAAAGTATGGTGGTATACTAAACTATGCACAGTAGTATCTGAAGTACATAAAACAAGTATTTCATAAAGACTGTCAAAAATCTTCTCGTTAGAACTTGGCTGTTTTTCCAATGTATACAAAGTGGAAAACCTAAGCTAGGAGACAGAGGTAGAATCACTTTGAGTTCCAGGGCAGTCTGGGACTACAGAGTGATTTACAGGTCACCCTGGGCTACAGTGAGACCCTACATAGAAAGAACAAATAAACAAACCAAAATGTAGAAAGCCTAAAGCTGTTATTGTTGTACTGAGATTTAGTAGAATTCTGGTGGAAAAAAAATCAGCTAGATGTAAATTGAAGGCAATTCATTTAATATCAACTATGTCATTAATAAATTTGGAACTTTGGGGCTGGGGAGATGACTCAGGTAATTAGTGCTCACTGCTCCACTTGGACTACTGAGTTCAATCCGCAGATCCCATGCACAAAACCAAAATCCTTTTTGGGCTTCTGTAATCCTAACACACTGACAGTGAAATGGGAGACAGGGACAGGAGACTTACTCAGAAGTTTGTAGTGAGCACAGCAAAGAATAGCAGAGCTACAATCCAGTGCAATTTCCCTGCCTCAAATGATGTGGACAAGAAATGACTGACCCAAAAGCTATGTCCTCCACATATGAGCCTTGAAACACCCAGACTCACACCTGAACACAAACATGTAAAAGCATACACACAGATTAAAAAATGAAGATGAATAAAAGAAATGTGGAACTTTGAGAGCATTGTTTACAATTTGTAAGTCAGTGTCCTTAGTAGTAAGATCAGGTATGCAGAATTCAAAAGGTTCAAATGTGCTTTACAAATCTGAAATTTCTTATAAGAATAAATCCATTTACTATTCTAACAACTCTAGTGTTAATATATCAAATGACACATACATTTTTCTATATTTTTATATTATACATTATATTTATCAATACATTTTCCATTTGAAACCTTGTGAATAGTTTTATTTTTACCAGGATCTAAATTTATTGTGAAATGTATCTGAGAACTTATGTCTAGGATTAGTCTCTAGCTAAAATTCAAAGTTTGCCATCAAACTGTGTCATCTTTTTTGTTGCATCAATTCATTTTTACTTTTAAAATATTAAATTAATTAACTAGCTATTATTTTTGAAATATTTTATTTATTTGATAGAGAGAGGAAGAAATATCGAGAATGGGCACCAGGGCCTCTAGTCAGTGCAGATGAACTCCAGGTGTATGTGCTACCTTGCCTATCTGGTTTTATATGGGTACTGTGGAATCAAATTTGGGTCCTTTGGCTTTGAAGGCAAGAGCCACTAAACAATCCTTCCAGTCCAACTCAGTATTATTTTAACTATGAAAATAAACAAGTTGGGGCTGGAGGGATGGCTTAGCCAATAAGGTGCTTGCCTGCAAAGCCAAAGGACCAGGTTAGATTTCCCCAGGACCCACGGTAGCCAGATGCACAAGTGGGTGCATGCATCTGCAGTTCGTTTGTAGTGCCTGGAAGCCCTGGTGCACCCATTCTCTCTCTCTCTCCCTCTTTTTCTGTTAAATAAATAAATAAATAAATAAATTTAAAAAATAAACAAGTTAAAAACTATGAAATATTCATATAGCCCTAAGATAATTTAAATATGCAATGTTGATTTTTTTCATGTTGGAAAGTCTTTAATAATTCCATTTTATGTGATATTATCTTAAAATCAAAGAAAAATGGTGAATGTCAACAAATGAAAAGATATTTCCTTTTCTTCCTATTTTATTAACACATAAGCATTTTTTTCTCCCAGTGCTTACACTTGAACTTAGAGCTTTTTGTATGTTAGGCAAGTGCTACATTCCCAGTCCCATCCAATGTGTTTAAACTTTATGATATATCAGTTTCTTAAGAGTTCTAATACTTTTCTTGTGGTCCTTGGATGAATTATGCGTCATTTTCTCCATGACTTAGACGTATAAAAATTCTATGTGTCATACTTAATGCTGTAGTTATCTTTTGCAGTCTGAAGTACCAAATATGCCCACATTCGTCTGGCTGAGAAGTTCCAAAAAAACACATGGTCAGATTTGTCACAGTACCAACTCCAATGATGGTACCAACTTACGGCTGCAGGTACCTTCTAGTTGCTTGGACAAACACCTGATCAGAAGCAGATTATGGTTGAAAAAGCTTTATTTCAGGCTTACAAATTCCAGGGGAAGCTTCATCTTGGCAGAAGCAGCTGGCTTATTTTATTGTTCATCCATAGCAGAGAGACAACTGCCAACATCAGCAATCATGAACTGACTCTAAACATGCACCTTAGAGCTGGACTCAAGAAAGATCCATGCCCATTGGCATGCCTCCCCCAGAAAGGTTCTGCATTCTATATACTCATGAAGGAAGCTTAATGTTAGCCAAAAACACCCAAGATTATGGGGACTATGTCCATTCATATTATCATACAGAAGATATTTTTTGATGAATGCCTCTATCAATATCTCAGGTGAAAGGATTAAGTAAGTTATGAGCATGTGTCAACTCTACAGATAATTTCCATGATGCTATAAAACTTAATTCTTGATATGAAGTGTTGGGTTCTTTTGACATTTTATAATATAAAAAGTTTCAATTTTAGCTAAGGACATAGCTACTTGAAACAATGATACAAAGTTAACTTTGATAAGATATAGCTTAATTCATAGTACTCTGAAAACAAGATTTAAAATTTTTTACTATGGAGTGTATTTAGAGTCAGCACATGTTTGCTGTTCTCTCTCTCTGCTGGGGGTGTACAATGAAGTGAACCAGCTTCTTAAGCCAAGATGAAGCTTCCCCCTGAAACTTTAAGCTAGAAGTAACCCTATCCTCCCATTACCTGTTGTGGTCAGGTGTTTTGTTCCAGCAATGAGATGGTAATTGTAACAATATGCTTCAAGAAAGAGCATGACTTTCTAACATTTTGAAAAGGAATACTGAAGCCCCTGACAGGAAGTCCATGAAGATAAAATGACACATATAAATTGCTAATAATTTTATCAGTGATGTGCTGAAGCTGGCCAATTCATTGTTCATTGACACTACATACTAGTTTGAAAATGGCCATGAATAAGTATAGTATTACAAATAAATACATCAAAATAGAAGAGAGGAAGCATAGAAAAGAACAGACATGAAGTTTTAAAATGGTTCCATATGAGTAGAGTAGAAATATTGAGCCAAAGCATAGTTTATCTGTTTAACTTGTTTAACAGAAGAATCTAAGATAAAAATCTCTGAATTTAGGAAGTATTCTGCTTAGATTTATAAAGGCAAATATCACACAATTTTGAGAAATAAAAGATTTAAAAATTTTTTTTGACAAGTGCCATACAATGTACCCTGATCATAATCTCCTTCCACCATCTACCTTTGTCCCCTGTTCCTCATACTCCTTACACTGAACTCCCTCTTATTTTTATTTTTTTATTATTTATTTATTTATGTATTTATTTATTTATTTATTTTTAGGTATGGTCTCACGGTAGCACAGGCTGACCTGAAATTCACTATATAGTCTCAGGGTGGCCTTGAATTCACAGCAATCCTCCTTCCTCTGTCTCCCGAGTGCTGGGATTAAAGGCGTGTGCCACCACGCCCTGCCCCCTCTTATTTTTAATTAGTTCCTCTTTGATTTTGATGTCATTTTTGCCACCTTACAGTATCCATGACAACATGGTGATGAAGTCAATGTTTTCCAAGCCTCATGTAGGTATTGACAGCTGATATGAGGACATGCACACCACGTTCAACTTGTGTCTGAAAGACAGTTTTCCAAAGTAGTCCTTCCCATCCTTTGAGCAATGATGAATCTAGCTTTGTGTTAAACTCTTTAGAAAAAGGAAATGTAAGAAGATTTATAGTGTATGCACAAGCCAAAAGCTTATTGTAAGCTCCCATGGTTCTCACCATTTTTGTTCTCTTTATTATTAGTTGCTAGGGGATAGAGAGAGAGAGAGAGAATGATAATGAATTTATTTGCTCAACTACATACTATGTAAATGCACAAACTAGGGCCCTTGCCACTGCAAACCAACTCCAGATACATGCACCACTTGGTGCATCTGGCCTTCTGTAGGAACTAGGGTTTTGAACCTGAGCTATCAGCCTTGTGAGCAAATGCCTTAACCATTAAACCATCTCTCCAGCCTTGGCTTTTTTCTAATTTTAGAGAATGCAAGCATCTCTCAACATCCAATACAATGTAAATACTTTTTTGAAAGTATATGTAAAATTTTAAGGTACATATGAATGGACCAAAATATCCATGACTATATGCAACATACCTTGAAGGTTAAATGCTTGCTTATATAATATAGGTTTTTAAAAGGAAATTCCAAGTCATTTGTAGTGGTATATGTCTATAATTCCAATATGTGGAGATTAAGGCAAGAGGATAAATTTGATGACAGTTTTTGTTACATAGTGAGAACCTGTCTAAACAAATTAAATGAAACCTAATCAGAAAAAAGGTCATACTTCCACTTTAGATTAATCACTATATACCTATCTAAAGAATTGTACATAGAAGTATTTCATAAATTATAGAAAAATAGTAATATAAAGCTTAAAATGAGCCCCAATATCTTCAACTTTTGTTATAGAAAACACATTGTTGCTTATCTTGCATTAAGATACTGATTTGGGTCTTATGAGGGTCTCAAGATTAATAACCATTACTGCATCGGAATCAAACTGTGCCCAAAGTCAAAGCTATAAGTAATTCTACTAAAGCTATTTGTAGATTTCCAATAGTTTTCTGTGTTATTACCTTAAATAGTCCACCTTGTGATTACTTCTATAAATCCCCTCATATCTGATCTTTTCCTTACTAATGGTGTAATTTTCAAGTTATTAACATATTAACATGTTCATTTTGTCAATGATTAAAATAATAGCAAGCATAGATGTGGGTCCAAGTCTCTTTTAGTAGCACTTTGCACGCTCTATGAAGACTTTTCACAACTAAATATAGTGCCTTTAGAAAATCGGCAGATAACATGTAAGACAGCTTTTCCATAATTTATAACATATTGAAAACAAGCACAAAATGTGCATAAATGCAAATCTTTTATTTTCCCTCTGCTTGTAAATAATTGATGATTTGTTTTGTTTTGACCTTTCTTTCAAAACCGTACACAATGTTGTCTCTGTTGTCTTTTCTTGTTTCAGCTTTTATCAAATGCATTGTAGCTATCTATCCTACATTGTCAAACCTTTCTAAATTTCCAAAATTTTTCTGTGCTTTTCAGCTAGAGTAATGTTGTCCTCCTGTCTGGAGCACTTTTCATCTCTAAATGCCACTTTGCTTATGAAATCATGTGGGTTCACATAGAGATTCTTAGATATTTTCATGGCATGGGTTTCTTTGACTGGAGGGTTTATATGCATAAATTTCTTCTGAAAATAACTTTTAAATGTGTAAAGAAAATTCTGCAAGATTTGTAAAAAGTCACATATATTGAGGTAGAATTATTAAAATATGTGACATAATTGTAAATTCTTAACTTATGCATTAAATAATACAATCTAGAGGCAGAGTAAATAACTATTAATTCAAATAGTAAGTATTATAAACTATGTCATTAATATGCTAATTAATATTAATATAGCATTAGTACTTCTCATTTTATCATGGTACATGTATAGACTCATAATTTTAAAAAGTGCAAAATTAGAGACTGATATTTTTCTTCAACCAAGTTAACAGATCCTAGGTTCTAGATTTTGGGATATCTGTCAATGAAGGATGAAATTTTTAATCTCCTTGTGGTATCTACTGTCTACCCATTTTTTTGTTAGGTAGGCTATCCAAGTAACAGTAATAACCCCAATGTAATTAACAATTTATTTTTGATCTTTCTGGAGGATTTAAAGGGACTGCCTATTTGTATTCTCATTCATGTTTTTCTCAGCTCCTAGCACATAGAACCTAACACATGACTATAAATGAGCCAAGTAGACATTTGTAGCTTACTGAATGACTCTGAAAATAACTACAAAGATATTGTCATTTTCTGGTAATTGTCCAAGTTACCATAAATTGTTTTCTTTATTAGGTCTCTACCCAGAACTTATATAAGATAGAAATACATAGACTTTAAATTTCACTAACAAATTCAATGACTCTCCTATTGTCTCTTGTAGTCATATTTTGAGTCTTATTCTGCCCTCGAATTCTTGTCACTCAGATAAGGACAGTACTAAATGTTGGTGGGGGATGGGTGCTTGCCTGAAAAGCCTAAGGACCCAGATTTGATTCCCCAGTACCCATGTAAACCAGATGCACATAGTGACACATGCATCTGGTGTTTGTTTGTAGTGGCTAGAGGCCCTTTTGTGCCTATTCTCTCTTTCTCTCTATCTGCCTCTTTCTCTTTCTCTCTCCCTCTCAAGTAAATAAATAAATAAATAAAATTTTGAAAAAAAAAGTTGATAGGTTTTGAGGGAATAGTTAAATATAGTATCTAATATAAAATAGTTAATCAAAAAATAATTTATTTTCTTTTCCTTTTTGTCAGTGTTATGTTTTCAACATTATCTGGTTGTAATTTTCTGACCTAATACATTTATCAGAAGTTTCTTTGGCACTTAAAGGTATTCATTTATGTCAAGTGAATGTTTTATTCCCACAAAGCAATATTTTCTTCATTAACCTCTGCAACTACTCAGTCATAGTCACAATATTCTCCTCCATAATACACACTCAAAATTCAGTTTCTTGGGCTGGAGAGATGGCCTAGCGGTTAAGCACTTGCCTGTGAAGCCTAAGGACCCCGGTTTGAGGCTCAGTTCCCCAGGTCCCACGTTAGCCAGATGCACAAGGGGGTGCACGCGTCTGGAGTTCGTTTGCAGAGGCTGGAAACCCTGGCGCACCCATTCTCTCTCTCCCTCTATCTGTCTTTCTCTGTGTGTCTGTCGCTCTCAAATAAATAAATAATTAAAAAAATCAGTTTCTCAAAAATAAAAAGCATCATATTTTCTATGTTATTTGCTAGTATAGAAAATGTGAGATATATATCAAATAGTATTTTATAGAAAAAACAGGCAATTCGTGCTTTAATTAAATTGTATGCTAAATGAGATATTTGAATATACTTCACATAAACTAATACTGGACTATGGACTTGGTAAACCTCCAAATTTAAGGTTTGAGATGCATTTAACTATAGTGTTTGGACCCACTATAAGCTTTGTGTGATTAAATATGTCTGTGAACTTTGGATTCAATGATCAATATCTAGTGTCAAGTATTAAGTATAATGGAGGATTTCTGTATTAAGTAGAATGAAAGATTTCTAATTCCCTGACAAGAGCAACAGCATACATCTTCATCTCTTAGTATTTTATCTTACATCATAGAGAAAAATTATAAAAATAAAACTACAGGAGGACTAGCGTATTATATTGATTATATTGGATTGCTCCAGATTTTCATCATAACATAAAGGGAAACTTTCACAATGTCTAGAGCTCTTGATGTTGTGCAAATAGAAGAGAATTTTTTAATTTCCTTAAAGTACTTACATAGCACAAACCTTGCATTCAAATTGAGCCCTGTATTTGCAAGAGATGATAGAATTTGTGATGGTTTCTATTGATTGTCAACATGACAGGACCTAGACTCACCTAGGAAACAAGCCTGTGGGCAGACTTGTGAAGGATTATATAGAGATATAGAGCAGGATAGCTTGCTATTAGGGATTATCTTGATTAGATTAACTGAAATGGGATGATCCACCCACTGATGGGGTCTTGAACTGTATGAAAGGGAGAAAGATCACTGAGTAAGTCCAAACATATAAAATATAGAAAAATATATTCATCACGTAACATATAGTGAATATAACACATTAATATATTGACTACTTCATTTCTGAAGTTAATCAAGGCTGTTAGTTACCTAAAATCTTCCATTGTATTCTGTATTTTAATATATTATTGAGGATTATTTAATTTCACTTGCTTTGTACTTATTTTTCATTTGTTCCTTATATCTGACACCAATGTGTCCTCTCTATTCAGCATCCTATTCTACTAAGATATTTTCAAAATGTTCAATTTATTTAATTAAATATATTTTGGGGGCTGGAGAAATGGTTTAGCGGTTAAGTGCTTGCATGTGGAGCCTAAGGACCCCGGTTTGAGGCTCGATTCCTCAGGACCCAAGTTAGCCAGATGCATAAGGGGGCGCATGCGTCTGGAGTTCATTTGCAGTGGCTGGAAGCCCTGGCGCGCCCATTCTCTCTCTATCTGCCTCTTTCTCTCTCTGTCTCTCTCAAATAAAATAAAATAAAAGTTAACAAAATAATTAAAAAAACATTAAGTATATTATTTTTTGCCATATGTTTTCTGTCACTTATGTCTTAGTTTATTTTGACATTAAAATTTCACTAAATTGGGCTGGAAAGATGGCTTTGTGGTTAAGGTGCATGCCTGTGAAACATAAGGATCCCGGTTGGATCCTCCAGGTCCCAAATATGCCAGATGCACATGGTGGCATATGCTTCTAGAGTACATTTGCAGTGGCTAGAGAACTTGGTGCACCCATTCTCACTCTCTCTCCCTCTCTCCTTCTCTGTCTCTAATAAGTAAATAAAAATAATAAAACAAAATAAATTCACTAAATTATATACTTAGTAATGTCATATATAGTTTAAATTTGAGGCTCAATTGAAAATTTATTTTTAATATTTTAGTCCTTCAAGGTAGAACATAGATAAATTTTCCTTAATTTAAGAATTATAGTTGTTGATATTAACTGTATATATTTTATTATTAATTTCATTATATTATGCATCAAGAGTACTATTAAAAGTTTTATATTATGTTTTGATTTTAATTAATTTCTTCTGGCTTTTTTTTTTTTTTTTTTTTTTTTTCACGTAGGGTCTCACTCTAGCTCAGGCTGACCTGGAAATTCACTATGGAGTCTCAGAGTGGCCTTGAACTCACGGTAGCAATCCTCCTATCTCTGCCTCTCGAGTGCTGGGATTAAAAGTCTTCTGGCTTTTTATACAGTATATTGTACAAAGTATCTTTATGGTATGTTGTATACTTTATAAAGTAGCATATATTTTTTAAAATTATTTTTCTTATAATTCAATATTCCATGTCTTTAGTAGTACAACTCCATTTCATTTTTGTAATATTACTGTAAAGCTCTTCATAAGCATTTTAGTCTTATTATTCTAGTGTAACTTTGTTTTTCAGGATTTTTTTTTTTTAATTTTGAGGTAGGTTCTCACTGTAGTCCAAGATTACCTGGAATTCACTACATAGTTCCAGACTGGTCTTGAACTCACAATAATCCTCCTACTGCTGACTCTTGAGTGTTGGGATTATAGGCATGGATCATGATGCCCAGCCCAACAGGAATGTTTTTAGAAACTACTTTTTAAATGTATTAGTTTTGACATTATCCAAGAATCTTTTTTTGTTAATAAATTATTTTTCACATTGACATTGTTTATCTTACTCCTTTCCTCCTATTCCATTTTATCATCCTAATTTTTTTACATTGTCCTTTTATTTTTGATAGAATTTCATGACTGTTTTTCTATAAATCTGGAGATTGATTATTGTCTACCTCATTGATTTATTTTCTCGTTTAAATAATCTTTTAGATTGTTGAAAGGCATTCACAGTGGTGAGGTGGTGAATCAGATACATTCCTGATATAAAAACCCAAAGTACCTTTAATCCCAGTACTGGGGAGGCAGAAGCAGGAGGATTGCAATGACTTCGAGGCCACCCTGAGACTACATAGTGAATTCCAGGTCAGCCTGAGCAAGAGTGAAACCATACCTCAAAAAACAAACAAACAAACAAAAAACACAAACAAAAACAGCAACAAAAAACACCTCAAAGTATGTAGCTCTAAGAAATTAAATGGCTATGGAGGAGCCTATTACTGAAAGCTTTTAGCATTCCTATTTATTTATATATTTCAAACAATGCAGCTGTTGCTGATAGCTCCTTATTGCTAGGACTGCCTACTTTTCTGAGGTCTAACTCAAGAAGCATAACTTTTTTCTCCCCTTTCAATCTCTTCTTTAGATACTGACCAAAATCCTAAATATGCTTGCCCAGTCACTCTGGATTTTCTCACTGTTACTCTGAAGACTACTGTGCTCCACCCATATGCAGCTGCTTGCTGACCTTCAGTGTTCAACCTGCCTGCTTTCTGAACCCTAAATCAAAAAGCATGACCTTCTCTCCCTGTATTATCCATCTTCCTCCTCCCAGCATCTGACTAGATTTATAGCTTGTCTTGTCTACCCTGCTCTATTTCTTTCACATGCTAATAAAATTGTCCTTGAGGCTCAAAAAGAAATCAAAAGCAAAAACAAACCAGAGCCTAAAAACAAATGCTTCATCATAAATTATCCTGATGACACATAGAAGATTAAAATGTGAATTAAGATGAACCTGAATTAAAAGTCAGATTATACGTGTGTGTGTAAGTGTGTGTGTTTGTGTATGCTAAAGACACATCTTAAATGACAGCATAGTGAATGATACTACAACTAAAAAGATTTTTATATTTTAAAATGTTTTTATTTCTTTGCAAGAGTGAGAGTATGTATGTAACAGGGTCTCTTGCTACTGCAAATGAACTCCAGATGCATGTGCCACTTTGTGAGCCTGGCTTTAAGTAGGCACTAGGGAATCAAACACAGTCCAGCAGGCTTTGCAAGCAAGTCCCTTTAACTGCTGAGCCATCTCCCCAGATGTAAAAATGAATTCAATGGTAAGGCAATTATCAAAGATGAGGATAAAATCAAATCATATATTTCCATCTCTACATTTTACTTTTTTTCTTTTTAACCTCCAAGGTAGGGTCTCATTCTAGTTAAGGCTGATCTGGAAATTCACTGGGTAGTCTCCGATTGGCCTTGAACTCACAGTCGTCCTCCTAATCCTCCTACCTTGGCCTCCTATGAATTAAGAATTACTACTTCTTAATAATTGTGTTTACATGATAATAGTTTTAATTTTATGGTATATACTGTTTAGATAATAATAATAATAAGATTTTTACTTTCTTTTTTTGAGGCAAGCCCAACAGCCTGGTCTTTTGTTATTTTATGTGTGTGTGTGTGTGTGTGAGAGAGAGAGAGAGAGAGAGAGAAAGAGAGAGACGCCTCCAGCCACTGTAATGATGTGTGTGTTACCATGTGTGTATATGTGACTTTATGAGCTTGTACCACCTTGTGGGTTTGGCTTATGTGGGATCTGAAGAGTTGAACACAGGCCCTTAGGCTTTGCAAACAAGCACCTTCACTGATAAGCCATCTTTCCAGCCCCTTGACTTCTTAAATTAATGCTTTACACTTCTTATTTGGAAAACAATGAAACTGTCCTCTTTACACTTTGAGCTTTTTATTGAAAATTTTGGCTTGTTATGAGGTGGAACCATATGAGATCACCCACTTACTAGTCAAAATCAACAAATGTTTACCAATTTCATATTGTGCAACCTAGTAGTCATTATTTTTACATCCATACATGTTTATAATTTTACCTAGCATAACCATATTTGATAGAGAGTTTGGAAAATTTATATACATAGAGTAAATAGTTCTCTACAAATTTTACATCTTTATTTTCCAAATGATATCATCCTGTCTGTAGATATGTAGGCCAAGTATTTTGGTCTTTAAATAGGAAGTGAGACAGCAGTTTCTCACATAACTGTTCCCAGAACTTAGTCATATTACTATGACTAGATTCAGGGAAGGATAGAAAGTATATTCTCAAGTTGGGTTGAGAACATGCCTAATATTTAAAAAGAAAATTAAAAAGACACATTTTTAAAAATCATGATGTGACAAGATATTTGAGGACAAATAATAATCTATGAACCAGATATTCTTTAAATGTTGATTGATAGATCCACCAAATTTAGATGACTGCAGTAATGTTATTGTTTAAGGTACAAGTGAGTATAGCCAGGTGTGGTGGCAAATACCTAAAGTTCTAGCATTCTAGAGGTTTAGGCAGGATGAATTTGAAATCCAGGCTAGTTTGGGCCAAATAATGCTACCATATTAAATACCTCTCCACACACATATGAAATGGAAAATTTCAAGAAACTGTATGAAATCTTTTTTTCTTAAAAGAAAAAGCAATAATGGCAAAAAAATAGAAAAAAAGAAAAAGTACAAAAATAAGGTATAAAATACAAATAACAAAAAGAAAACAGAAAATATGAGAGCAGAAATGAAACCAAACCAATAATAAAAACTTACAAAAATTTTGAAGAAAATAGAAATCTATATATAACAGCACTATACAGGAAAATGTAAGAATAGGGGTAAAGACATTCTGGCCTTAAAAAAAGAAAACAAAAAAAGACAAAAAAAAAATAAGACCCTTATAATAGGAGGAAAACATGATGACATCAAAATAAAAGAGAAGTGCTAGAGAGATGGCTTTGGGGTTAAGGTGCTTGCCTGTAAAGCCTAAGGACCCATGTTCAACTCTCCCAATCCCATGGAAGCTAGATGCACAAGGTGATAGCAGTGTGCAAGTTTGCACAGGCACACAAGGTAGCTCATGCAACTGCAGTTAGATTACAGTGGCTGGAGACCCTGCTGCTCCAATTCACTCTCTCTTTCACTTTCTTGCTCTTGCTGTCTTTCTCATATAAAAAGGCCAGTCTGTTGGGCTTGCTTAAAAAAAAAAAAAAAAAAAAGGAGAGATTAGTTGAGAGGGGGATAAAATATGATGGAGAGTAGATTTTGTTTTGTCTTATTTTTTATTTATTTTAATTTTTATTAATTAGTTTTGTACTCAGTGTATACAGTCAAGTTGGTACCAGTGTTAGGCTCATCCATGTCCTACTCCCTCCCCATGGTCCCTCCTTGTTGAGTATATGGGTCATGCATTGTGGAGTTAGCCCACAGTTATGGGTAGGAGAGATGTCTCTGCATATCATGACCCAACATGTGGCTCTGACATTCTTTCTGCCCCCTCTTCTGCAAAATTTCCCTGAGCCATGTTGCGTTCATTTTTGGTCTGCTTCAGTGCTGAGGTGTTGGGGTCCTCTATGTCTCTGAATATCTGATTTTGTAGGAGTTGATTGTTCTGGAGAGTGGATTTTTGAAGAGGAATGTTAGGGAGTGGAGGGAATTATGGTTTATTGTTTACAATTATGGAAGTTGTCAATAAAAAATTAAAGCAATGTAAAAATGTTAGTAGTGGTATAATCTAAATAGAATTTAAACTGATAATCAGTGATGTAAATGAGGGTTTTTTTTTGAAATAGTATGGACTATCAAGTATGTGTGTCTATATATAATGATAACAACAAACATATTTATATTTGACATATTGAATCATAACACAAATATACCAACTCATAAAGTAAAAATTTATAAACATTGAAAATGGATAAAATAATAATCCTTGATAAAGTATTTAACATTTTTCTTTCAGAAACAGATCATGTCTATAAGATAAACTAAAACAGAAATTTTAATTAAGAAAGTTAACAATCTCAAATAGATACATAAAGAAACTGTAGCCAAGGAAAATAAAATATCTTTCTCAGTTTGTTCTGGAATACATTTAAAAATGGCTATACTACTTTCCAACCAGAAAACTAACATTTGTTTGTAATACAAAAAAAAATCACACAGGGTACCTTCTTTAATTTTTTATATAAATCAAAAACTGAAAGTAAGTATAAAATGAAATTATATATTTTACTCCAAAGACAAAGTAATATTTGAAGAAATACAAGGTTGATAATACACTGGAAATAGTAAAATAATGCATAAAGAATTATGCATACAAAAATCTCTGTGAAGCTGGCATGGTGTCACATGCCTTTAATGCACTCAGGAGGCAGAGGTAGGAAGATCACCATAGGTTTGAGGCCACCCTGAGACTACATAGTGGTCATAGAGGTAAGCCTGAACTACATAGTGTAACCCTACCTTGAAAGGTCTGTGAGAAAAATCTGATAAACATAATAAGCCAAGTCTTATTATTTTCTTCACATCATATTCTTACCTAATTTTTCATTGAAAGTGGCTTAACGTATGAAGAATTGGTAAGGTTAGAAAACAACTTAAGTATGTATAGTTAAATGCTTTATAATATAATGGACATCTTAATTAATTCTGCTTATCAAATAAACTCTGAGAGAACAAACTTAGTAACAACACTAATCAAAATCTATTAAATTTACTTTTGAACATATATTCATATATGTTTTTCTGAGGTAAAGTGTTGACCATTTAAAAGTACAAGGAGTATAGCTTTAGATCAGGTATGGTGATTCCACCAGAGGTATTTCTTTTGCTGAGGATATGTTTGGATATGTGAGGCCTTCTGCTTTTCCATACGAAATTTGAGATCATGTTTTCTATCTCTGTGAAGAACAGTATAGGGACTTTAATTGGAATTGCATTAAAGCTATATATTGCTTTTGATAGGATTGTCATCTTCACAATGTTAATTCTGCCTATCCAGGAGCATGGGAGGTCTTTCCAACTTCTCAAGTCCTCCTCAATTTATTTTTTGAGTGATTTTATATTTTCATTGTATAGATCTTTTACTTCCTTGGTTAACATTATTCCAAGGTATTTTAATTTTTCTGTTGCTATTGAAAAAGGGGCTATGTCCCTTATTTCTTTTTCTGTATTTTTGTCATTTGCATACAGAAATGCTACTGATTTTTGTCCATTGATTTTGTTAAGATGTGTACCAACTATGCCAATTCTCTCCAATGTTTTGATCATGAAATGATGTTGTATCTTGTCAAAGGCCTTTTCTGCTATAAGTTTAGCTTTGAAAGATGGTATGTGTCCAGGAATTTGTCCATCTCCTCCACATTATAGTTTTGTAGAGTAGAGGTTTTTGAAATAAGTCCTGATGATTCTCCCAATTTCACTTATGCCTGTTGTGATCTCTCCTTTTTCATTTTGAATTTTGTTAATTTGGAGCCTCTCCTTTTTTTGTGTGATCAAATTGGCCAGAGGTTTGTCAATCTTGTTTATTTTTTCAAAGAACCAGCTCTTTCTTTTGTCAATTGCCTTAATTATTTCCTTGGTTTCCAATTCATTAATTTCTGCTCTGATTTTAATTATTTCATTCCACCTGGAGCTCTTTGGGTTGGATTTTTCTTGTTTTTCCAGTGCCTTTAGGTGGATGGTTAGGTTATTGATAAAAACAGCATGGTACTGGCATAAAAACAGGAGTATAGACCAAAGGAATAGACTTGAGGACCCTGATTTTGGGTCAAGCAACTATAGCTACTTGATATTCAACAAAGGCCTGAACAACATAGGCTGGACAAAAGATAGCACCTTCAACAAATGGTACTGGACAAACTGGATAACCACATGTAGGAAACTGAAACTTGATCCACACATTCCACCATGCACTACACTCAAATCCAAATGGATCAGAGATCTCAACATAAGACCGGAAACTTGAATACTACTGGAAGAAAATTTAGGAAGTACTTTCCATGATATAGGAATGGAAAAAGACTTCCTGAAAAAACCCCAGTGGCTCACGATCGCAAACAGTCACTCAACCAATGAGATTATATGAAGCTGAAGAGTTTCTTTACAGACAAGCATATAATAAGCAAAGCCAATAGATTACCCAGAGAATGGGAGAAAATATTTGTGGGTTATCCAACTGATAGAGGCCTAATCTCTAGAATCTACAAAGAACTCAAAAATCTAAACAATAAGAAGACAAACACCCCACTCATAAAATGGGGCAAAGAGATGAACAGGCAGTTCACAGAGGAAGATATACAAATGGCAAACACACACCTAAGAAAATGTTCATCATCCCTAATCATGAGAGAAATGCAAATTAAAACGACTATGAGATTCCACCTTACCCTAATAAGGATAGCAAACATCAAAAAATCAAACGAAAATAAATGCTGGCAAGGATGTGGAGAAGAAGGAACACTCATTCACTGTTGGTGGGAATGTAGGATGGTACAACCACTTTGGAAAGAAATATGGAGACTCCTGAAAAAGCTGACTATAGAGATACCAACAAACCCAGTTATACCCTTACTGGGCATCTACCCTAAAACCTTCAAACCACAGGCCAGAGAGATTTGCTCAACCATGTTTGTAGCAGCTCAATTCATAATAACTAAAAGCTGGAATCAACCCAGATGTCCAGCACTTAAAGAATGGATAACTAAGATGTGGTATATCTACACAATGGTATTCTATACAGTAGTAATAAAAAATGACACAAAGAAATTTAAGGAAAAATGGTTGAACCTGGAACAGATCATTCTCAGTGAACTTACCCAATCACAGAAAAAAAATTGACACATAGTCTCACTCATCTACAACACCTAACCTGAGTCTACACCAAGATACCTTACATACCCAGCAAGTACCTCGTGGACTAAACAATAGGATGGATGGGGAGGGAGGGGAGAGCATAGAAGGGGTGGGAAACACTAATCTGGACCCAAACGGCAATGGTACCATAAAATTCTACTTCCTAAAAGGCACACTAAATGGCTGAACCTTCACTAGACCCATACAGGAAACACCTGAACCACAAGACACTGGAGAGGGTAGGATGAAGTCTAACCTAAGTCTTCTACATCTTCCCTCCCTCCCTCTCTCCCTCCCCCTTTCTCTCTCCTCTGTAACTCTTGTATATTACTTTTTTTTTTCTTCATTTTCTTAGTGGGCACTGTCCTGTAACCCCCACTACCAGCATGGGGCTATCATCCACAATGAGCTTTTGATCAGAAAAACCTACAAGATTTCCTATAAGAATGACAGACTTGTGTCAGAGTACTTGATGACCCACCAAAGGTCAGTGGTAAGACCCTATTGTTGAAGACTCCATATGCAGCTGACACGTAAAATGGAATGGCATGGCTGGAAGCCAGGAGAGAATCAGTCCCCAGACAGTCAGCGTTTCTAGTGCCAGAAGGTGCTACATGGGCGACTGGGGGAAATGACCAATATCTGTACCAGCAACTCATGGTCTAACCTACTTAGCAACAAATAACCTGGTGTGATGCCCACACAAGTGCAATAGTGGCACACAGCCATGGTGGGGAAACAACTGGTCTTGATGGCTAACTGATCCCCTCAGTGGTAAGGGACCCATAGCTGGAGCTGAGAAACAAGTCAGAACCATATCCAAACATAAGCCCACTCTCCAATATCAAGCTACCATCAATCATGGGGTACAAGAGGGCCTACACCTATTAAACTCTCTATCAAAAAAGGAAGTGTTATCTCAATTTTCCGGGTGCTAACTTACTCTCAGTTGGAGACTCTGCTTCTTTTTCTCAGATAGATGCAGATCCTAAGGAGAGAACTACCCCATCACACCTCAAAAGGGGCCTGAATGAAACTAAGGAAAATTGGTGAAATAAGTAAGGGTGCTGTTTTCTTGATGAACCAGATACCAGCACAAACGGGAAGGAGACCAACACAGAGAAAAATCAACTCCTACCAAATCAGAGAGCCAGAGCCTCAGAGGCCCCCAAAACCTCAGCACTGAAGCTTTCCAAAAATGAATCCAACATGGCTCAGGGAAATTTTGTGGAAGAGGGGGCAGAAAGAATGTCAGAGTCACATGTTGGGTCATGATATGCAGAGACATTTATCGTACCAATAACTGTGGGCTAACTCCACAATGCACGACCCATTTACATCAACAAGGAAGGGCCATTGGGAGGGAGTAGGTCATGGATTTTGAGCCTAAAACAATGGTACCAAACTGCCTGTATTTGCTGAAAATAAATCTAGTAAATTAAATTAAAAATATATAAATAAAAATAAAATAAAATAAAAGTACAAGGATCAAGATAGGGTAATCATTAATAAACTCATTGGTGTCATTCCAGGATTTCAAAGTTTTGCAATTAAAAAAGTAGGGCTAGAGAGATGGCTTAGCAATTCAGGTGATTGCTTACAAAGCTGAAGGACCCAGGCTTGATTCCTCAGCATCCATATAAGCCAGGTTGTAGTGACTGGAGGACTCGGTGCATCCATTCTGTCTATCTGCCTGCCCCCTCAAATAAATAAGTAAATGAATAAAAGTATTTTTAAAAATGTATTAAATTTATTAATGTAAGCCTCAGAAACATATAAAAATAAAATAAACAAATATATCAAAAGTTGTTAGAAAAATCAGCAACATTAATAATTCCTGTTAAAATTCTTACTTAGAAATAGTTCCATTTCAACCTTATAAGCAGGAATTGTCATAAAAATCAGAAGTAAATCTGTCTAAATATAATCAAATGAAGCAACACTCTAGATATTCTTAATATCAGCAGTAATACCTGACTACATATGTGTGAAGTCACTTGTACATCCAAAATTGTTCTTAATTAGATTATAAAACTTATTAAAAATTGAACAAAAATATAGGTAGAGATAGAGTAGCTACATTTTCATAAGTAAACTTGGCTATATACTTTTCTATGCTGATCTTAAACTCATGATTCTCTTCCTTCAGCCTACTGGGGTGTGTCACTACTTCTGACAAAACAGACTTTAAACAATATATATTTTCTTTATTTATTTGAGAGACTGAGAGATAGAAAGAAGCAGATATATAGAGAGAATGAGTATGGACAGGCCAGGTCTCCTGCTTCTGCAAATAAACATTAGACACACATTCCACTTTGTGCATTTGGCTTTACATGGGTACCAAAGAAGCAAACTCAGAAAGTCAGGTTTTGTAAACAAGCACTTTTATAACCATTGAACCATCTTTCCAGCCTGCAACATAAACTTTTGGTGAGAACTTAAATAAATAGCTCTTAGTACCAAATTAGTTCAAGAATTTATCTTGATAATAGATAAACAATTTCTGAGGAGAGAGAGCAAGATGGTGGCTAAGATTATCCACTGATCTTCCCCAGGGACATGTGAAGTTTAAAAGCTATTCATGTACCAAACTACTTTCACCAATTTTAAAGACATCAAATGACAGGACATAGGGCCCTCTGTTAGCATAACACAATTCAAAAACCTACTGAAGGTGACAAGAAAGAAATGGTTGCCTATGTCAGTTCTCTCCCAACTCCAATCAGCACAGTAAGAAGAGTGGGAAAGAAATTTAAGTCTAATCCTTAGACCCCAAACCCAAACCTTAGTACTAGGTCACAGCTAAAGGAAAAACCATTAGGACAAAGGCATAAGACCACAGGCACCTACAGATTGAGTCACGTGAACTGGCTGTGGCCAGGTGTTTGATAGCCTGCCTGCACTGCCATCCTTCCAGCCATTAATAGTAAAATGGGAAGAAAGACTGTATATAGGGGGAATTAAGTGAAGGGAGGTTTTCAGTTCAGCTCCAGCAGGATTTCTCAGTGACCTTGCAGCCCAAGTATGTGGAGTCTTCAGGAATAGGGTCTTATCATCTATTTCTGGTGGGAAATCAAGAGCCTCAACAATGGCCTATAATATTTTAGGGGTACCAATGACCTCCCTGGCCAACAACCCACTGGAATGCACCCCATCCCCCAGCACTGAAAAATTTCTAGTAACAATCTACGGCTTCTGAGTGTTCCATTGTCCAAAAAAGTAGGTTTCCATATGACTTATTTATATCCTCTTAGATTTTGATTAGTCCTCCTTCCACTTTCCCTTTACTCAATCTCTTCCCCTGACCACACTTAGGCCTTTTTTACCCCCATTAATATGTTCTACTTACACATATAAACTACCATCCTATTAAATCCCCCTCCCTCCCTTTATATTTCTTTCATATCCCCTTTCTAGCTTACTGGCCTCTGCTACTGAGTTATATTCCTGCTCACCTAGAAGTCCAATCATTTGTAGCTAGGATCCACATATGAGAGAGAACATGTGACATTTGGCTTTCTGGGCCTGGGTTACCTCACTAAGTATAATCCTTTCCAGATACATTCATTTTCCTGCAAATTTCATCTTTCTTTACTGCTGAATAGAACCCCATTGTGTAAATGTACCATATCTTCATTATGCACTCATCAGTTGAGGGACATCTAGGCTGGTTCCATTTCCTACATATTGTAAATAGAGAGGCAATAAACATGTTTTTCCTTAAACAAGTTTTTCTAAGTAGTGAGATGAGTATTTAGGATATACGCCTAGGGTATTATGATATATCTACTTTTAGCTATCTCAGGAACCTTCACACTAATTTCCATAATGGATGGACCAGATTACATTCCCACCAACAGTGTAGAAGGGTTCCTCTTTTTCTGCATCCTTGCCAACATTTATGGTCATTTGTTTTCTTAATGGCAGCCAATCTGACAGGAGTGAGATGGAATCTCAACATAGTTTTAATCTGCATTTCCCTGATGGCTAGGGATGTAGAACATTTTTTAGATGTTTATGTGCCATCCATATTTCTTCTTTTGAGAACTCTCTATCCAATTCTATAGCCTTTTATTTATTTATTTATTTATTTTTGGTCTTTCGAGGTAGGGTTTCACTCTAGCCCAGGCTGAGCTGGAATTCACTATGTTGTCTCAGGGTGGCCTCAAACTCACAGCAATCCTCCTACTTCTACCTCCCAAGTGCTGGGATTAAAGGCATGTGCCACCATGCCTGGTTTATAGCCCATTTTTAATTGGGTTGTTTCATTTCTTAATATTTAGCTTTTTAAAAAATTCTTTGTATATCCTAGGTATTAATACTCTGACAGATGTATAGCTGGCAGATTTTCTCCCATTCTTCAAGTTGCCTCTTTGCTCTATTCACAGTGTCCTTTGCTGTACAAAAACTTTGTAATTTCATGAGGTCCCAGTGGTTGATCCGTGGTTTTATTTCCTGAGCAATTGCCATTATATTCAGAAATTCTTTGCCAAGACCAATATGTTGAAGGGTTTTCCCCTGCTTTTTCCTCTAGAAATTTCAGAGATTTATCTCTGATAATAAAGGTCTTTGATCCATTTGGACTTAATTCTTGTGCATGGAGAGAGAGAAGGATCCATTTTCATTCTTCTACAGATACATATCCAGTTTTCCCAGCACCATTTGCTGAAGAGGCTGTCTTTGCTCCAATGAGTATTTTTGGCATTTTTGTCAAAGATCAGGTGGCTATAGCTACCCTGACTTATATCTGGGTCCTCTATTCTGTTCCATTGATCTACATGTCTGTTTTTGTGCCAATACCATGCTGTTTTGGTTACTATGGCTCTGTAATATAGGGCAACATAAGATATGGTGATACCACCGGCCTTAATTTTGTTGTTCAAAATTGTTTTAGATATTATTCAAGGATTTTGTGCTTCCAAATGAATTTTTGGATTTTTTTCTATTTATGTGGAGAATTCCATTGGAATTTTGATGGAGATTTGCCTGCAAAGCCAAAGGACCCAGGTTCAATTGTCCAGGATCCACATTAGCCAGAGGCACAAGGGGGCACACGTGTCTGGAGTTCATTTGCAGTGGCTGGAGGCACTGGCACGCCCATTCATTCTCTCTCTTTCCCTCTTCCTCTGTCAAATAAATTAATTAATATATTTTTAAAAAGAATGCACTGTATATGGGGGAATATGGATTGTAGAAACACCAGTTAGTAGGATACTGTAATGGAGCCAAAGACTATGATGGTTTAGAGAATGTACCAACATATTTGAACTAGAAAGCTGCAGTCAGGGGTGTGTGTGTGTGTGGGTGTGTGTGTGTGTGGGTGTGTGTGTGTGTGTGTGTGTGTGTGTGTGTGTGTATGGAGCAAATAGTTCAAACTATTAGACTAATATAGGTGAAGAAACTGGAGTCAAGGATCATCAAAAGGTTGTAAGCCTGAGCAACTAGAAGAAAGCATATTGCAACGGTGGGGAGTAAGGAGTTTACTTTGGATATATTTTATGTTATGTCAGACATTTAGTATATAGCACTGAAGTTAATAGGAAATATTATGAACAGAAGATACATTTTTATTTTATCAAGTTATAGGTATTTCATTTATTAATTTTATTCATTTATTCATTCATAGACCTAGTCTCACTAGCCAACTCTTGCCTCAAATTTGTGATTTTTCTGCTTCAAGTTCCGAAATGCTGACTTTATAAGCATGTGCCACCATCTTAAAGGTCCATTTTTTCTTTTTAATTTTTTTTGGTTTGTTTTTATTTATTTATTTGAGAGTGACAGACAGAGAAAGAGGCAGAGAGAGAGAGAGAGAATGGGCGTGCCAGGGCTTCCAGCCGCTGCAGACGAATTCCAGATGCGTGCGCCCCCTTGTGCATCTGGCTAACTTGGGTCCTGGGGAATCGAACCTCGAACCGGGGTCCTTAGGCTTCACAGGCAAGCGCTTAACCGCTAAGCCATCTCTCCAGCCCTTAAAGGACCATTTTTTCAAATGTGACTAAAAAGCTAAGAAAAATTAACAATGTTACCTAGTTTAATGTGAACAGTTTAGTAATATTAAATATTATATTTGTGTTTGGAACCATGATTAAGGATGAAATCAATAACAAAATTGACATAGAAAAGAAAGAGGAAATACCCCAAAATTGATCCCTCATATAACCCAAAGTTAAAAGCAGCATGATACACAGAAAGAAAGGCCAATGAAGTGTAAAAGAAAAACTAGGAACATAGAGTGAACTAAAATCCCAGGGAAAACAGTTTTAAAGTATATGACTTGTTTAGGATGAAAGAATGCATACAGGAGTTCTAGTATGCTAGTTTCTTAACAGGTATAACAATTTTCATTTGTCTTGCCCTGTGATAGGACAAAGAGAAGTTCATGCCCTGACTACTGTGTTGGTCAAAAGGGGATTAGGCTCTGACGAGGTAATGAGGATGACCCTATCCAGTCATTATCTTATAGCTATCCAATCCAACATAAGTCACTATCAATTTACTCCTAGATGAACTGCCACTGATGAGTGGATGCCTGAGAGGTTATGTGCTTGTAATATAGTTTACTGAACTTATCCAGGGCCCTGTTATGTAGGGTGATGGATGGATTGGCATAATGAAGCAAATTCAAAGAAAAGGAAGAAAATAACCAGGGATATTCAAAATATCAACACTTCTGTGCAGTTTTCACAATTGTCCCATGAAAGAGATGTAAAGAATGGGGAATATTTGGAGAGAGATACAGAATAAATATTGGGTATTTTGGGATTAACAGAAATGACATTGTGTTTGAAGATGATTTAACAAGCGCAGTAGTGTGTATGTTGTAGGTGTGTGTGTGCTTGTTTGTGTGGGTTGCCTGTTTGGGTGTGGGTTTGTCCAAAAGATGAAATGATTTGATTTATTCCAGGAGATACTATGTGTACAAGTAAAAATTTTGGTTTAGGAAATTTTCTAATTCAGAGGTCTTAAATCCATGCATTTTGAATTGAAATATATAATTAAGGAGCTGTTCCTTTCAAAATAGTACATATAGGATGGAACTGCGAGATAGGCCATCAAGCTAATTTGAATTACTAGGCAGCTGGCCAGATATTTGTAGGCTTAAAGGTTGTTCTGTGGAAACCAGTAACTGAAATTGCAAACGTTTGATTTTTGGTCATAGAATGAAATCTAGCCTTGGGTGAAGACATGGTACTCAATACTTCCAGAGATGGTCATACAATTATTATACAGCCAGAGGCTTTCTGATAAAGGATGCTAACATATGTTCTCTCCCCCAAATGGGCCCGGACAAGAAAACACCACTGAGGATGATTTCTCTTCTAGAAACATTAATAAATAGTTCAAACCCTACCTAAAATGTATAGGTTGGCACAATGATCCAATTGGTCATTGCTCATCATTGCTCACACTGCCTCATTAGGCATGTACCCCACACAATGATCCTGTCCATCACTGCCCACTCTCACTCCTTGAGTGTGCTTTCTTTCACATGACACTCTTTAGCCATTGTCCATTCTTACCATTGGCAGTTCATCCACTTAATCTTGTACTAAACTCCACCTATCTTCTACACCAAGCTCCTTGAGTGTTCTCTGAATTCTCTCAATGGAGAACACAACTGGGATGCCAAGAGGAGACCAGAGTGAAATTTCAGAAACAGACGGTTATAGTACAAAGATATCATTAGGGAATACTTTTAATTAGATGCACGATTTCAGACAAAGTCTCTAGTTATTTGAGCATCTTGATATCTCATCAACTAAAGAGAAAAGGGAATGGATAAACGAGTTCTAAATTTTACTCAACTAGCTTTCAAACAGTATTATTTTAAGCCCAAACAAGCATGATTTAAATGAGACCCTCCGAGGGCTGCTACCATTATTATGTAAGTTCTCAGCTTACTGGCATCTTTCTCCTAACAAATCTGAAAATGCTTCCTTCACAGTAACATTCCAAACTCACCTAAAGTCAGATATTTTAGAATATCTGACATCTGCTTAGTTTCTCAAGGCTGGCAGGATGGGTTGAATAATAGTTATTTTAGGATGCAATTGCTGCACTGTTAAAAAAAAAAAATAAGTCCCTCTGTAACTAAATAATATCACATTTCTGAGCCACTTATGTAACCAAAAATGATTTTTTTTTTTCAGATTAAAGAACCTGATTTAGGGAAACATTTAAAAAGTCATTGCAAATGATTTTCATTACTTGCCTGATGTGCTGGAGAAGTGTGATGTGCATATTTGAGATGGTAGCCATGTATAACAATGACAGTTTGTAATTATTAAATGTTAAGAAATCTTAGTGTAATCTCAATTAAGAAAATTGAGGTCCATATTCGGGCTATGGATACAAAAGCAAATGCAGAGCCTTTCTTCCATTTGTTTTACTTATTTATGTATGTATTCATTATTTATTTATTTATAACATGTTAGGAAAACTTCACTTAATCTCCATTGAGAAAGTTGAGGTCTACAGTCAATGGCTATGAAAGCACATGCAGAGCCTTGCTCACATCTGGAGGCCAATAGACTGTTGGCTAAGCAGCATCTTTGAAAGGAAATTAGAACACTAACACTACCTGATCACTTCCTACAAAATGCCTTCTCAGAATGTAATAGAAGACACTGGCATTCTGCTCTTTATTTTCCATGCAAACTTTTTCAGTAAAGGAATTACTGCTTATCTCTGTAGAATGTGCAGTGTCTAAGCTGCAGTTTTAAATTATACGTTTCAACTTCCTGTTTTTCTTTTTTTAATAGTCATTCTGTTTATTCATTCAGCCCTATTGCAGGCTGAAATAAGCTCTTTCTAAGGTTGATGAAACCACCCACTGCCAAGGTCAAATTTCTAATAGGTGCATACAGAGTGCAGCTGCAGTGACCAAAGGATGGAAACTGATCTATTTTCAGATGTATTCCTAAATACTCTCTTTGAAGCAGTTTGGAGTTCTGGCATGCCAAAAATGTTGAAATGTAAGGTTGCATATACAAAGCACTTGCATTTTAACTCTTTCATATCTTCTACTTACATAATGTCTAAATATAAGTATTTGTGATAATGTTTGGGAAACTCAAGGTTTTATCCAAATCGCACATTTTATTTCCACAATATGGAATTAGACCTATGGGGACTATTTAAGATAATTAAAGACTTTTGAACTTAAAAAAATTCTTCTAGCTCTTGTGAATTTGTGTTTTTACAAAAATCTAATTTAAGTTGTGCATGGTGGCTCATGCCTTTAATCTCAGCACTTGGGAGATAGATGTAAGAGGATTTCTGTGAGTTTGAGGCCATGCTGAGACTACATAGTGAATTCCAGGTCAGCCTGGCTTAGAGTAAGACCCTGCCTAAAAAAAAAAAAAAAAAGTAAAAGAAAAAAAAAGAGCAAAAATATGACTAACAACAATAACAACAAAAATTCAGGTGTAAAGCATGAGTCATAAGGCATGAATAAAGTGAGTTTTATGTTCTTAAAAAACCGCAAGAGTTGAAAACCAAGAAGCGGTATATACAGGGAATACAAATAATATAAATGGAAATGATTGCCTAAATTGAATAGGATAAAATACAGAGAAAAGGGGGAGAAGGCTTCTAGTATACTTAACTGAATATTCAAGACCAGCATTCTAATTAGTAGGTTTTGATTGTTTGTTTTGTGGCATGTGTGGTGTAGTAGTATAGTGTGTGTACATGTACATACCCATAAACACCTGCAGAGGCCAGAGAGGACATTTAATGTCTCCTCTATTACTCTTCTTTTATTAGCTTGAGAATAGAGTCTCTCACTGAATCCAGAACTAGCTGTTTTATAGTTAGACTGGCTGGCCAGTGAGCCCCAGCAATTGTTCTCCCTCAGCACTGAGGTACAGATGCATTTGGCCATACCTGACTCTTTATATGGGTGCTAGGGATTAAATTCTGTTCCTCATACTTGTACAGCAAGCACTCTTACCCACCGAGCGGTCTTTTCAGACCGTTACGTTGTAGATTCAAGCAATAACCCATGAGCTTGAGGTCAGGAGTTTGAGGTTGAATAAATAATCAAATTAGATCTGTTTAGAGGAGAGGAATGGAAATGAAGGGGAGAGAAACGACTAGGTAGACATGATTATTATCATATAAGTATGGATAATTCTACTTTATATAAACTTTGTAGACTAAAAGACTATGTACACACAGATGTTTGTGTAACTTTCAAACTAGAATTGTGTCCTGATAGGTCATATTAAGATTTCTATTAGTCACAGCCAGGTATGGCGGTGCACACCTTTAGTCCTAGTATTTGGGAGGCAGAGGTAGGAGGATTGCTGTGAGTTCAAGGCCACCCTGAGACTACATAGTGAATTCCAGGTCAGCCTGAACTAGAGTGAGACCCTACCTTGAAACACCAAAAACAACAACAACAACAAGATTTCTATTAGTCCACAAAGTAAAATATAGAATGTCCATATGTTTTAATTTAATTAATTAATTTATTTGAGAGACTGAGAGGGATAAAGAGGCAGACATGGGGAGAGAGACAGAATGGGGGGACAAGGCCACCAATCACTGAAAATAAATTCCAGATGTATGTGCCAACTTGTGTATTTGGCTTACATCATACCTGGGGAATACAACAGAAGTCAAAGTCCTTTGGCTTTTCAAGCAACTCCTTTAGCCACTAAGTCATCTATCTAGCCCCAGAATGTCCATATTTTTATTGAGGACTGTAGGATCATTTTTGCAAGCTTTCTCATAGGTAATTTAAAAACAGACTCAGAAGTACATTGAAGGACAATTTTATTGGAATTTGAAAAAGAAAAAAATAACAGGGTATATAACCCAAAGATCTTATCAACTGTCAGGAGATAGATGATAGAGAAACGGAAGAGAGAAAGAGGTTATGTTTTTTGAGTTAGATACCAAGAAAACAGATAAGCCTAGTGATAGAAGACTGTATAAACCTGCATGAGGTGGGGAGTCTTAAGGTCTTGAGAGAGGGTGAGAATGCTCAGATGTCAGTGCATGTGGCTTAGGATTTTGGCTTGTATCCAAAAAGATGAAATCAAAAGAGGGAAAAGAAAAAAAAAAGTGTTTCTGAGTCAGAGCTCAGAAAATGGATAGGCTTAACAATAATGGTCTGTAAGAAACTGAAATTAGAGAAGAATAGAACCTGGGTCCTTTGGCTTTACAGGCAAGCACCTTAACTGTTAAGTCCTTCAATAGTATTTCAACTTAGTATAATTTTGGGTAGGGATTAATCATGATCATTTCTCCCTCCTTTCTCATGATATTAGAAATTCTAAGGTGAAGGGTGGGAAATTGTGATCATTTCACTTCCTGAAAATATGTGTTACAAAGGTAAAGGAGGTTTGGTGCAAGGTTACTTATGAAGGAATGGGGATTTTCTCCTAATGACCATCTATCTGGTTAGTGTCTGACTGACTAGCTATCCAATAATATCTTCTCAAGAGGTGATTAGCCAAAGTCACTTAGGATATAGGTGATGGAGTTAATCTGGCTACTGCCATCTGAAATGGGGTAGTGAAATGGTTAAGCTTACAACTGCTTTGTTTAGAGATGTAGGTGGTGTGTGTGTATGTGTGTGTGTGTGTGTGTGTGTGTGTGTGTGTGTGTGTGTGTTTAGATCAAGCTAAGTGCAATCATGTGTTATTAAGCTATTTCCACACTTGCCTGACTCAGATGGAATTAATATGTTCTATGGCTATCTGAGGATGGGTGGACTATAAATGAAAGGAGAAAAATTAAGGCTGTAGTGAAGTACACAGAGTTTTGAGGACTTGAGGACTAACAGGCTACTTACTAAGATCATAATAATTATGACCCATTTCTGCTATTTGGGGAGATTAAGATTTCCAAGAGGAAGGAATTTTCAGAGAACTACTGCCACACTGAGTTATCTGGGAAATAAAGGAAGGGCCATTATCATTTTGAAGAGATCTTAGGATACAAAGTTGAAGAATATATTTTTTTAATTTAATTTATTAGTTTTCTTTTCAGTAAATACAGGCAGTTTGGTACCATTATTTAGGCTCATCTGTGACCTACCCCTTCCCATTAGATCCTCCTTGTTAATGAAAATGGGTCGTGCATTGTGGAGTTAGCCCCCAGTTATTGGTATGATAAATGTCTCTGCAAATCATGACCCAACATGTGACTCTGACATTCTTTCCGCCCCCTCTTCTGCAAGATTTCCCTGAGCCATGTTGGGTTCATTTTTGGTCTGGTTCAGTTCTGAGGTGTTGGGGGCCTCTGAGGCTCTGGCTCTCTGCTTTGGTAGGAGTTGATTTTTCTCTGCGTTGATCTCCTTCTGCTTTGTGCTGGTATCCGGTTCACAGGAAAACATCACCCTTGCTTATTTCGCCAGTTGTCCTTAGTTTCAGTTGGGCCCCTTTTGAGGTATGTTGAGGCAGCTCTCTTCTTAGGATCTGCATCTATCTGGAAAAGAGAAGCAGATTCTCCAACGGAGAGTAAGTTAGCATCCAGAAAATTGAGATAACACTTACTTTTTTGATAGACAGTATGATAGGTTTAGACCCTCTTATACCCCGTGATTGATGGTAGCTTGATATTGTAGAGTGGGCTTGTGTTTGGGTATGGTTCTGACTTGTTTCCCAGCTCCAGCTATGGGTCTAGTACCACTGAGTGGATCAGTTAGCCAAATCAAGAGCAATTGATTCCTCACAATGGCTGTGTACCACTATTGCACTTGTGTGGCCATCACATCCGGTTATTTGTTGCTAATTAGGTTAAACAATGTGTTGCTTGGACAGATCTTGGTCATTTCCCCCAGTCGCCTATGTAGCGCCTTCTAGCACTAGACACACTGACTGTCTGGGGTCTGACTGTCTCCTGGCTTCCAGCCATGTCATTCCATTTTACGCGTCAGCTGCGTATGGAGTCTTCAGCAATAGGGTCTTACCACTGGCCTTTGGTGGGTCATCAAGTACTTTGACAGAAGTCTGTCATTGTTTTGGGAAACCTTGTAGGTTTCTCTGATCAAAAGCTCATTGTGGATGGTAGGCCCAAGCTGGAAGTAGGGGTTACAGGTCAGTGTCCACTAAGAATTTGAGGAAAAAGATAACTAATATACAAGAGTTAGAGAGGAGAGAGATAGAGGGGAGAGGGGGAGAGGGAGGGAGGGAAGATGTGGAGGATTTAGGTCAGTCTTGATCCTACCCTCTCAAGTGTCTTGTGGTTCAGGTGTTTCCTGTAAGGGTCTAGTGAAGGTTCAGCCATTTGGTCTGTCTTTTAGGAAGTAGAATTTTATGGTACCATTGCCGTTTTGGTCCAGATTACTGTTTTCCACACTTTGATTCCCTCCCCGCCCTCCCATCCATCTTATTGTCTACTCCATGAGGTGCTTGCTGGGTATGTAAGGCATCTTGGGCAGATTCAGGTTAGGTGTTGCAGATGAGTGAGACTATGTGTCGATTTTTTTTCTGTGACTGGGTAAGTTTGCTGAGAATGATCTGTTCCAGGTTCAACCATTTTTCCTCAAATTTCTTTATGTCGTTTTTTCTTACTGCTGTATAGAATTCCATTGTGTAGATATACCACATCTTTGTTATCCATTCTTCTAATGATGGACATCTGGGTTGATTCCAGCTTTTAGCTATTGAGCTATTGAGCTGCTACAAACATGGTTGAGCAAATCTCTCTGGCTTTTGGTTTGAAGGTTTTAGGGTAGATGCCCAGTAATAATATAACTGGGTCTGTTGGTATTTCTATAGTCAGCTTTTTCAGGAGTCTCCGTATTGCTTTCCAAAGTGGTTGTACCATCCTGCATTCCCACCAACAGTGAATGAGTGTCCCTGCTTCTCCACATCCTCGCCAGCATTTCTTTTCATTTGACCTTTTGATGTTGGCTATCCTTATTGGGGTAAGGTGGAATCTCATAGTTGTTTTAATTTGCATTTCTCTGATGATTAAGGATGATGAACATTTTCTTAGGTGTGTGTTTGCCATTTGTATCTCTTCCTCTGTGAATTGCCTGTTTAACTCTGTGCCCCATTTTGTGAGTGGGGTATTTGTCTTCTTATTGTTTAGACTTTTGGTTCTTTGTAAGTTCTAGAGATAAGGCGTCTATCAGTTGGAGAACCTGCAAATATTTTCTCCCATTCTGTGGGTATTCTATTGGCTTTGCTTATTATATGCTTGTCTGTAAAGAAACTCTTCAGCTTCATATGATCCCAATGGTTGAATGACTGTTTAAGAACTTGAGCCACTGGGGTTTTATTCAGGAAGTCTTTTTCCATTCCTATATCATGGAAAGTACTTCCTAAATTTTCTTATAAAGTTTTTTCTTATAAAGTTTGTCCAGCACCATTTGTTGAAGATGCTATCTTTTTTCCAGTCTATATTGTTTGGGCCTTTGTTGAATATCAAGTAGCTATAGTTGCTTGGACCAAAATCCTGGTCCTCAAGTCTATTCCATTGGTCTATACTCCTGTTTTTATGCCAGTACCATGTTGTTTTTATTACTATGGCTTTGTAATATAGCTTTATATTGGGTATGGTGATGCCACCAGACGTATTTCTTTTGCTGATGAAATGTTTGGATATGCGAGGCCTTCTGCCTTTCCATATGAAATTTGAGCTCATTTTTTCTATGTCTGTGAAGAACACTGTAGGGATTTTAATTGGAATTGCGTTAAATCTATATATTGCCTTTGGTAGGACTGTCATCTTCACAATGTCAATTCTGCCTATCCAGGAGCATGGGAGGTCTTTCCATCTTTTCAAGTCCTCCTCAATTTCTTTTTTGAGAGTTTTTATATTTTCGTTGTATAGATATTTTACTTCCTTGGTTAACGTTATTCCAAGGTATTTTATTTTTTTTTGTTGCTATTGAAAATGGGACTATGTCCTTTATTTCTTTTTCTGTATCTTTGTCATTTGCATACAGAAATGCTACCGATTTTTGTGCATTGATTTTGTATCCTGTTCCTTTGCTATAGGAGTTAATCACCTTCAGGAGTTTTGGGATGGAGTCTCTCGGGTCTCTTACATATACAATCATGTCATCAGCCAATAGAGCTAACTTATCTTCTTCCTTTCCAAATTGTATCCCTTTTATTTCCTTCTCCTGCCTTATTGCTTGGGCTAGGACTTCCAGACGTATATTGAAAAGCAGAGGTGAGAGAGGACATCCCTGTCTTGTTCCTGATCTCAATGGGAATTCCTCCAGTCTCTCTCCATTAAGTATTATTTGGGACTTTGGAGCTTTGCATATTGCCTTTATTATGTTAATATATGAACCAACCATGCCAATTCTCTCCAAAGTTTTGATCATGAAGTGATGTTGTATCTTGTCAAAGGCCTTTTCTGCATCTATTGAAATGATCATGTGTTTTTTTATGTCTAATCTTGTTTATGTGGTGTATTACTTTGACACATTTCTCTATGTTGAACCACCCTTGTGTTCCTGGGTTAAATCCCACTTGGTCAAGGTGGATAATGCTTTTGATGTGTTGTTGGATTCGGTTTGTGAGGATTTTGTTCAGGCATCTAAGTTCATTAGGGAAATAGGCTGGTAGTTTTCTTTTCTTGTGGCATCTCTGCCTGGTTTTGTAATTAGGGTGATACTAGCATCATAAAAGGAGTTGGGTAGCTTTCCCTGTTCTTCAATTGTGTGGCACAGTTTTAATAAGTTTGGTTTGAGTTCTTCCATGAAGGTTTGATTGAATTCAGCTGAGAAGCCATCTGGTCCTGGACCCTTCTTTTTGGGGAGGTTTATTTTACTACTTTTTCAATCTTCATGAGTGTGATGGGTTCAATGAGGTGATTAATCTGCTCTGAGTTTAACTTTGATAGATGGTATGCATCCAGGAATTTATCCATCTCCTCCACATTATCCAGTTTTGTAGAGGTTTTTGAAATAAGTCCTGATGATTCTCCCAATTTCACCAATGTCTGTTGTGATCTCTCCTTTTTCATTTTCAACTTTCTTAATTTGAAGCTTCTCCTTTTTTTGCTTGATCAAATTGGCCAGGGGTTTGTCAATCTTGTTTATTTTTTCAAAGAACCAGCTATTTGTTTTCACAATTGTCTTAATTGTATCCTTGGTTTCCAATTTATTATTTCTGCTCTAATTTTAATTATTTCTTCACTTCTAGTGCTCTTTTTTTTCTCATTCTTCCAGTGTCTTTAGGTGAATGGTTAGGTTATTGAATTGGGATCTTTCTGTCTTTTTTATGAAGGCATTGAGTGCTTTGAATTTTCCCCTGAGGAACGGCTTCATTGTGTCCCATAAGTTTTGGTATGATGTGTTCTCATTGTCATTCAATTCCAGGAATTTTGCAATTTCCTTTTTTATTTCATCCACTATACATTTATTGTTTAAGAGTGTGCTGTTCAATTTCTAGGTGCCATTGGGATTCTTGGTGAGTCTTTTGTTGATGATTTCTAGCAATATATAATTGTGATCTGATATCATGCAGGGAATTATGTCAATTTTCCTAAATATGTGGAGGCAGTCTTTGTGACCCATTATATGCTGTATTTTAGAGAATGTTCCATGGGCTGCTGAGAAGAATGTGTAGTCTGTGGATTTGGGATGGAAAGTTCTGTAGATGTCCATTAGGTCTAAGTGCTCTATGGTTTTGTTGAGCTCTCTTACTTCCCTGTTGAATTTCTGTTTGGATGATCTGTCTATTACTGATAACGGTGTATTGAAGTCTCCAGCTATGATGGTATTGGTAGTTATTTCTGTCTTATTGTCAAGTAGGTTTTGTTTTATGAACTGTGGTGCCCCTGTGTTTAGTGCATACAAATTTATGATTGTAATATCCTCTTGATGGTTCAGTCCTTGATGAGTAGGAAGTGGCCTTCTTTGTCTTTTTTGATTATATTTGGTTTGAAGTCTATTTTATCTGATATTAATATAGCTACAGCTGCTTGTTTCTTATTCCCATTTGCTTGGAATATTGTCTTCTACCCTTTTACCTCAAGGAGGTGTCTATCTTTAGTGGTGAGGTGGGTTTCTTGAAGGCAACAGATTGACGGGTCTAATTTGTGTCTCTTGATGGGTGAAATAAGGCCATTGATATTTAGGGTAATGACTGTGAGATTTGATTTGATTCCTGCCATGTTGTGGTGCTAGATGTGTGTTGGTGTTTTCATGGGCTTTGAAGATTTTTGTGCCTACTCTGGGTTTGGTTGTTGTGATCTGTTTTTTGTAGGCATTTGAGTTTTGTTATTTGTTTCTTCTTTGTGGAGAATGTCCTGAAATATTCTCTATAGTTTTGGTTTTGTGTTCCCACAATTGTAAAGCTGAGTTTTGTCATAGGAAGTTTTTCTTTCACCATCTATTATGAGGGAGTCTTTTGCTGGGTAGAGTAGTTTGGGTTGGAATCCATAGGTTCTTAGACTTTGGAGAGTTTCACTCCAAGCCCTTCTAGCTTTCAGGTTTTCCATTGAGAAGTCTGAAGTAATTCTGATGGGGTTACCTTTGAGAGTGGTGTGCTGTTTTTCTCTAGCTGCTTTTAGGATTTTCTCTTTGGTGTCAATGTTTAGAGTCTTAATGATATGTCTTGGAGAGTTTCTCCTTTGGTCCAGTCTGTTTGGAGTTCTGATGGCTTCTTGTATCTTCATGGGCCTTTCTTTTAAGAGACTGGGGAAGTTTTCTTCAATTATTTTTAAAAATAAATTCTCCATGCCTTTGGTCTGAAATTCTTCTCCTTCTGGTATTCCAATGATTCTGATATTAGGATGTTTAAGTGTATCCCACAATTCCCTCATGTTCTGTTTGCAGGAAGTTTTGAACTTAATGAGGTTTTTGTACTCTTGAACTGTTTCTTCCATCTTGTCTTCCAGATCAGAGTTTCTATTCTCCACTTTGCAGACTCTGTTCTTGAGGTCCTCTAGAGAGATTTAGGCTTGTTCAATTGAGTTTGCATTCTCTACTACTTTTCTATGTATCATTTCCATTGCTCTGTCCAACTCCCTTTTCACCTCTTTTTCTGATTTTCTTGATGATTCTTGGAATTCATTCCTGCATTTCTTTATGTTTTCATTTACTATGGCCAGCTGATGTTGAAGGTCCTCTTTTTTTTCACTCTCCCTTCAACTCTTTACTCCCTTTGAACTCCTTCCAATTTCTTATCAAATTATTCTAGCTTAGTGATGGCAGCATCCACACAATTATTGGTCCTTTGTTGCTTTCCTGCAAGTTCTATCAGTAGGTTGGTCAGGGTTGCATTGCTCATAACTTCAATTTGATGTTCTGATCCTAATAACTGCTCTATGTTTTGGTTATATGCATTCATTGTAAGACTGGGTGGTCTAACTCGGTTTTCTTGCATTTGATATTTCATGTTATTTCTTTTGCACTGTTGTCTGCCCATGACAGTGTATGGGCAGGTACGTGGGTGTATCAGCCTGGGCCCTACCACAATGGGAATCTGAGGCAGCCTGGGGCAGTTTTCAGGCAGCCTGGGCTTTGGCTCCCACTTGCCAAAGCTGACTATCTACTGCCAGATAGGGGTGCCAATGTTGCCTGAATTCTGAAGCAGTAATGCGCCAAAGCTTCCTGGATGGGGAATGAGCTACAAAGCCCTGAAGCAGCCCAAACTCTGGCTGGGAACACTGGGACCCGGAAACAGTCTGTGCTCCCCCGCCACAGGAGAATGTAGATAGCAGGCATGGCAGACATGTAGCAGAAGGCACCTGAGCTAGTGCAAGAGAGAGACACTCTGGGCTTGTGTGTCAGTTGCTGTGGGACTGGACTCGCTGAACAGTAGTGTGGGCAAGTGTGCAGAGCAGTTTAAGCTTTTGCAGGTAGGGATCGATCTGTGCTCACGATTGGGATGTGGAGGTGGGGGTGAGGTGGCATGGTGTGATGGCTATTTGGTGTTAGGGTGGCCTATCTGCCCATGGGGGGATCCATGATTCCATGTTTGCCCCCCTCTGTGCCCTCCCACTGATAAGAAGCCCCAGAAAACCCTTAATGTCTTACTTTTCTTTCTCTGCGGTTTGCAAGGCAGCTAGATGGTCGCCATCTTGGCTGGAAGTATCCCATTCTCTTTCTTTATCTGCCTCTTATCTTTTTTCTTTAAGTCAATCAATCAATAAAAAAAAAATAGGAATAGCCTTAGAAGGAAGTTCAGTGGAAATTTTTGAGAGGAGAAGAAAACAGGATCAGCAAACTGTAAATCTTAGTAGTTGCTGGGAGGAGGGAAATGAACAATAGTGAAAGAGGATAGGAGAAAGCTAGCTTCTTTAAGGAAGTTTCAGTTAGAGATTGGTGCTCAGAAAGAACCAGGAGATGTCACCCCACGTGCCATCTTGCCCTGACACAAGAAAGGAACTCAAGTGTGATTAAGGCTGATCTGTAGTGCCCCGTGCTGCCCATAGTCTAGAGTGCTACCTAGATGGCCTGGATCTGTGATCCACTCTCCAAATATACAAACCAATTGATTCTTCCCTTTGCCTATAAAGGCTGCTATCTTTTCATGTCAATAGCTCTGTCCTGTACTGCTCAGCTCAGCTCTGCTCTTCTGGCTTTGCTCCAGCTGTGCTTGCTTCCTTTTCATTCAGTCCACAGGGACACACATGACCCTGGCTGTGTGGTAGGGTGGCACATAATATACTTTCTTGGTCTGGGAGACTTTTCTACTCCCATTTAATTTATAGTTTGGGGTAACTTCTCAGTTTGATTACATGCATGATTTTATTGTAGTCTCTGAGTCTACCTCATGGGCATTTCCCTTACACTATAGATCTGCCATGTTGGTGCTTTTTTACTAACTCTAGGCCTGCTACCTGTTTAATTTCCTTATACTTGAGATAACCATTAGTGTAACCCTATTCATTTTTCCGCTGACTTTCTTGGTCTCTACCTAGGTATTTCCCTTCTTATTCTTCCTTGAGCCTCAACATTTGCCCTCTTAACTTCTCTCCACAGGAAAGCACATGACATATGCCATGTGTGTTCCTTCTAAGTCTCCCTACATACAATTCTAAGTTGTATCCTCCATATGCTTGTGGTTCTACCTTGGTCTTTCCTTGAAAGCCTCAGTTTAACTCCCCTCCATGTTATTGTAGCTCTATGCCAGGCTCTTCTTGAAAGTCATAGTTTAATTACCCTCCCTGTGCTTGCAGCTCTACTTAGGTTTTTTTTTCTCCTAAAACCTCAATTTCTTTTAAATAAATCTTATAATCTATGCAGTGTTTCCACATGAAAGCATGTTTCTTAAACTCTATTATTTGTGATTTCTCCCTTAAATAAACCTCACAATTTATAATTTCCCCCCAAATAAACTTAATAAATCATAATTTATCCTTCTTGAGTCTGCCTTTATTAATTTTTTATTAATTCTTTATTAAAGCTAGGACAAAACCCATAATGTGGGGTTAATAAATTCTGAGAGCCCCTTCTGAAGCCCAAAATCCTGAATCAATAATAATGTTATATGTCTTTTGAATTAGGGTCTATAAAGCAGGCAGGTTCAACAATGGAGGTCTGTAAGCAGCTCCATGGTGAGGGGCCTTCAGAGAAATAGTGAAAAAACCCAGAGTGGGGCTGGAGAGATGGCTTAGCGGTTAAGTGCTTGCCTGTGAAGCCTAAGGACCCCGGTTCGAGGCTCGGTTCCCCAGGTCCCACGTTAGCCAGATGCACAAGGGGGCACACGCGTCTGGAGTTTGTTTGCAGAGGCTGGAAGCCCTGGCGCGCCCATTCTCTCTCTCTCCCTCTATCTGTCTTTCTGTCTGTGTCTGTCGCTCTCAAATAAATAAATAAATAAAATTTGAAAAGAAAAAAACCCAGAGTGTCTGGGAAAACATGATTAGCATTTGGGCTGGAATCCATAGAAGAAATAAAAAATGAGAAGAGGAAAAGGTAACATTTTCTGAGTTATAACTCAGAAAAGGGGGCAGGCTTAGCAATAAGGAAATGCAATTAATTGCATCTGGGGAGTGGCTTTCTATTTTTAAGCACATTATCTCATTATGGGGAGCACTATGTCTCCCATCTTCTTAGCATGTCTTTAGGTGAGGGGTTCTTTCTTGGCTAGGAAGAAGCTCAGTTGGATTAGCTCTTAAGGGAGGAGACCATAGTCACATCTTAAGAGGCTTAGTAATACTACTGTTGAGAACAAATGCAACACTTCTGGGCTATGGATGGGTGTAGCTTGGGGTTAGAGCTTGGGATTCTCTATTCCCCAAACCAGTGGCTCTTGACTTCTGATTTTATAACTAGCAAAGAATGGGCACTTGTAGACACATAGGAATATATCTTATGAAGTATTAACTTTAAGAAAATAAGGCAGAAAGTAAAGTAAAAACATACAGGCTGGGAGAGGTTCTGAGCAGGTAACCACATAATGATTTAGAACGGATTCTCTTATAATCTTAGAGATTTAAATCAAACATGTGATTGGGATATACCTCATTGCTAAGTTCCAATAGATATGAACGTTCCTGATTGGATTTTGGGTCTGGTAGAAAAAAGCCTATAGATGGCAGAAAAAGCCTGGGAAAAATTCCTAGAAGAACCAGGAAGTTGTCCATGACCGCCTCTTAAATCAAGTTTATTTTCAGACAGAAGTTGCCTTCTAGTCTCACCAGGGCCAGTTGACATGGATTTTCTTTTGGGCCTGTGTCCTAATTACCTGCAAAAGAAGGCTTTTTGCTCTTATTATATATAATTAGAATGTCATGTCTCCACCCAGGGCTGGAGGTAAAACCCAAATCTTATCCTTTTGATGAGCAATAATTAGGCTTTCCTCAACAAATTATTTATACTTACACCTCATTCTTTAGCCTGGGAAAATTATTGTCTAAAACATATTATGAGTTCAAGGTCCATTCTGCAAATTCCTGTGTAGCTACCAAACATTAGCTCTATATAAAGAACAATTGTAACATTAATGTTTTAAATTCACTTTAAGTTTGCCTAGAAAAACGTCATGCTAGAAAATTTCTGAATATTTAATAAAAGCATATTTTTAACAATTTATTCATATTTTAACTTATTTAACATTCTTGTAAATCCTACATCAAGATTTTTTTCCCTAAGCCTCCCAGTTTCTAGAATTAACATTTTAAAGCATCAGACTCAAAAGTTCTACCAACAGGGAAGCTCATAATTAACATTTCAATTAGTTAAGATTTTAGATAATCCTGTCTAAAGTCCTATAAGACCAGTATTCTTTCTAATCTCAAAACACATCTTTAAGTCCCTATATTTTATCTGACTACAAAAAAAAATTACAGAGGCAACAGCTCCAATTATTAATGTAACCCCAAAATGTCTCTCAAAAGACTTCTATTCATACATATTCATGACCATATATATTTCAAAAAAAGGTATGCTAATGATCAGAACTTTAACCATAATTTTAATATGGAATATTTTTTAAAGAAATATAAAAATGAAGTGGCCAGAGGTTTGTTACTCAGGTTTTTTAGGAACTTCAGGTATAGCTTGGTTTTGTCTCATGCTGCTTAGAAATCATCCTGACCTTACAAAAAAGTATTCAGCTAGAATTCTGCCTAGGGGGTACTAAGATCATAAAGACTTAATATATTTTTTGCTTTTAGTTATACAAATAACAATAGGGATCTCTTTGCTTCTGTTTCCAATTGTTAAATAAAACTCCAATTGCTCCAAAGAACCACAAATGGCTCAGAGGAACTCCAAATCCTTCCCTGCTACAAATCCCACAACCAAATCATGTAAGATCTATCATATAAATGGCATAATGATAGAGTTTAGGAGTAAAGTAGCACTGTATTGTAGAAAAAGGTCCAGAAACCATAAAATATTCACTTGCTCTGGCAAGATAGGAATGGTGTTGAGTTTCTTTTATTTGCTGATTAAAGAATTACAAGGTAAAAAAGTGTTTAAAAGATTAAAATTTATTCCTAAGAGGTAAAGAAATCAGAGAAGACTCCTCTAGGTAGAGGGACTTCTAGAACTCAATAATTCACCAGACCCAGTTGGTGTTTTATCAAATGAAGAATCCCTGTCTATCAAGAGTACATGATTGGGCTGGAGAGATGGCTTAGCGGTTAAGCGCTTGCCTGTGAAGCCTAAGGACCCCGGTTCGAGGCTCGGTTCCCCAGGTCCCACGTTAGCCAGATGCACAAGGGGGCGCACGCGTCTGGAGTTCGTTTGCAGAGGCTGGAAGCCCTGGCGCGCCCATTCTCTCTCTCTCCTTCTATCTGTCTTTCTCTCTGTGTCTGTCGCTCTCAAATAAAAATTAAAAACATATTAAAAGAAAAAAAAACAAGAGTACATGATTGTTCAGTTTAAGTGAAGGTGAAGGCGTTTGTTGGGCTATGATGCATCCAGAACTGCACAAGTCCCAGAAAGGCCACCATCAGGAAAAATTTGCCCAGCCAGAAAGAAAGTAGAAAATGGGGTTACCCTCTTAGACATTTTGTGTTAGAATATAGTCTCCTAACAAGGGCTTTTTAATCTATCTGTCTTCTTAGCCAAGGAAACTGCCTATTTCCTATAGTGTTTCAGGAAGGCAATTCCAGTCTGGAAACTGAATTACAAAAAGCCCTGACTTATCAAGATGTCAGCTGGACATGAGTTTTTGTTCTTTTTACTGCCTAGTTCCTCATTGGAACTTTTGGGAAGACTTGTTTTCTTTCCTACTAGTAGACTTTTTCTGAGTCTGCTCCTTTCTACTTAACCCATCAACCAACCAGAGTTATCCATAAGCACTTAAATTGGCCTATAAGATTCATCGCAACTCAGTGGCTAATTTCCATAGCCAACCATACAAAAATATCTCATTTTCAGTACATTGAAGGCCAGTCCAAAGTGTACATTCACAACACCTTCAGGCCCCTTCCCTCTTGCAGGGGACTGTTTTAATTTTCCTTTCTCAATAACACTTTGTTTGGTGGCCATTTTTCTGTCTGCACTCATAACAATAATAGTTCAAAATTGTTCAACAGAATTGAAACAGCTCAAAAGAAAAAAACTAATCAGTATCAAAATGGAAGCTACCAATAATGGGTCAAAAGGAACCCCAGCAACCCAAAATAGCTCCCAAACAAGTTAGAATTCAAAGTCCTAAGTACAATAACCAGGGGGAAACTTACCATGGGTCAAACATTCCTAAGAGTTCAAAACAATGTCTACATACTTAGTTTTCTTCTTTACTAAATAGAAGTTTAAAAAAATAGCTGATTCCCACTGAAATGACAAGATACAATCTCTTGAATAAAATGATTTCAGAGCTACATGTGACATCTCAATTTTTCCTCTCTTCCCAGTGTGCAAAAAACCAAATTCCGCATGTTAAACTTCATTGTGCAGCAACACCTTACTTTTCTGGTACCAAATTTTATAGTAGACAGTTCTACATTGCTGGGATGGTACAATAGTTTGAACAGATGGCACCCAATATAGTCAGTGTTTTCTTAGTTTGTAGTTTGGATTTGCAGCTACCTGGCTAGAGGTGGTGTCACTGGGTGGATCTTAAGGTATGGTGGTGGGTTTGAGAATTCAATATAAATATATGCAAAATGTGCCTAGCTGGAGTTCTTGAAGCATGCTGTGCTGTGTGGCTTTTAGGCTTGTGCTCTGCCTGTGTTTGGTCCTGTGAAAGCAGACCAGCTTCTTCTGCCATTACGGAACTTCCCCTGGATCTGTAAGCTTCAATAAATCCCTTCCTCCATAACTGTGCCTGGTCTAAAAGTTCATCTCAGTGAACCTGAAGCTGTCTGCTACAGAAGTTGGTACCAAGGCATGGGCTCAGATGAACCTGACCATGTGGATGTTGGTCTTTTGGAACATTTGCTTTGGAGGAAGGAAATGGGCTTGGTGTTTGCAACTGAAGATGCCTTCTGGAGTGATAAACCAAGTTTTATTGACTATTCTGTTGAGAGTTTGAGAATGCTAAGTGCAAAAAGAATTGAACTTTGAGGGCTGGAGAGATGGCTTAGCGGTTAAGCTCTTGCCTGTGAAGCCTAAGGACCCCAGTTCGAGGCTCGGTTCCCCAGATCCCACGTTTGCCAGATGCACAAGGGGGCGCACGCGTCTGGAGTTCGTTTGCAGTGTCTGGAAGCCCTGGCGCAACCATTCTCTCTCTCTCTCTCTCTCTCTCTCTCTCTTTCTCTCTCTCTCTCTCTCTCTCTCTCTCAAATAAATAAATAAAAATGAACAAAAAAATTAAAAAAAAATTGAAATTTGAGTCTCGGTTTATGAACTTTCTAAGGGGAAAGCAAGACTGCAGAGGACTTTGTTGGAACTGGGATGCTGGCACAAGGCCTGGCTGTGTTTTGCTTCCCAGGCTCAGAGAGTTTGATCAAGATTAAATTTGTAATGGAATGATGTGCTCAACTAAAGATAATTGGACTGAGTGATTTAAGATTTTTAAGCTGGAAAACCTCAAGCAAGTTAAAATTACAGTCACTGAGTCTTAGGTTACTGAACCTGCTACTGTCAAACACATTAGCAATCTTAAGGAAGATGGCCCAATTGCTTTACATTAAAATAATGGAATGGATGCCTGAGGAAAAACTATCATAGAACTGAAACTCTTTTGGAAAAAGTTGACTGGAGAAGGAATCTGCTTTGTAAAGTTATAATTTATTTCATCCTTGAATTAAGAATATGGCTGTGTTCTGCACACCTGGTATTGCTTTCAGAAGCCTGAAAAATGTGAGGAGTGGTCGTGAATTGTACACGGTTCCAGGAGCAGGTGCCGAGATGCAGCATGAGGCAGGGCATGATGCCTTGATAGGATGGAAGAGCCTTTGGAAGATGGACTGTGGTATGCAAGAACACCTGAAATTGTTTTGGATATACTAGGACTATGCAAGGACTACCATATAGTGCACTGTTGGCCTAGGATTAAAGTGTTCCCTGGCTACTCTGCCCAGCTGGAGGGACAAAATTGGCAAATCTGGAGACTGTCAGTGTCTGGTTATATTGAACTTCAACTGCAGACATGTGATGGTGATTGAGTTTTCATTTTTAGTCTCTCCTTGCTATGCATTATACCAATTGAAAAATGTTTACTCTGTGCCTTTATATATTGGAAGTATTTAACTTGTTTGATTTTACAGGACTTACTATCTTAAATTGGTCAACACTGTGGGGACCTTTGAAATTGAACTGAGTACAATTTACAATGTGTGATGGTTAGGAATCTGTTGGGAGCCAGGGGCAGAATGTGGTAGTTTGACTAGATGGTCCCCAATATATTCACTATTTAATTAATTTGCAGTTTGCATATGCAGCCACCTGGCTGGAGGTGATGTCACTGGGTGAATGTTAAGATGTGGTGGTGGGTTTGAGATTTCAATCTAAAGATATGCAAAGTGTGCCTAGCTGGAGCTCCTGAAGTGTGCTGTGTGGCTTTTGGCTTTTGGCTTATGTTTCTCTCTCTCTCTCTGCTTGGTCCCGTGAAATCAGGCCAGCTTCTTCTGTCATTATGGAACTTCCTATGGATCTGTAAGCTTCAATAAATCCCTTCCTCCATAACTGTGCCTGGTCTGGAAGTTCATCTCAGTTAACCTGAAGCTGACTGCTACAGATGGGCATCAAAACTAGACACAGCTTAGGGAAGAAATGGGATTTATTTCAGCTCATAAATCCAGGGGAAGTTAAATTAATTACAGAAAAAGCTAGCTCCTTTTCATGGATCCAAGCAGAGAAAAACCACCAACATCCAGGAAACACCAAAAAAAGACATCAAGCAAGGACTCCACCCAGAGCTCAAACTTGCCTGCATACTTTTGGGCTGGAATTCAGGTCTGCCCCTAGGGACATGCTCACTTTCAGCAGGCTTCTGGAGACTTAAGTAGGAAGCTTAACATTAATAAAACAAAAAATACCTGATGCCATGGAGGACATATATTCAAACTACTTACACACCCCAAAATGTATTTTTTCTCCTGAGATAGTTTGTCATATTTGTGATCAGAGTTATTGTGGTCAGTCTGAACACTAACAGCACACTAACAAGTCACGTTTAGCCACGGATCCCAGTAAGTGCTAGTGAAATGCAGAAAAAGAAGATTTATTATATGTGGCCACTTTAAAAGAAGTTCCTGTGGACATGACCCAGAATTTAAAAATAATATGAGGTTATGTTTAAACAGAAGGCAATAGGCATGCAACTCCAGTCAGTATGGACCTGCCCATTTTATTGTCTCAGTTCCAGTCTTCCGTGCAAGATCATCTGACAAGCTGTAAATCTTTTCATGAGAGTAGCTTCTTCTCTGGCTGGGCTCATGGCTTCATTTTTTTTTTTTTCTTTTCTAAGAAAGATTATGGGGGGAATTTCAATTTCTTTGGGCCCATTTTTCAAAACTTATTGAAAAAGAGATGGGCAAAATGATCTCTTTAGAATAGCTTCTTTTCTACAAGGATGTTTAATTTTTTTCTGATTTATTTATTTATTAGAGACAGACAGGGGGTGGGGGGGAATGGGCATGCCAGGGCCTCTAGCCACTGTAAATGAACTCCAGATGCATGCACCACCATGTGGTTTACATGGGACCTGGAGAATTGAACCTGGTTCCTTAGGCTTTGCAGGCCAGGTGTCTTAACTGCTAAGATATCTCTAGGCCCATTTGCCATTTTAATTTTTTTTTTTAATTTTTATTAACATTTTCCATGGTTATAAAATATATCCCATGGTAATTCCCTCCCTCCCCACCCCCACACTTTCCCGTTTGCCATTTTAATTTTTATTCTTCAGTTTTCCAAGGTAGGGTATCACACTAGGTCAGGCTGACCTGGAATTCACTATGTAGTCTCAGGGTGGCCTTGAATTCATGGCGATCCTCCTACCACTGCCTCCCAGAGTGCTGGTATCAAAGGCGGCTTCCATTTGCCATTTTCTTTTGGCTTTTTTTTTTTTTTATCAATTTTTATTAACATTTTCCACGATTATCAAAAATATCCCATGGTAATACCCTATCCCCCTTTCCCCTTTGAAATTCCATTCTCCATCATATCCCCTCCCAATCTCAATCATTGTACTTACATATACACAATACCAACCTATTAAGTACCCTCCTCCCTTCCTTTCTCTTCCCTTTATATCTCCTTTTTAACTTACTGGACTCTGCTACTGAGTTTTTCCTTCTCACGCAGAAGCCCAATCATCTGTAGCTAGGATCTACATATGAGGGAGAGCATGTGGCACTTGGCTTTCTGGGCCTGGGTTACCTCACTTAGTATAATCCTTTCCAGATCCATCCATTTTCCTTCAAATTTCATAACTTCATTTTTCTTTACCGCAGAGTAGAACTCTATTGTATAAATGTGCCATATCTTCATTATCCACTCATCAGTTGAGGGACATCTAGGCTGGTTCCATTCCCCAGCTATTATAAGTTGAGTAGCAATAAACATGGTTGAGCACGTACTTCTAAGGAAATGAGATGAGTCCTTTGGATATATGCCTAGGAGTGCTATAGCTGGGTCATATGGCAGATCAATCTTTAGGTGTTTTAGGAACCTCCACACAGATTTCCATGATGGCTAGACCAGATTGTATCCCCACAATGTACAAGGGTTCTTCTTTTTCCACAACCCCAAAAACATTTATGATCATTTGTTTTCATGATGGTAGCCAATCTGACAGGAGTGAGATGGAATCTCAATCTGCATTTCCCTGACGACTAATGACATAGAACATTTTTTTTAGATGCTTATATGCCATTCATATTTCTTCCTTTGAGAGCTCTCTATTTAGTTCCATAGCCAATTCAATTTTTGAATGGCTTGTTTGATTCCTTATTAGTTAACTTTTTGAGTTCTTTGTATATCCTAGATATTAATCCTCTATCAGATATATAGCTGGCGAAGATTTTTCCCATTCTGTAGGTTGCCTCTTTGCTTTTTTCACTGTGTCCTTTGCAGTGCAAAATCTTTGTAATTTCGTGAGGTCCCAGTGATTAATCTGTGGTTTTATTGCCTGAGCAGTTGGAGTTGTATTCAGAAAGTCTTTGCCAAGACCAATAAGTTGAAGGGTTTCCCCTACTTTTTCCTCTAGCAGTTTCAGAGTTTCTGGTCTGATGTTAAGGTCTTTAATCCATTTGGACTTAATTCTTGTGCATGGCGAGAGTGAAGAATCTATTGTCATCCTTCTCCATATACATACCCAGTTTTCCCAACACCATTTGCTGAAGAGGTTATCTTGTCTTCAATGAGTATTTTTGGCATTTTTATCTAATATCAGATGGCTATAGCTACCTGGACTTACATCTGGGGCCTATATTCTGTTCCATTGATCTACATGTCTGCTTTTGTGCCAGTACCATGCTGTTTTTGTTACTAGGGCTTTGTAGTATAAGTTAAAATCAGGTATGGTTATACCACCAGCCTTATTTTTGTTGCTTGGTATTATTTTAGATATTTGAGGTTTTTTGTGCTTCCAAATGAATTTTTGGACTCCTTTTTCTATTTCCATGATGAATTCCTTTGGAATTTTGATGGGGATTGCATTAAATGTATAGATTGCTTTTGGTAAGATTGCCATTTTCACAATATTGATTCTTCCAATCCACAAACAAGGGATGTTTTTCCACTTCCTAGTGTCTTCTGCAATTTCTCGCTTGATTGTTTTAAAGTTCTCATTGTAGAGATTCTTTACTTTCTTGGTTAGGTTTATTCCAAGGTAGTTTTTTTTGTTTTTTAAATGCAATTGTGAGTGGGAATGATTCTCTGATTTCATCCTCTGTGTGTTTGTTGTTAGCATATATGAAGGCTACTGATTTCTGTGTATTTATTTTGCATCCTGCAACATGGTTGTAGGTGTTTATCAGCTCTAACAGTTTGCAAGTAGAGTCTTTAGGGTCCTTTATATATAGAATCATGTCATCTGCAAATAATGATAACTTGAACTCTTCCTTTCCAATTTGTATCCCTTTTATGTGTGTCTCCTGCATCGTTGCTATGGCTAAGACTTCCAGAACTATATTAAATAAAAGTGGGGACAGTGGACACCCTTGTCTTGTCCCTGATTTTAGTGGAAAAGCTTCAAGTTTTTTCCCCATTTAGTAATATGTTGGCTGTAGGTTTGTCATAAATAGCCTTTATTTTATTGAGATATATCCCTTCTATTCCCAGTCTCTGTAGGACTTTTTATCATGAAGGGATGTTGGATTTTGTCAAACACTTTCTCTGCATTTAATGAGAGGATCATGTGATTTTTTTCCTTCAATCCATTTATATAATATATTACATTTATAGCTTTGTGTATATTGACCAATCCTTGCATCTCTGGGATAAAGCCTACTTGGTCAGGGTGAATGATCTTTCTGATATATTCTTGTATTCTGTTTGCCAGTATTTTGTTGTGAATTTTTGCATCTATGTTCATGAGGGAGATTGGTCTGTAATTTCCTTTTCTTGTTTTAACATTGTCTGGGTTTGGTATCAGGGTGATGCAGGTTTCATAGAAGGAGTTTGGTAGAATTCCTTCTTTTTCTATTTCATGGAAAAGCTTAAGAAGCAATGGTGTCAGCTCTTCCCTGAACATCTGGTAAAATTCAGCAGTGAATCCATCTGGGCCTGGGCTTTTTTTAGTTGGGAGATTTTTGATAACTGTTCAGATCTCCCTGCTTGTTATAGGTCTATATAATATATAGGTCTATATATTAAGTGATTAATCTCATCTTGATTTAGTTTAGGTAGGTCATATAAATCAAGGAAATCATCCATTTTATTCAGATTTCATACTTTGGGGAGTATATGCTTTTATAATATGTCCCTATGATTTTTTGAATTTCTCTGGAATCTCTTGTGATGTTACCTTTTTCATCTCTAATTTTATTAATTTGTGTCTCTTCTCTCTTTCTTTTGGTCAGATTTGCTAAGGGTTTGTCAGTCTTGTTTATACTTTCAACTTACCAACTCTTTGTTTCATTAATTCTTTGGATTTTTTTTTGTTTGTATTTCATTAATTTCTGCCCTAATCTTTATTATTTCTTCCTGTCTACTGATTTTTTGTTTGCCTTGTTCTTCTTTTTCCAAGGCTTTAAGGTGAAGCATTAGGTTGTTTACTTGTGACTTTTCTAATTTCTTAATATAGGCACTTAAGGCTATAAATTTACCTCTTAGAACTGACTTCATTGTGTCCCAGAGATTTTGGTATGCTGTGTTCTCATTCTTGTTTGACTCTATAATTTTTTTGATTTCCTTCTTGATTTCTTCATTGATCCATTCCTCATTTAGTAGTGTATTGTTTAGTTTCCATGATTTTCTGTATGCTCTATAGCCTTTCTTTTTTTTTTTTTTTTTTTTGGTTTTTCGAGGTAGGGTCTCACTCTGGTCCAGGCTGACCTGGAATTAACTCTGTAGTCTCAGGGTGGCCTTGAACTCATGGCAATCCTCCTACCTCTGCCTCCCGAGTGCTGGGATTAAAGGCGTGCGCCACCACGCCCGGCTCTATAGCCTTTCTTGCTATTGATTTGTAGTTTGATTCCATTGTGGTCAGATAGAATGCAAGGAAATATTTCAATTTTCCTGAATTTGTTAAGATTTGCTCTGTGTCCTAATATATGGTCTATTTTAGAGAATGTTCCATGTGCTGCTGAAAAGAGTGTATATTCTGCAGCATTTGGATGAAATGTCCAGTAGATTTCTGTTAGGTCCATTCCTTCTATGACCTCATTAAGTCCAGGTGTCTCTGTTTATTTTCTGTTAATTGATGAGTGGGGGGTGTTGAAATCACCCACTCCCACTGTGTTTGGTGTTATCTGTGACCTTAGTTCTAATAGTCTTTGTTTAATAAATTTGGGAGCCCCCATGTTAGGTGCATATATGTTGAGGAATATAATGTCCTCCAGTTGGAGTGTGCCCTTAATCAATGTAAAGTGACCTTCCTTATCTTTCTTGACTAATGTTGGACTGAAGTCTACCTTGTCAGATATTAGGATAGCATCCCCTGTTTCTTTTCTAGATCCATTTGCTTGAAATACTGTTTTCCAACCTTTCACCCTAAGATAATGTCCATCCTTTGTAGAAAGGTGAGTTTCTTGGAGACAACAAATTGTAGGATCCTGCTTTTTAACCCAGTCTGCAAACCTATGTCTTTTGGTTGGGGCACTGAGGCCGTTGATATTAAGTGATATTATTGAAAGCTGTGTATTTATACTTGCCATTTTCTTGTGGTTCAAGTTCTATCTTTGCTCTCTTGTGTTAACTAGTATTTGAGTATTGCTTGTTTTTTCTGGGTTCCTTATATGTGTGCTTTTCCTTCTCTTTGGCATGGAGGATTCTTTCAAGTATTTTATGTAGAGCTGGTTTTGTCTTCAAATATTCCTTTAGCCTGCTTTTGTCATGGAATGTCTTTATTTCTCCATCTATTTGGATGGATAACTTTGCAGGATAAAGTAACCTTGGTTGACAGTTGTTATCTTTACGATTTTGGAACACATCATTCCAAGCCCTTCTGGCTTTTAAAGTTTGTGTTGAGTAATCTGCTGTAATCCTGCTTGGCTTGACTTTGTAGGTAACTTTATTTTTCTCTCTAACTGCTTTCTTATTTTTTCTTTGAATTGTATATTTGATAGTTTGATTATAATATGGCGAGGAGAGGTTCTTTCCAGGTTTTGTCTGGCTGGTGTTCAAAAGGATTCCTGTATCTGCATTGGCACCTCTTTCCCAATTTGGGGGAAGTTTTCTTTTATGATTTTGTTGAGGATGCCTACTATGCTTTTGGAGTGAAATTCTTCTCCTTCTACTATTTCCTGAATTCTTAAATTTGATCTTTTCATAGTATCCCGAATATCTTGAAATCCCCACTCATACTTTTCTATTAGTTTGTCTTTCTCTTTGTTGGACTGTATTAGACCTGCCACCTGGTCTTCTAGTTTAGATATTCTGTCCTTTTCTTCATCCATTCTACTGGTGAGATTTTCTAGAGTTTTTTTTTTTTTATTTCATTAACTGTGTTCTTCATTGCTAGTAATTCTGATTAATTTTTCTTTATTATTTCTCTTTCCTTATTTATGTCTTGTATTGACTTCTTTATTTTGTTAAATTGGTGTCCTAAGTCTTCTTTTATTCTTTTGATTTCCTCTTTGATTCCTTTGATTTGTTCTTTGACTTCTTGGAACATATTTACAATCATCCTTTTGAAATATTTCTCAGGCATTTCCTCCAACTCGTTCTCACTGGAGGTCATTTCTGATGCATTCACACTTTTTTGGTAGATTTATATTGTCTTGATTTTTGGTGTTTCTTGTGTTATAATGTATATATTTTTGCCTCTTGGATTAAGTTAATGCTTGGATTTTCTAGTTAGCTCAGTATTCTTAGCTGTATCAATTGACCTGATGTTATATATCTTCAGTGTAGGAGATTAAGGTGTTAGGTGTGGCTCTTAACACTCTCAGAGTATCTAGAAAAGTGTTACTAGGGGTTGAGTTTGCCTGCTATGGGAGTATTCAAGTAGGCTGAGTGGCAGAAAATACAGGCAGATTCCAAAATTTAACTAAAAACTGTACACGTTCAATCACAAACAGCACCGAGTATTTATGCAAGAGTAGGTATAATAATAACCAGATCCTCTATCAACCATGAGTTTAAGATTTCTGGTATGTTGAAGGTTCCAAGTCAGCTTGTGACAAAATGAGACCCTTCCCTGGTGCAATCCGAGTTACCTTTTTGATGATTTTTGTCTCAGTCAAGTAGGCTGGTTGGTTTGCTGGACCGCTGTTCTGTTTTCTGGAGCTGTGCACTGGCTTTTCCTGTGGGACACACTTAACTTGGCAACTGTGGCCCTGCAGATTGGCACGCCTGCTGCTAGAACCACTGCTGCCACTGCTGGGTCCGCCGCTGCTGGAGCCACTGTTGCCAGTGCTGTAGCTGCTGTTGTTGCTGCCAGAGTTGGAGCCGTGGCTTCCACTGCTGCTGGAACCGGAGCTTCAGCTTCCACGGCTGGAGCCAGGGCTACCGCTGCCGGAGCTGCTTCGGCCTTCCTGTGTGGGCTCTGGATGCTGTGGATATCTCCTACTTCTCTGCTGCCATTTTAATTTCTTATACACCTCACTTTTTAGTAAAAGTGTGTATTTTGCTGGGTTTTCTTTGCCTTTTTCTCCCCTAGGCTGCTTTGGCATGGTTCCTATGCCACCATCTTAACCAGAAGTCAATGTTTACAATTTTATCATCTTACATCCTCACAAGTATGATAAGTACAGTACATAAAGATATTTTGTAAGAGATAAACCACATTTGTATAACTTTTATTAATGTACATGGTTATAGTCATACACTTTATTATTTTTTTATTTTAGAAAAAGCATGAGAGAGAGAGAAAGAAAGAGAGAGATGGAGGGAAAAAAGAATTGGCACACCAGTTCCTTAACCTCTGTAATCGAACTCCATATGTCTCCTAGTTGGCATGTGCAAACTTGTGCTTGCCTCACCTTTGTGCATCTGGCATAGGTGAGATCTAGAGAGTCAAACATGGGTCCTTAGGTTTCTCAGGCAATTGCCTTAATTGCTAAGCCACTCCAGCCCCATAATTATACACTTTTATTATTTTTGTTAATCTCTTACTGTTTCTAAATTTAAAAGTTATCATAGTTATATATGCATTAAAAGTAGAAATTAGAGTTATCACTCAGTGGTAGAATACTTAACATGTACAATACCTTGTATTTAATAACAAGCATAAAACTCCTCACTAAAGTAAATATAGGTTTCTATCTATCTAACTATATTTGGCTTCACTTATCTGAAGATAAGGTTAGGTTTGGGGGGTTTTACTATACTCAATAGCCTATCAGTTCTCAAAATTAATGTTCAGAAAATAAAATTGTGATGTTTAGGTTTGAAAATAGAGGATTCAGAGACAGACAGTTTCTCAGGCCTAAGAGTTTATTTCCTACCAGGCAAGATAAGGCCATATGAAAAGAGAGAGGAAAGAGGTGTCAAGAACCCCGAGCAAGGGAAAGTCAGTGTTTTTAAGGATGGAAGATGGTGCTAGGCATGGTAGTGTATGCCTTTAATCCAAGCCCTTGGGATGCAGATGTAGGAGGACCACTGTGAGTTCAAGAGCACTCTGACACTACTGAGAGAATTCCAGGTCAGCCTGGACTAGAGTAAGACCCTAACTAAAAAAAACAAAAGAAAAGAAAGGTATGAAGACTCTAAATACAAGCTCAAGTTATTCCATATAATTGCCTTTAGGCTTTGGCTCCTGAACAAAAGACATCTCCCCTAGTGCTCTATACTTGTTCTTATGGCCAGAAAACAAGGCCTCAAAAGATCTGTCTGGGTTGGGGCCACCCTTCCAATGTAACCTTGCAGTGTATTCCTTCTTTTTTATGTTTTCCAGGTCCTACAGATTTAAGTCCATTGCAGAAGAGGTGGCAGAAAGAATGTAAGAGCCAAAGGAAGGGTAGGACTGCTTACAATGCAATCATTCAGACACAAATTGGCCTCAATATCCATGACCTCACAGTGCCTAGCACTACCTTCACAAGATCCTCATAATAGGAGGAAAGGTGATGACATCAAAATAAAAGAGAGACTAATGGAGAGAGGGTGGGGATATGATGAAGAGTGGATTTGTGTAGGGAAAAGTGGGGGAGTGGGGGAATTATGGTTTATTGTTTTATGAAATTATGAATGTGGTCAATAAAAAAGTTAAAAAATATCTCACAAAAATAAGACTACTTGACAGGGAAATAAGTGGCCAAGATTATAATCTGGCAATAATTTCAGAGATAAGGGAATGATACTAAATCTCACTCCTTTAATTTGATTGCTTTTGTGTGTATAGCTATTTTTTGGCATTGTCTCTATAGATGCAGCCACAATAAATCCATTGAAAGTAGCTAGAGGGTAAAAGTGAATTATTTTGTAATTATTTTTATTATGAATTGTACCCCTAAAAAAAAAAAAAACTCTACCTGTGTTAAATATTTTATATAACTGACTCACTGGTTAAAAGTTTAATGATTGTGTACAGCTGGAAAGTTACAGGTTGGGAGCCAAATTATATATGGCAATCTTATCCACTATAAATAGCCATTAATTGCATCATCCATGTCTGTGTGACCTAACATCCTTATGAATATAAGGTCAATATATTTTCAAGGCAAAAACAGACTTGAAGCTTCCCACCAGCCCAAAGGTTAAAAATGTCATCAGATAATATCTGCAGTCAGAGACTTCGCTGCTTTGCTGTCGCCTGCTGTAGCAGACAGCTTTAGGTTCGCTGAGATGAACTTTCAGACCAGACACAGTTATAGAGGAAGAGATATTTATTGAAGCTTACAGATCCAGGGGAAGTTCTATAAATTGCAGAAGAAGCTGGCCAGCTCTCACAGGACCAAGCAGAGAGAGAGAAGCACGAGCCTAAAGAGCAAAAGCCACACAGCATAGCACCCTTCAGGAACTCCAGCTAGGAACACTTTGCATATTTTTAGATTGAAATCTGAAACTACCACACACCTTAAGACCCATCCAGTGACACTGCCTCTAGCCATGTGGCTGCACATGTAAACTACAAACTAATAAAAAACTGAATATACTGGGGGCCATCTATTCAAACCACCATACCTGCCTACCTGTTTTTTCTCCCAATCTATTTAAAGCACCTTGATTTATGATTTTCTTTCACAGTAAAAACTTCATGGAATTTTTACCATGTTGGAATAAATAAATAAATCTGTGTTCTTGGGCCATTACTACTTAAAGTTTGGTCTTTGAATATACTATCTCTTTTTGAAGTAAGAGTTGCTTATTATATTTTTTGGGGCTAAATATTTGAGATATGTTACCTAATTAAGATCATTGTTCCTATTTCCTGCCAAAATATGCTAACTAATCAATCAGTGAAGACATAGGTCTTTTAAAAAAATATCTTCAGGACTAGAGAAATGGTTTAACAGTTAAGGCGCTGGCCTGAAAAGCCAAAGGACCCAGATTTGATTCTCCAGGACCCACCTAAGCCAGGTGGTGCATTTGTTTGGAGTTTGTTCACAGCAGGTAGAGTTCCTGGTATACCTATTCTCTCTTTCTTCTTTTACTCTCTCTTTCAAATAAATAAATAAAAATAAAATATATTTTAAAAAGAAGGTAATATAAAAAATTTTGTGTGTGTGTATGTGTGTGTGTATGCATGCACGCACACATTCATGCCATAGTGTGCATGTAGAGGTTAAAGGACAACTTTGGCATATCATTTCTCTCCTTTTTACTCTCAATTGATATAGGATCTCTGTTTTACTGTTGTTTTATTGTTGGTTAGGCCTATCTATCTGGTCTACTAGCTTGCTGATTCTAATGGCTCTGCATCCCATTGCCATATGCATATTGGTTTTACATATTTGTGTACTACTTTTGCCTCCAGCTTTATGTAGGTGCTGACAGGCTTTAAAGAGAAATTTTCTTTAACTGCTGAACCATCTTCTCAGCCCCCAAACCTAACTCTATTTCCTCCAAAAATCATAGTCTATTTAGGGAAGCTTTCTTTCTAAAATACACCTTGGGGACAAGGATGTGGGTAAGAAAATCTTATAACTAGTAAAATGGCTATAGAAATGTGAGTTATCAGCTAGCTAAATTGATGGGGAGATTTGTTATTATACTGTATTCACAACTGTTACATTTTCCCAAGAATCTTAGTTTGTCCCAACAAAATTTCTAGCTTTAGTTTCATTTTCTCTTTAAATATCACATGGCATATTCACCACAAAGCATATTCATAATAGTCATGGATAAGCAATCTATTTTGTGGTACCTACTTTATATGTGACCTTGACAAGCAGCCTAAATCATATGAGATTTACTTTCCTCATCTGTAAAAATAGAGATTTAGACTATATTTTTCTGCCCTATTGACATTTTTTATATGCACATAATGTATTTTTTCACAATCCCTTATAATCACTCTCTTGCTCTTCCTCCCACTGAACCCTTTCCCACACTCAAATCAGTCCCTCTATTATTTTCTTTTTATGTATATTTTGTCTTCCTTCATCATCCATGGTGATATGTTGATGGGCCCAATATTGTGCAGGTAATGATGACCTCTTTCAAGTCATGAATACAATGGCCACCTCAGATCCAGAATACAACATTCCAAAACACTGCTCCTTATACTCTGGCTCTTACATTCTTTTTACCACTTCTTCCACAGTGTTACCTGAGCCTTATTAGGTATGATAGTGATGTTTCCTTTAATAATGAGTGTTTACCTGCTGCTTCTCCTCTACAATTTAATGAGTTTTGAGAGTCTTCCTAGTAGTCACTAACATTTGGTTTACTTCACTTTGTATAATATTTTCCAGGTCCATCCATATTCCTGAAAATTTCATAATTTGCTTTTCATTTATTGTTGAATGAAATACAACTGTGTACATGTACTAAATTTTCATTATCCATTCATTAGTTGTTGGACATATGGATTATTCTATTTCCTGGTTTCTAGCTTCTAAGGGCTATCTGAATTCTTTGGCTATCCCATTATCCATCTTTATCCAATTAAAGTAATATATTCACAAGTTCTGGCAATTTACCCATAGATAGCCCTGGCAAGTCACTATCTTTAGACAGGCTAGCAAATAAGTTTTAAAAAGTTTCATCTTGGCAGGAAAAACATGGTAGATGTAGGCAGCTATGTAACACATCTCTACATTAGCAGATAGGAAGTAGAGAAGGTAAATTAAATATATTATAGTTTGAGGCACTTAATACCATTATTAATTACAAGAGGTAGATCCTGACTGCACAGTTTCATCAACTAAATGATTTTATACAGTTTATTACTGAGTTCATTATTTCCAGATTCTTTGGCTTGTACCTTCCACAAATTCAGGGGGAGATTTAATCCCCATGATGAAAACTTAATCTATAGTGTTTAAAGCCTTGGCTTCTTGGAGGTGAATAGGACTGCATAAACCATCAGGCTGTAGTTCACATCATTGAATATTGGCACTCTTATATGAAAAGGGAAGAAAACCTAAATACTCTGTCTCTCATCATGTGATTTCCAATGCTCCCTGGAACATCAAAAACAATATCACCAGAGGTGGCTTCTCCTCTGTTTATCAGAATTGATAACCAAAATAAACCTATTTTGAAAACAATCTACCTAGGGTGTAGTATTATGCTTTCAGCAAGAAAAAAATGGACTAAGATGTTGGTAAAAATATAGAAGGTATTTTTTTCAGTTTTAGGATAAATTGAAACAAGAAAACAGTAAGAAAACTTTTCAGAGGTGGGACAAAATGAAATCATTTATATTTATTCAGATTTTTTTAACAATTATTTTTTTTCTGGTGCGTGAGACCAAACCTAAAGCCTTTTACCTGCTAGGCAAGTGTTCCACCACTGAGATAAATCTTCTAATCCCATATTCATTCATTTTGTGCCACAACATCTAATGCCAACCACAGTGTCTGGCAGAGGATCTTGTCTTTTTTTCAGTGTTAGATTAAATTATAGAATTATAAAGTGATAATTACAATGTCAGATACATCAGTTACAGAGCTCTATATAAAATTCACCTATGTATGAGTTGTGCAGATAAGCACGATACCTCTTTAAACTTATTGCACATTAGCTTTACTCATGACTTTAAAATTATACATGTAGTAATAGAAATACAAACCATTTTAATAAAATACCATTTCCTAGTGGCTGCTTTTTAAAAACTATCTAAAGAAAGAATATTTAGTTTAACAGCATATAGTATCTTATAATAAAAATTTTAAAGTTGAACCAGAGAGATTTCTCAGTGGTTAAGAACACTTTCTGTGCAAACACGAGGACCTATGTTTGATCCCCAGTACCCACATAATCATCTGGGCATGGCTATTGATGTCTATATCCCAAGTATGGTTGGGAGCAGAGACACAAGTATCATCAGGGCAAGTAATAATAATAGTAATAGTAATGATAATAATGGCTCAAGTAAGAATGGGTGGATGAGCTATGAATCAAGACATGTGACAGAGCCCAAGGGTAGCCACATGGACACATACATGTGTATATACCCCTCCATACACACCACACCATGGAACACACCACATTACACACACACACACCCATGAAAAAAAATTACAAAGTCACTTTTCCCAATTTTGAGATTGATCCCATTATAACTAACTTTTTTGTTGTGTATTTCACTGTAAATGGAATAGAATGTTTTAAACTTTAACAGAGATTCTTTTAGTTGAATTCAGGAAAAATGTTCTGGGCTGGAAGGAGGGTATAGTGGTTAAGGCATTTGCCTGTAAAGCCAAAGAACCCAAGTTTGATTCCCCAGGACCCACGTTAGCCAGATGAACAGGAGGCACACACACCTGGAGTTCGTTTTCAGTGGCTGGAAGCCCTGGTGTGCCCATTTTTTCTCTCTCCCCCCACCATCCAATAAATGAATAAATAAAAAATATTTTAAAAAATGTTCCTGGAAATCAATTACTTCACAGCTATTTTATACATATTCCTTTTTGCTTTCTCAATCATTAACTTGAAATAATGACAGTAAAATAGTCAAGGGATAACTTTCACCAATTGGTCTCTCCTCTCCATGGCTAGAATTGAACCTACAACCTCACACTTGCTAGGCTAGCACTCCACCACTGAGTGACATCTACTTAATAGAGGTTTAGGATTTATTTACTGTAGTGGGATTTACCTCATGTGAATTACTTATATCTTCTCTCTTCTCATTTCCTACTCTATTTTCAGCAGAGTCAATTAGAAGCTCATCTCCAGCGATTTTCATGTGTGTAAAGTTGAAGTTTATTTCCAGCTAAAATCACAGCCTGACTTTGTTTTACTTCCTACTCATTCTCTTCCTTTTGAAACACAAACACTAACATACTCACATCAATTTGCATCTCACTGATTAGAAAATATTTAATAAATTTGTGATTAGCTTTCAAAATAATCTGGAAAATTGGATAATTTTACATTCTGTATTTTCAGTAGGAAAACATGTTAATATATCTCTTGAAGGCAGTTTGGCAATATGAATAAAAGTTTTTAAATGCATACCTCTTTTGACATAGCAATTCCACTTTTCCAAGCTCATAAGATAGTAGTCAATCAAGTGTGTAAAGATATATGAACAAAGACAAATGTGACTATTCTTTTAAAATAAAATATTAGAAGCAATTTAAACGTTGGTTAAAAAATAATTGTGTATCTTTTCAGCTTAAATATGAAGAAGAGTATGTGCACATAAGAGAAATGACTGAAGAAAATTCAGTTGAAACTCATTAGCATTAAAGAACACAATAAGTTTGGTTTTTTTCATTGAATCTACATGAAAAAGAAAATTGTGATTAGAGGAATGTGGAAATCTCAAATGCTCAAATAAATGGTTTGTGCGTATCCATAAAACAAAGAGCATATAACTGTATTCAGCCTAGTAGTGCATCAATACAAGAAGCAGGATTGTAAAAGGCAATTCCCTCAAAGATTAGATAAACATCACTTAAGATAACATAGCATTGATTCTTGGGTCTAATAAATGGTAGAGTTGAGATGAAATGTCAAATGTCTAATGTGGGCAGGTCTCATAAAAACCTTGGTAACATATGGCCATTTATCACCTTTTACTTTGTTTTCTGTCTATGTTTGTTTTTTTATGATATATGAATGGCAGAGTGATAAAAGGTACTAAAGGGCATGTTTATTTTGGGAGATTAAGGGCTTGATCCCATGCTTTCTTATAAAGTGCGCATTGCACCAATGTATTTGAGTACCAGAACTATCATGCTTATGGGACCACATAAGAAAGACAAGATTTAAGTTGTTGCGGGAGTAGCAAATTTATGGGTCTTTCTAGATCAGATCAGGAAAATGTAGTTTGTAAATTCCAGCAAGAAACCGTGCTTCTGTATAGAAATCTGGACAAATAACAGCAATCAGCTCTATAGAGCAGACACCATGTTTTCCTGGTTTATTTCTGATCTATTTTCTCATTTAGAATTAGTAAGAAATAAAGTTTCTTGGACATGAAAGTGAAATTATTTTTTCCCTTCAGCTTCCCTTTCTTCCCTTCTGCATCATCTGTTATTTCCCCTAGGCATGAGTGTATTCACACAATATTTTGAATAACAGTTTGTTTTAAATGTAGATTTCCAAATGAATTATGCACATGGCTCTCCAGGGTTATAATATGTTGTTTCTTCCACAACATCTCTATTATGCCTAATTACAAGAGTTTTTTAAAGGTAAAAATAGCTACTCACAGCAAATTATTATCACCTGATCACTATGCACTGTTTTGAGACAGGTCCATGGCCTGTGCATATCTAGTCTAGTGCTTATTAATTGGTGTACATAGTCATGAGAGCTTATCCTCTATACTTTAATGTATTCTTGTTGGTTTGAACGAAACCAATTTGATAGTATATTACTTTTACCTATCTCTGATGCCACACCCCCAATAATGAGTCTCTATGATAGATATTTTCTGAGAAATTTGTGCTACAACACCTCTTGTACACTGCAAAGACTCACATTGACTTGATGTTACTAGACAAAGATGCATAGTCTGTGGATCTTTGGAGTCATTTTCCTCCTGTGGTGAATAAAGAAAATCAGAGAGCCTACATTTTCCTTATGTTTGATGAGTGATTATGTTTTAACTCTGCCCAGAGTCAATGAACTCAGATTGTATTGAGTTCCTTATTCCTCTCTAGATGCTACATATGTTTACCAGGGTTCATTCAGTCTAAACATAAAACTATGCAAGGACCTCTGGCACTTAAAGGAGATAATGAAACATTAAGAGTAGTTGCTTCAGCCAAATGTGATGGTGCATGCTTATAATCCTAACACTTAAAAAGGCTGAGGTAAGAGTAATACAAGTTCAAGATAAGCCTAGGCTACATAGTAAGACTTTGTCTATTTGTTTTTGAAAGTAGAGTTGGACAATTACTATTAGCAGTATGAAACAAAAATATATAATATTTTTCTTCCTAGCATGTCCTGATGAATCTGATAATGATCTAATTCTGTCTTGAACTCTCTCATATATTCTGAGAAAAAGACACTTTTCTGAGAACAGACATTTGTGGCATGCCTGTTTATTTTGGACACAAGTCTGACAAAACTGATAATAGAGGCTTAAGATCTGATCTGACATGTATTTCTGGCAAGGGACAAAGACAGGTTAGCACAAATTTGAATCCTGACTCAGTGATGTGATTACAATGTGGTTTTGGTAAATGTACTTAATTCCCTACAATAACAGTATACTCTTCAGGAGGTAGCTTAATAATTGAAACTTTTTGGCTAGAGAGATGGCTTAATGGCTAAGCCTCGTGCTTATGAAGCATAGGATCCGGGTTCGATTCACCAGTGCCCATGTAAGCCAGATGCACAAGGTGGCACATGTGTGTGAAGTTTGTTTGCAGTGGCTAGAGGCCCTGACATTCTCTCTCTCTCTCTCTGCCTCTAAGAAATAAATAAAAATTTTAAAAAATAATTAAAACTTTTAAATAAGATATTTAGTATAGTACTTGATCCATAGAAAAGGACTTGAAATTGCACCTACTTAGATTTAATGCAAAGTTTTGTTTTTTACATATTTTATTTATTTATTCATTTATTTGAGTGAGAGAGGCATATAGAGAGAAAGATAAAATGGGTATGCCAGGGACTTTAGCCACTGCAAACAAACTCCACACACATGTGCCACCTTGTGCATCTGGCTTATGTGGGTCCTGGGGAATACCATCAGGGTCCTTAGGTTTTGCAGGCAATACCTTAATTACTAAGCCATTTCAATAGCCCAAATATTTGCTTTTTAAATGAAAAGATATAATTCTTTTTTTCAGCTTATTGAACAAAAATTGTAAATAGATAATGAAAAAGGATGCAAATTTATGCTAGGTGAAATTTGCAGTTTAAATTTTAATAAATCATAACTTTACACTTATATAAAACTTTTACAATTCAGAAATATATGAATTTAAAAGTAAAATTACAAAATGTTCACCTATTCCAAGAGATAACAGTAAAAAGATGCAGATATAAGAAAGATATATATTTAGGAACAAATATAGGGTTATAACTATATCTTTGATATTATAGCTAGCCTATGTTCTATTTACTGTTTTATGCATATGATATATGCATATATATCATTGTATACATACATTATGGTGCATATGTTATGATACATATAATATATAGTTGTTATAAACATACATGCATATATATGGAGAGAGGGAGAGAGAGAGAATATCCTGTAGGAAAATCAGACTTATTTTTCATACCTTTAAGGACATCAATTCATATTGCTCTCCTGTAGCAGACAGCTTCAGGTTCATTAAGATGAAGTTCCAGACCAAGCACAGTTATGAAGGAAGGGATTTATTGAAGCTTACAGATCCAGGGGAAGTTCCATAATGGCAGAAGAAGAAGGCCTGTTTTCACAGGACCAAGCAGAGAGAGAAGAGAGAGAAGTACAAGTCAAAAACCAAAAGCTAAAAGCCACATAGCACAGCACACTTCAGGAATTACAGTTAGGCACACTTTGCATATCTTTTGATTGAAATCTCAAACCCACCACCACACCTTAAGATCCATCCAGTAACACTGCCTCCAGCCAGGTGGCTGCAGATGCAAGCTACAAACTAATAAAAAACTGAATATACTGGGGGCCATCTATTCAAACCACCACACCTCCTGACAAGAAGTGACCATTGCATTCATGATCTCACAGTGGCTGTTGTTATCTTTACAATACTTGTACAATATTGAGCCCAACAACATTTTGACATGGATGATGGAAGAAGGCAAAAAAAAAAAAGATAATAAAATAAAATAAAAACAAAGACATCAAATTCAGGCAGCTCCAGCACAATCACTGTAGGCCATCTTTGAATCTATACTTCAGCCAGCAAATCAAATAAGTTGTTGGCACCTCTTTTAATTGAACGAGCTTCAGTATTAAACCTAAAACATGTGCTCAATGGGTCTATTTAGATAAATTCAGCCTGATCTAATTTTATATTCCTTACTCCATCATCCCACACCCTTAAAATTGATTCCCACACATATCCCCATACTTATGCTTGTACAAACTAAGAAACTCCTGTACTTCTTTAGGGGTGTATCATACCTCCCCCTGGGTAACACTTTCTAATTCACCTTTAGGAGTGTGCTTAGCCTTATGTCTGGTCAGAAGTCTAGAGGTGAAGTAGGGTAGGTTGGCACTAAAGGGCATCAACATGGTCTTGTCTGGCATCTCCTTCAGGGAAGGTCATTTCTGGTTCCTCAGACAATACAGGATTAATTCCCTTGGTAAAGGTTGGAGAGGATAGTATTTCAGGGCATGGGATTGGGGATGAAATCCATGCTAAGGATAGAGAGGATGCTTCCTTGGGAGGAATAAGTTCATCAGAATCTGAGAGTTCAAGGTCTCCAGATTCATCAGGTCTTCCCACACATCTCCATTCCAATTTACAGGTTTCAACTCTTTCCTGACCAGTGCCCTCACTATAGCTTCTGAGCCTGTGAGGCTGGGATTTGAGCTTGCATTGTAAATTAGCCAATCTTCGAATGAGAGCTTTGGTTTTCTGAAACTTGAGCCCTATGCTGGCTAGAGAGAAGATTCTCTCCAGGGCACAGTTAGAAACTTTCTGATGATGTATGTGGGTCTTGATCTGGGAATGTTCCTCTCCGTGCTTATGCTTTCCCCGTAATAGTTTATCCAGAGATGCTAGAAGCAACTAGCCAGCACAATCATTTGTCCTTTTACACAAATATTCAAAAGTTTTAGATAGAGTTACTAAATCCCTTGCTCTTCACAACATGTGACTCAGGATCATCAAATACACCTATTTCACAGAGATCTTTAAATGGTTCAAGCCATGGATTAACAGTGCCCTCCTTGTTACCAGTAAAAGTGCTCTCCTTATTACCAGTAGAGATTTTACTATCACTGATGTTGGAGAGCCAACCCCAGCTAGCATGGAGCCCACTAAAGAAATCCATCCTTAAAATGTTGTTTCTCTAGAACCACTTCTGGCACCACAGTCTGTATTACTCAGGGTTCTCTAGACAAGCCGAACCAATAGAATAAACAGTATTAAAAGGACATTTCCTGGATTAGTTTGTGGAAGTAAACCATAGTTTCTTTCAGGCCTGAAAGTCAAGGAACCTGGTAGCTTCTCAATTTGTGTGTTTCTGAATGCTTGAGTCTTCCTGGAGAGACTCACATCTTCAGTCCATGTTGGAATGCTGAGGAAACTTTGTTGCAATGTTGGTGAAGGATAGTCAAATAGGAATCAAGCAGCACATGTGGCCAAGCAGGAAGAAAAAGGACTGTTTCCTCCCAGAGCTTCTGACATAAAGCCCACCACCAGAAGGGTTGCCCACTCTGGAGGAAGGGCTCACTCTGGAGGAAGGATTTCCTCTTTCAGTCAATCCTTCCTGGAAGCAATCTCAGAGACCAGCCCAAGAGGAGTGTTTGTGGATTTCTCATCAGATATAGTTGACAACAGAATATAACCATAGCAAGAGACTAGTTGTAAAGATCTTCAGTGGAAAGGGACAGGGGAGAGGGAACAAAAGAAGTATTGGAAAGAAATTATTGTCAAATTTCAGTGTGTTCATACATGAAAACTATCAATAAAAAAGTTAAAAAAAATGGGGGCTGGAGAGCTGGCTCAGTAATGGCTTACAAAGCCTGAAGAAAGCCAGATGATCAAAGTTTCATGTGTGTCTGGAGTCTGGAGTTTGTTTACATGACAGGAGGCTTTTGTGTGCCTCCTTTCCCTCTCTCTGTCTCAAACAAATAAACATATATTTTAAAAACAAATTAAACTATTTTATTTATTTGAGGGAGAAAGAGGGAGAGAGAGAGAGGGAAAGTATGAGTGCACCAGAGCCTCCTGCCATTGCAAACCAATTCCAAATCTGGTTTTATGTGGGTACTGGGCAACCCAGGCAAGCAAGTGCATTTAGCCATCTCTCCAGCCCAAATTTTTATTTTATCAAAACCTCACATCATTTTAGATCAAAGAACGAAGGACTTATTAGGCTCATCAAAATGTATCATACTGGGCTGGACGAATAGCTTAGCAAAGCCAAAGGACCCAGGTTCTATTCACCAGTACCCACGTTATCCAGATGCACAAGGTGGTGCATGCATCTGGAGTTTGTTTGCGGTGGCTGTAGGCCCTGGCATGCCCATTCTCTTTCTATCTGTCAAATAAATAAATAAAAATAGATTTTAAAACCAAAATGTATCATATGGTTTTTCCTTTTCAGTGCACAATATATTCTGGTATAATTTAGAATATTTTTTCTGTGTACATGTGTGTGACATTCTTACTTGTCTTACTTGATATATCTGAAGTTTTTAATGGCTTTTATTCTCTTTGATATGATCGTTATCTCTTATGCTGATCATGGCTTTTATTCATATTGAGTATGAGGTCTTATAATTTTTTATGTATTAATCTAGTGTTGGGATCCTTAGCATATATTTTTTTCAAACTTTACTGCCTAATGTGATTGACTGTTAGGTTGAAATATTCAAGGTGAATAATAAGCAGCAATGAAATTTACCTGTAAACTTTGTGTTTTATATTAGTCAGTATTTGCAGTTGTTCTGACCAAGTACCAGACAAAACAACAATGGAAGAAGGATTTTACTTTACCTCATGGTTTCTAAAGACTCAGTCCATGGTCACTTGTCTTTGTGTCAATGAGCCCATTTTGAAGGAGACCATCATAGTAGCAAAAGACTATGTCAGAGGAGAGCATTCATAATGGGCATGACAAGAGAGGGAGAGAAGGAGATAAAGGAAAACATACAGCCTTTTAGGACACACCCTAGTGTATTACTCCCTCCAAATAAGCCCCACCTATTATCTTTGACTACTTCTCAATACCATCATTATTTATTTCATTAATAGTTTAATCCATTGATTAGCTCATAGCATATATTATCTAATTGTATCTAGAAACTCTCTCTGGGACACACCCAGGCATATGCTTTACTAAACTCCTAGATGTTCTTGTTTTTATTTTATTTTTATTTATTTATTTGAGAGAGCAAAAGAGAGAGAAAGAGAGAGAAAGAGAGAGAGAGAGAGAGGGAGAGAGAGAGAGAGGGAATAAGGGTGCACCAGGGCCTCCAGCCACTGCAAACGAACTCCAGATGCATGTGGCCCTGGTGCATCTGGCTTACATGGGTCCTGGAGGATCGAACCTGGGTCCTTTGGCTTTGAAGGCAAGTGCCTTAACTGCTAAGCCATCTCTCCAGCAGCCCCATTCTTGTTTTTTTTTTTTTCCTTCTTTCTTTTTTTTTTTTTTTTCGAGGTAGAGTCTCACTCTAGCCCACACTGACCTAGAATTCACTATGTAGTCTCTGGGTGGTCTTGAACTCACAGCAATCCTCCTACCTCTGCCTCCCAACCATTCTTTTTTTTTTTTTTTTTTTGAGGTAGGGTCTCACTGTAACCCAGGCTGACCAAGAATTCACTATGTAGTCTCAGGGTGACTTCAAACTCATGGCAATCCTACCTCTGCCTCCGAGTGCTGAGATTAAAGGAGTGCGCCACCACATCTTGTTTGATCCTAGGAGATATTCCAAATAAGTGCTTCATCATTGACCTCTATCCCCAGTCTAGGCTTTTTATTTTTTTGTTTTATTTGAGAGAGAGAGAGAGAGGGAGAGAGAGAATAGGCCACTAGGGCTGCTAGCTACTGAAAATACTCCAGATTCATGTGTCATTTTGTGCATCGGGCTTTATGTGGGTACCAGGGAATCAAAGTAGGGTTTTAGATATTGCAGGCAAGTGCCTTAAGCACTGAACCATCTCTGTAGCCCACCTAATCTTAATATAATCAAGTTGAAAGTCAAGATTCAACATCATAGCAACTGAAAAGATAGATTATTCAGCAAGGAGCTTGCTTAGCAGGCTTGAAGACCTGAGTTTGATCCTTAGCATCCATGAAAAGATATCAGTGTGGTGGCTTGCACCTGTAATCCCAGTGGTTTGAAGGTGGAGACAGAATGATCCCTGGGACTCATTACTAGGAAGCCTAGTCAGATTAGTGAGAGACCTTGTATCTAAAAAGGTGGAGGATGATCCAGCAGATGACACCTGAGATAGTCTTCTGAATTGCACATACATACACACACTTGCATGTGGACTCTACCCCCAACACATACATACATATGAATAAAACGATTAATCATCTTGAGATATTTTTTCAACAGGCAAGAAAATTTTATGCAATGGGATAACAGGGAATAACTCAGGCTGAGCTATATTACAATGCAAATAAACACAAACAAAAATCAGACAAATGAGCTGGAGACATTTTTTTTCCCAAGGTGAGCATAGGCTACAGGGGACATGGGACTGAAGCATTTGCCATCACAGATTTTATTTTGTTAGATTCAGGGAGATCTGAAATGAATACAGCATATCTGTTCACATTCACTGTCAAAACAAAATGTATTGCATAGAAATTTCAAGCTGAGGATTGTAGAGATTGCTTAGTGTTTAAGGCACTTGTCTTTGAAGCCTAAGGACCCTGGTTCAAGTCCCCAGTACCCATATAAGCCAGATGCACAAGGTGGCACAGGTGTTTGGAGTTCATTTTCAGTGGCTGAGGCCCAGGCACACCTGTTCTTTCTCTGTCTGTCTGTCTCTCTCTTTCTCTCTCAAATAAACAAATATTTAAATTTCAAGTTGAGGGAAAAACAGCATTTATAAGTTAATAGCAAGCAAAAATAAAGCTAAACTATGTTTAACTATTTTAATCTATAGAATCGGGAACACTTTTAAAATTTGGGTACACTTTCAGAAACCAAACTATGTTCCACTTTAGCTAAAAATAGGAAAATTTCTTAACAATAGAATATCTGAAACATTTTCATATTTCTTATGATAAAAGTCAATATTCATTGATAAACTCTCATGGGTTATAAACAATGAATAGAAGAAAGAAAATGAGATAAGTAGAACTAAGTATAAGCTCAGTCAAACAACTTTCAGTCAATAAGAGATATCATACATTCTTCCAATTTTATCAACAAGTTGTTTGGGTGTAGGACTATAAAACATACCTAAGGATAGCATAGAAATTAAAATAATATGAGAATAACTAAGAACTGTGACATAGTAGCAGAGACAATTGCTACTATTCATAGCTAACAATTACAAACAAGATAAATCCATCCTAATTGTGAGGCAAAAATCAAGTACTATGTAAGGTACAAACTCAAATTTATTTACCTACCCATTCATTATCCAAATATTTATTAACAGTATCATGCCATATTTTCTTTAGCTAGCTAGCTAGATAGACAGACAGAGAGATAGATAGATAAGTAGATAGAATCAACCATAATAAAACATGTATGATGTCTGTATTCATAGAGCTAAGACAATTTGCTAGATACATCCTCCCAGATATAATTTTGACAACTATTTATTTTTACGATTTTATCATTCTCTTTGAAAAATTATACCCTTCAAAGGCACCAAGGTACACATATTTGGAGAAAATTATGATTGTAATTTAAATTTTTCTAACTTAGTAGAATGTGATTTCTATATTTTGAAATGGGAAATAAAATAGAGAGTAAGTTAATCAAAAGTGACATAAGTTGCCTCCAAATTCCAGGCCTCTAAATTAGCCATGAGAAGGAAGCTCTGCAAGCATAAGTCACCCCGTGGGATCTACTTGCTGTAGGTCACTGCAATAAGAGCTCCTGAAAGATTGTATCCAGCAGTGAACACCTGTAAAGCCTCTTATTGAGGTCAGTACCTGCCATAGCTATCTTTCTGACAAATCAAGCAAAATGAATTGGATTACTTGATAAAATTACCTTGGAAGAGTTTAGGCTAGAAACATAAAGCCTACACAGTCAGGCTATCTTGGCATATTTAAAAATGTTTCTGAGTTCTAATATTTAAATTTTGTATAGAGAAAGAAATAATGCCCTCTAGAAGAAAGACATAGTTGGCATAGAAATAGAAATTTCATGATCAATAAGGAAAGGTAAGACAGTAACTTGGCTATACCTCTAGATGCACAGAAATGTCAAGAGGTGTCTGATGATGGAATGAACAGAGAGGAAGGCTGTTCCACCACTTGTCATGATAGTATTGCTTCATAGACTAAGATTGTCCAGTCCACTGAACAGCATAAGTCCATTTTTGACTTAGATATATCTAAAAAATTACATCCAGTCTGCTGATTTCTATTTGAAAGAGTAACATTTTATGGACTCAAATAAGTAAAAAGTAAAACTTTATAGTGTAAGAACTATAGAAAAAAGTGAAAAGAAAAAAAGGAGAGCATGTTTAGTTTTGCTCTCACAATCTGAATAGGCTGTTCTATTAAATTATGTATATTATGCACAAAAAAGTTAACAATTTTTACTACTGCTGCACTTATGGGTATAGTTAATATTTTACCTTTCTTTATTTGAAAAATAACCTTAAAATATTTACATTATATTATAGATACATACTCATATCACATTTTGGTTTTATTTACTTTGTTTTATGATTTTTATTTCCTTGAGGTTTAATTTGTTAAATGATCTTTGGCTTTGAATATGTAATAGAACACTAAAATTCCTTCAAAACCAGGAACTATTAAGTTCATTTCTGAATTCTAGTTTATAAAGGTATATTCCTATGTTGTCCTGTTAAAAGAGTCTTTTATTCTTTTTTTGTTTTTTGAGGTAGGGTTTTACTTTAGCTCAGGCTGACCTAGAATTCACTATGTAGTTTCAGGGTGGCCTTGAACTCACAGTGTCCTCCTACCTCCACGTCGCAAGTGCTGGGATTAAAGGCGTGTGCCACCACACCCAGCTCAAACCAGTATTTTACAAGTCTTCTAGCAGTCCTGTCAATATATTTATTTCTATTTTTCCTTTATTTTCTACCTAGCTTTGTGTGAGAATCTCTTTTTTTTTAAACATTTTATTAAGAATTTTAAAACATTAGCATACTGTAATTTGATTGTAGTTACATCATATTACTCTCTTGTTACCACTCCCCCACCTTTATTCCACTGAGCACCCTCCTCTTTCCAAGTAGTTCTTTTTCTGTTTTGGCATCTCATTCTTTTTGTCCTCCTCTATGCTCTATGTAAAAATGTCCAGGTCTTATGATGATAATGACAACTATTGTGAAGTCATTAATGCAGCAGTCAGTTCATGTCAGGAGAATAGTGCCCTAAATCACTCTTTCCTACACTGTGCTCTTCCAATCCCCTCTTCGGTAATGATTCCTGAGCCCCTACAGGTATGATGGAGATGTTTCCTTCAGTACCAAGCACTGGGCTTTCTTCTCTTGTACATGTACTCTTCCAAGACTCACCCATATGTATAATCTCTTACCACCACAAATAACATTACTTCATTTATGGCATTATTTTGCACTTGTTCAATATATTCATATATTTGCTAGAGTGATAAGTTCTCTAATTCAAGTTTTAGGGCCTGGGAACATAGAATATAGAAAAAGTACCTGCTATTCTATCCTGAATCCTGAGTTTGGATTCCTTGATCCAACCTAAAAGCCAGAAATTGTAATGTGTACACACACACACACATAAGATAAATAAATTAATTAAAACAAATAAATCTCTATTTCAGTTGTACCATTTTCCGACAGCTGTCTAAAAGCATAAATGTATCTGTATAGTATTTCTATTTTATTCATAATCAATGTTAACACAAAGTCTAAATTAAAGGGCTGGAGAGATGGCTTAGTGGTTAAGACACTTGCATGTGAAGCCTAAGGATCCAGGTTCGATTCCTCAGAACTCACATTGGCCGGATGCACATGGTGGCACCTGCATGTGGAGTTCATTTGCATTGGTTAGAGGCCCTGCTTCACCCATTCTGTCTCTGTCTGTCTTATAAATAAATACATAAAAATGAAAAAAAATTAAAGTCTAATTAGAGAAGATTGTTTTTTCCTGGAATAACGATCAAAGCAAATCATAAAGCTACCTATACTCTGCCAATTTATGATGTATTTTTATTTATTTATTTATTTATTTGAGAGCAACAAGCAGAGAGAGAAAGGGTGGGGAGAGAGAATGGGTACATCAGGGCCTCCAGCCACAGCAAACAAACTCCAGATGCATACACCACCTTGTGGGTCCTGGGGAATCGAACCTCGAACCAGAGTCCTTAGGCTTCACAGGCAAGAGTTTAACCACTAAACCATCTCTCCAGCCCTTATGATGTATTTTGACAATCCTAAATTATAAATTTTTATTTCTAAAAATATAATTTTTTTTAAATATTTTTTGTTCATTTTTAATTTATTTATTTGAGAGCGACAGACACAGAGAGAAAGACAGATAAAGGGAGACAGAGAGAATGGGCACGCCAGGGCTTCCAGCCTCTGCAAACGAACTCCAGACGCGTGCGCCCCCTTGTGCATCTGGCTAACGTGGGACCTGGGGAACCGAGCCTCGAACCGGGGTCCTTAGGCTTCATAGGCAAGCGCTTAACCGCTAAGCCATCTCTTCAGCCCTAAAAATATAATTTTTTAAAAGCAATTGTAGGCTGGAAAGATTGCTTAGTAGCTAAGGCTATAAAGCCAAAGGACCCAGGTTCAATTCTTCACAATCCACATAAGCCAGATGCACAAGGGGATGCATGTGTCTGGAGTTTGTTTGCAGTGGCTGGAGGCCCTGGCATGCCCATTCTCTCTCTCTGTCTCTAATAAATAAAAATAAATCTTTTACAAGGAATTGTGTACAATGTCATTTATAAAATTTTGTACTTGTCTTTTTTCCTCATATTCTTCTTTACTCAACAGATGAATGTTTTGTTTAATGGCACCAAGTAAGTTTATTAAATAAATATAGAAAGGGCAAAAATTGTGTACACTTGCATATGTGGATCATAACTTTTAATGTTTGTATGTATATAAATATGGGCATGGGAGAGTGAGTATGGGCTATGATTCAAGATAGGAAACCACAAGAGGGGAATAAGAGGTGATGAGAACTGGGAGAGGACAAAAAAGAACATGAGTGTAAAAGCAAAAAGGAAGCTAAACTGGGAGGAGGGCATAAGCATGGGGGCAAGGGGGTAAGAGGAGGGAAGGGAACCAAAAAAATTGTATGAAAACATCATAATGAAATGTAATTCTTTATAAGCTAATAAAAAGTAAATGGTTGTAAAGCATCTTCATGTTTTCTAAATGCAAACATTTCTATATCTTTGTATGATAAATAATTAAATAGCATTGATTATACTGTTTACTAATTAACAAAAATTCCCAATTTAACTAAGAGTAATTTATTATATTAATTTTAAGCATAATAATCTTTCTTCAAACCCAATCTCTAATACCATGACTTATCTTATACCATGACTAATATTACTGAATGTTAACTAATTATGACAGTGAGCCAAGAGGCTCTGATGATTTTTAAGAATAAAACCAAGGAGATGGACTGTCCATGTCCTGAAATACAAATATTCATCCCATAAATTCTAGTTTATATGTAAAATGGGGGCTTAACATTTGAATTATTGATATGGGCATACAATAATTACTAATTTAAGCCTTTTTTGAGATTGTAGAAGAAAATTTATATTTGACCAGGATAATAGAAACTAAACACCAGATTAGAGTATATGCAGTTGCTTTGTGTATTTGAACTAACTAGCTTGTCATTTAATACTGAGTTAAATAAATGTTGCAATAATAAGTTTTTAAACAGAATTACTGAAGGATGAGAGAAAGATGAAATGTATTCACCCCATCATACCTCAAAAGGGCCCTGGCTGAAACTAAGAAAAAATGGCGAAACAAGCAAGGGTGCTGTTTTCCTGGTGAACTGGATACCAGCACAAGGGGGAAGGAGACCAACACAGAGAAAAGTCAACTCCTACCAAATCAGAGAGCCAGAGCCTAAGAGTCCCCAACACCTCATCACTGAAGCAGACCAAAAATGAACCCAACATGGCTCAGGGAAATTTTGCGGAAGAGGGGGCGGAAAGAATGTCAGAGCCACATGTTAGGTCATGATATGCAGAGACATTTATCCTACCCATAACTGAGGGCTAACTCCACAATGTATGACCCATATACTTCAACAAGGAGGGGCCCAGGGGAGGGGGTAAGTCAAGGATGAGCCTAATAATGGTACCAAACTGACTGTATTTGCTGAATACAAAATTAATCAATAAAAAAATTAAAATTAAAAAAGATGAAATATACTATTTCAAGAAACAATAGAACAATTAATAAACATAAAAAGTAATTATAAAACAGAAACAAACAAATTAAACTGATGATTTCACAGATTTAAGTTGCTTTATTTTCCCTTTTAATTGGGTAATTAGGAGATCCTAAAAGTCACCCCTGCCACTGTCTTCATAAGATAAGTCTTAAGAGGCAAAGAGCTGCTTCCACTTAAGGAAGACATTGAGATATCTTATCTCCAAGTCTATCATGCAATGTGCTTTTATATACAAGTTGTAGAATCTCTGCCTCACAATGGATAAGAATATAAGTATATGGATTTTTTTTTTAAACACAAAGCTGAGAAATGGGAGAGTTTAAGGGTTTAGTATTTAAATTGCTCAGTGATTTCAACAGGAGCACAGTTTTTTTTAAAGCTCCTTTACATATTTCCAGGATGTTGGCTACTGTTTGGAATTGCTAGCTTTACTGGTCTAGAAAGGAAGATGCCTAAAGGAAGAAGAGATGGCTTTATTTTCTTAGGATGGAGGAAACCTTTTTTCACAATCTGTCTTTCCCCCATGTTTTAATAAATGTACTAGGACATCTAACCATTCTTGAGCCAATAACTTCTATTTCTGATGAGTTAGTTGCTTGGCTGTGAGAAGATGTAATATCTGTGTTACCTTTATGATGTATCACCTATTCATAAGATGCTGGCAGTACTTGAAAAGATTAATAGCATTAATCATCAACAGTAAATAAAGTAGAGGTGTTGAAGTCATACTACTTTAGAAATTTGAATACTTTGGGGCATAGGTATAATATTTTCTTTTAAAAATATTTTATTTATTGATTGGTTTCTTATTTGAGAGACAGACAAATGGGAGGGAGAGAGAAAGAAAGGGGAGAAAATGTATGTACCAGGGCTTCTAGCCACTGCAAATAGACTCCAGGTGCTCACACTACCTCCTGCATCTGGCTTTATGTGGGTATTGGGGAATGAAATGGGGGTCCTTAGGTTTCTCAGGCAAGTGCCTAAACAGCTGTGCCATCTCTCTAGCCCCATTTGTAATATTTTCAACATATGTGATCTACCTACTTACATAATATTTATAACCATTACTCAGCAAACTAAGAAGATACTCCTATCATGAAGACTTTAAGAATTACATTGGTGACAAGGTCATATTAATCCTTGAAATATGCTTTGGTAGATGTTTTGGTTAGTTTTGGAGTATTGGCTCAGAATTCTCATTAAAATGAATCTTGATTTTCATAGAAATGACAGATTTCTTGGGCATAGAGTAGAACAATACAACCAAAAAGCAAAGAGTCTTATCTACCAAAACATTATGGTTAATAATACCATTGAAGATTATCTGTTATAAGGTAGTCTTTAGTACTTAAGTAATACAAATTGTTGTCCTCAGTGGCAAATCAGATATTTAGATTAATCACCAAGGGTTTGGAAAAAAATCTTACTTTTGCTCTTGAGATTTTAGAAAACTTCTTATATCAGCCTCCCAAGTGTTGGACTTACAGGTGTATATCACCATGCCTGAGTGGTGTGTCATAGTTCTCATTCTTCTCTGAAGAACTAACTTTATGCTGCTTGAATTGCCTTATCCATATAAGCACATAATGGAAGTACTTTAACAGTGACTACTATTTGGGGGCAAAATAAAACTAGGAGCTGGGGAGATTGCTCAGTAGTAAAAGATGATTGCTTGCAAAGCCTTCCAGTCTGAGTCCAAATACTCAGCCACCTATGCAAAGCCAGGTACATAATATGGCACATGCATCTGGAGTTCATTGGTAGTGGCATGATGCTCCTTTGTAGCAATTCTCTCTCTCTCTCTCTCATAACTATATAAAAATAAAAGAAATTCAGCTCTAACATCTCTAGTAATATTTTTGATATGTAAGTTACAGTCTAAGGATTTCATATTGGAGTAACCTGAAGCTATACAAAATTTTCCCACTTATTTAGTGTATTACTCATTTTTTTTAAAAAAGAATTGTCGGGCTGGAGAGATGGCTTAGCAGTTAAGCGCTTGCCTGTGAAGCCTAAGGACCCCGGTTCGAGGCTCGGTTCCCCAGGTCCCACGTTAGCCAGATGCACAAGGGGGTGCACGCATCTGGAGTTCATTTGCAGAGGCTGGAAGCCCTGGCACGCCCATTCTCTCTCTCCCTCTATCTGTCTTTCTCTCTGTATCTGTCGCTCTCAAATAAATAAATAAATTAATTAAAAAAAAAGAATTGTCTATTTATTTGCAAGCAGAGGGAGAAAGAGATTGAGAAAAGAGACAGAGAGAGAGAATGGGCATTCCAGGACACTTGCCACTGAAAATGAACTCCAGACCCATGGGCGAGTTTCTTTTTTTTTTCCTTCTGGCTTTACATGGGTCCTGGAGAATGAGACCTGGGTCATTAGGCAAGCATCCTAACCACTCTTCAGCCCTAGGGTATTCTTCTTTATTGTTCTAATTCAACCATTTTGTTAAGTTTCTTCTGGCAGTACTTTCTTAATAAATCACTTTTATGTTAGCTTTTAAGAATTAATTTTGTCAGATTAGCATACTGATGGGTCTCACTGGTATATGTTCATACACATATGTCATATTTTTCTTCTTATTCATCTCCTATTCTATTGCCATCCACTACCCACACACCCAGTTCTTACTGGTCTTCTTCCTCCCCCGAATAACTTCCCTTCTTATTTAATATCACACATACTCCACTGTCTATTCATTATTTATGTCAAAATATGGTACATTATGGGGCTGGAGAGATTTCTCAATGGTTAAAGGCACTTGTTTGCAAAGCAAGTGTCTGGAGTTTCCAGTGGCAAGAGGCCCTGGCTAACCCCCTCTTATTCTCTCTCTTTCTCTACTCACAAATAAATAATATTTTTAAAAGCACTGAGACTTAAAAAAAATTATTTATTTATTTGAGTGTGTCAGAGAGAAAAAGAGAGAGAGAGAGAGGGAACGAAAGAGAGAGAGAGAGAGAAAGAGAGAGAGAGAGAGAGAGAGAGAGAGTAGAGGCACCAGGGCACTGCAAACAAACTTCAGATGCATGAACCACTTATCATGGGTATTGGGGAATCAAACCCAGGTCATTAGGCTTTGCAGGCAAATGTTTTAACTGCTGAGCCATCTCTCCAGCCCAGAACTGAGAGTCTTATCTCCATTCACAAACCCAAACTTACTCAAAATAACAACATAAATGTGTCTCAGAGAATAAAACTAGTTTACCATAAAAACACTTAGTAAGTGACTCTTTCATGTAGGATGGTCTTTTTAGAATTCATGTGTACTATTTTTCACATCTGATCATAGCTATCACTATGAAAATACTACAATGAGCGAGACAACTCTAGCAATGAGAAGAAAATCAATAAACAGATGAGGGCTGGAGAGATGGCTTAGTAGTTAAGGTGCTTTCCTGCAAAGCCTAATGACCTGGGTTTGATCCTTCAGTACCTGTGTACAAAGTGGCACACACATCTGGAATTCATTTGCAACAGCTGGAGGCCCTGGCACACCCATTCTCTCTTTCTTTATCTCTCTCTCATCGCAAACAAATAAATAAAATTTAAAAAGCAGATACTTTTTGCCACCATCTTTCTTATAGATATAGAATAAAACAAAATGTATTTTTGAATATTTAGTATCACATAGTTCAATTATGTTATGTGATCATATTAATAGAAACTGGAAGTTACAAGAAATATTGGATACCTTTTTAAAATACATAGTAATGAAAATGAGAGATGTACACTGAGAAACCTAGTATTGAAATATCCTGATATTTCTAAGAATCCAGTTTTCTGAACCAAGTTTATCTGTTCAATAGAGGGCAGATTCCAACTTCTATCATTCAGAAGAAAATGTAATAATACTTCAGAATCCTCCTTTGATTTTGAATTCAACAACACTTGAGGCTACTACTCAATTCTACATATCTAGACTAAGGCAATACAATGGATTCTTTGATAAAATTACAGAGAAATGTTTTCCAGCTAATTTGGGATATACTACATTTGGACCTTTGATTTGGGCAATACATCTAAGCAGACTCAATATTACATAAAATAAACATGATAGATATATAGAACATGTAACAAAGCTTCATCAGCACTATCTTTAAAAAGTTTCTGCATGTTTCATGAATCATGGTATGACTATGCACACATAATCATAAAAAGGTATATAGTTTCTGTACCAGTGAGAATGGAGTGGCATTAGTTCATAAATCAATCTGCTGAGAATGAAGTAAATGAGCAGGCTGACTTATAAAGTCTTAGAATGCTTACTGCTGTCCTATTGTCGTCCCGTTTAGATCTCTATATATGATTTAATGGGGAGTTTTCTTTATAAATATATATATATTAGATGTAATCTTTTTATTTATCTTGGATGAACATCAAAGAAGCAATTGATGATTCTAAGGCAGGTGTATTTCAGGTTTGTAAAAACATGTCAGAATTTTTTCCAAGTAGTTATATCATGTATGGGTTATCCTTTTGAAAACTTGCACAAGATATCTTCCAGGTGAAAATGCTTCATTGGATTCCCAGTTCCAGGGTTATATCTTTGACGGCTTACACTGCCCACTGTCACATGACTTGTGCCAAGTTTTCCCACTTCATCTCTTTCTGTATTCCCTAGTCACTGGGTTTCAATCACCCTGACTATTTAACATTATTTGGCCAAAAAGAAAGAAGGAAGGGAGGGAAGGAGGGTGTTCAGACACGTTGGGCCATTTTTATGCCTGGACATTTTCTTTTCCTAATGACTGTTTCTGTGTTATTTGTTACAACTCCAATATTCTTCAGTTTATATATAAACCTGAGCGGCCTTTCCTGCCCATTCAATCCAGTGTCATTTTTCTTGTTATTTTCTCTCATGTATTTTTTTTTTTACATTTAGTCATCACATTCAAACATCTCAACACAATTGATCTTTATGTTTATATTTGTTTATTCATTTTCTATCTTTGCTTCCAGAATTAGGATGCATGGTAATAGGAATCACGTGTATGTTGTTTTCCTGGGTTCAAACACTAGAATAATGACTAGAACATGATTATGTTCAATATAATCTGTTGAGAGAATATATGTGGGATTGAAAGAAAAGTTTTAAATTCATATGTAGTTAGATATGTCATTCTTTTCTTGGATAATTTTGATATTTTGTGTCACACAGAGGAAGGCCTTTCCCAGGCAACTATAAAAATAGATTCCAAGGATTTCTTTTAGCACCTTTATTTAGTTATTTACTTATTTATTTTTGAAGTAGGGTCTCACTGTAGCCCAGGCTGACATGAAATTCCCTCTGTATTCTCAGGGTGGCCTCAAATTCATGGGGATCCTCCTGCCTCTGCCTCCTGAGTGCTGAGATTAAAGGCGTGCCAGCTCTTATACTTTAAAATCATGTATTCTGTTTTTGTCTGGTTGTTTGGTTTAGTTTTCTTCAAGGGAAGGTCTTATTCTTGACCCAGTTGACCTGAAATGCACTCTGTGGCCCCAGGCTGGCCTTGAACTAACAGCATCCTTGTACTTCAGCCTGTACTGGCACCACCACATCCTGCTTCAATCATGCATTCTATACTAAACTTCTTAATTTATATGAAATTTATGTTCATGTCTGAGAGGAAGTAGATTCATGACTCAGTTCCAAAACAGATAGCAGTAGACTATTTTACTAAGTAATCTATCTCCTTTGTTTGAAATGAATCCATTTACATATTAAATTCTCATACATGTACAGATATGTTTTTTTAATTTTTTTTTAATTTTTATTAACATTTTCCATGATTATAAAATATATCCCATGGTAATTCCCTCCCTCCCCACCCCCACACTTTCCCATTTGAAATTCCATTCTCCATCATATTACCTCCCAATTAAAATCATTGTAATTACATATACACAATATCAACCTATTAAGTATCCTCCTCCCTTCCTTTCTCTTCCCTTTACTTCTCCTTTTTAACTTACTGGCCTCTGCTACTAAGTATTTTCATTCTCACACAGAAGCCAAATCATCTGTAGCTAGGATCCTCATATGAGAGAGAACATGTGGCGCTTGGCTTTCTGGGACTGGGTTACCTCACTTACTATGATCCTTTCCAGGTCCATCCATTTTTCTGCAAATTTCATAACTTCATTTTTCTTTACCGTTGAGCAGAACTCCATTGTATAAATGTGGCACATCTTCATTATCCACTCATCAGTTGAGGGACATCTAGGCTGGTTCCATTTCCCAGCTGTTATAAATTGAGCAGCAATAAACATGGTTGAGCACGTACTTCTAAGGAAATGAGATGAGTCCTTTGGATATATGCCTAGCAGTGCTATAGCTGGGTCATATGGTAGATGAATCTTTAGCTGTTTTAGGAAACTCCACACTGTTTTCCACAATAGCTGGACCAGATTGCATTCCCACCAGCAGTGTAGAAGGGTTCCACTTTTTCCATATCCCTGCCAATATTTATGATCATTTGTTTTCATGATGGTGGACAATCTGACAGGAGTGAGATGGAATCTCAATGTAGTTTTAATCTGCATTTCCCTGAGGACTAGTGAGGTAGAACTTTTTTTAGATCCTTATATGCCATTCGTATTTCTTCCTTTGAGAATGCTTTATTTAGCTCCATAGCCCATTTTATTGATTGGCTCGTTTGATTCCTTATTATTTAACTTTTTGAGTTCTTTGTATATCCTAGATATTAATCCTTTATCAGATATATAGCTGGCGAAGATTTTTTCTCATTCTGTAGGTTGCCTCTTTGCTTTTTTCACTGTGTCCTTTGCAGTGCAAAATCTTTGTAATTTCATGAGGTCCCAGTGATTAATCTGTGGTTTTATTGCTTGAGCAATTGGGGTTGTATTCAGAAAGTCTTTGCCAAGACCAATATGTTGAAGGGTTTCCCCTACTTTTTCCTCTAGCAGTTTCAGAGTTTCCAGTCTGATGTTAAGGTCTTTAATCCATTTGGACTTAATTCTTGTGCATGGCGAGAGAGAAGAATCTATTTTCATCCTTCTGCAGATATATATCCAGTTTTCCCAACACCATTTGCTGAAGAGGCTGTCTCTTCTCCAATGAGTATTTTTGGCATTTTTATCAAATATCAGGTGGCTATAGCTACTTTGGCTTACATCTGGGTCCTCTATTCTGTTCCACTGATCTACATATTTGTTTTTGTGCCAATACCATGCTGTTTTTGTTACTATGGCTCTGTAGTAGAGGTTAAAATCAGGTATGGTGATACCACCAGCCTTATTTTTGTTGCTCAGTATTATTTTAGATATTTGAGGATTTTTGTGATTCCAAATGAATTTTTGGATTGTTTTTTCTATTTCCATGAAGAAAGCCTTTGGAATTTTGATAGGGATTGCATTAAATGTGTAGATTGCTTTAGGTAAGATTGTCATTTTCACAATATTGATTTTTCCAATCCAGGAACAAGGGATGTTTCTCCACTTTCGAGTGTCTTCTGCAATTTCTTACATGAGTGTTTTAAAGGTCTCATTGTAGAGATTCTCTAAGTCCTTGGTTAGGTTTATACCAAGGTACATTATTTTTTTTGATGCAATTGTGAATGGGAGTGATTTTCTGATTTCATCCTCTGTGTGTTTGTTGTTAGCATATATGAAGGCTACTGATTTCTGTGTATTTACTTTGTATCCTGCAACATTGCTGTAGGTTTTGATCAGCTCTAACAGTTTGCTAGTAGAGTCTTTGGGATCCTTTATGTATAGAATCATGTCATCTGCAAATAATGATAACTGGATCTCTTCCTTTCCAATTTGTATCCCTTTTACATGTGTCTCTTGCCTTATTGCTATGGCTAAGACTTCCAAAACTATATTAAATAAAAGTGGGGACAGTGGACACCCTTGTCTTGTTCCTGATTTTAGTGGAAAAGTTTCCAGTTTTTCCCCATTTAGTAATATGTTGGCTGTAGGCTTGTCATAAATAGCTTTTATTATATTGAGATATATTCCTTCTATTCCCAGTCTCTGTAGGACTTTTAACATGAAGGGATGTTGGATTTTGTCAAATGCTTTCTCAACATCTAATGAGATGATCATGTGATTTTTGTCCTTCAACCCGTTTATGTAATGTATTACATTTATAGATTTGAATATGTTGAACCATCCCTGCATCTCTGTGATAAAGCCTACTTGGTCAGGGTGAATAATCTTTTTGATATACTCTTGTATTCTGTTTGACAATGTTTTGTTTAGAATTGTTGCATCTATGTTCATGAGGGAGATTTGTCTGTAATTTTCTTTTTTTGTTCTATCTTTGCCTGGTTTTGGAATCAGGGTGATGCTGGCCTCATAGAAAGAGTTTGGTAGAATTCCTTCTTTTCCTATTTCCTGGAAAAGCTTAAGAAGCAGTGGTGTTAGCTCTTCCTTAAACGTCTGGTGAAATTCAGCAGTGAATCCATCTGGGCCGGGGCTTTTTTTAGTTGGGAGATTATTGATAACTGTTCGGATCTCCATGTTTGTTATAGGTCTATTTAAGTGATTAATCTCATTTTTATTTAATTTAGGTAGGTCATATAGATCAAGGAAATCATCCATTTCTTTCAGATTTTCATACTTTGTGGAGTATATGCTTTTATAGTATGTCCCTATGATTTTTTGAATTTCTCTGGAATCTCTAGTGATGTTACCTTGTTCATCTCTGATTTTATTAATTTGTGTCTGTTCTCTCTTTCTTTTGGTCAGATTTGCTAAGGGTTTATCAATCTTGTTTATCCTTTCAAAGAACCAACTCTTCGTTTCATTAATTCTTTGGATTGTTCTTTTTGTTTCTATTTCATTAATTTCTGCCCTAATCTTTGTTATTTCTTCCTGTCTACTGATTTTTGTTTTGCCTTGTTCTTCTTTTTCTAAGGCTTTAATGTGATTCATTAGGTCGTTTACTTGCGACCTTTCTAATTTCTTAATATAGGCACTTAAGGCTATAAATTTGCCTCTTAGAACTGACTTCATTGTGTCCCAGAGATTTTGGTATGTTGTGTTCTCATTATCATTTGAGTCTATAAATTTTTTGATTTCCTTCTTGATTTCTTCATTGACCCATTCATCATTTAGTAGTGTATTGTTTAGTTTCCATGATTTTCTGTATGCTCTATAGCCTTTCTTGCTACTGATTTGTGGTTTAATTCCATTGTAGTCAGATAGAATGCAAGGAATTATTTCAATTTTCCTGAATTTGTTAAGATTTTCTTTGTGTCCTAATAGATGGTCTATTTTAGAGAATGTTCCATGTGCTGCCAAAAAGAATGTATATTCTGTAGCCTTTGGATGAAATGTCCTGTATATATGTGGTAAGTCCATTCCTTCTATGACCTCATTTAGTCCAGTTGCCTCTCTGTTTATTTTTTTCCCAGGATGACCTGTCAATTGATGAGAGTGGGGTGTTAAAGTCACCCACGACCACTGTGTTTGGTGTTATCTGTGATCTTAGTTCTAATAGTGTTTGTTTGACGTATTTGGGAGCCCCCATGTTAGGTGCATATATGTTTAGGATTGTAATGTCCTCCTGTTGGAATGTGCCCTTGATCAATATAAAGTGACCTTCCTTATCATTCTTGACTAATGTTGGACTAAAGTCTACCTTGTCTGATATTAGGAGAGCAACCCCTGCTTGTTTTCTAGGCCCATTTGCTTGAAACACCATCTTCCAACCTTTCCCCCTAAGATAATGTCTACCCTTTGTAGAAAGGTGAGTTTCTTGGAGACAACAAATGGTAGGATCCTGCTTTTTAACCCAGTCTGCAAACCTATGTCTTTTCATTGGGGCATTGAGGCCGTTGATATTAAGAGATATTATTGAAAGTTTTGTATTTATGTTTGCCATTTTTTTTTTGTGGTTCTCATTCTACCTGTGCTCTCTTCTGTTAACTAGTATTTGAGTATTGCTTGTTTTTTCTAGGTTCCTTATATGTGTGGTTTTCCTTTTCTTCAGCATGGAGGATTCTATCAAGTATTTTCTGTAGAGCTGGTTTTGTCTTCAAATACTCCTTTAGCCTGCTTTTGTCATGGAATGTCCTTATTTTTCCGTCTATTTGAATGGATAACTTGCAGAGTAAAGTAACCTTGGGTGACAGTTGTTATCTTTCAGAACTTGGAATATATCACTCCAAGCCCTTCTGGCTTTAAAAGTCTGTGTTGAATAATCTGCTGTAATCCTGATGGGCTTGCTTTTGTAGGTAACTTGATTTTTCTCTCTAACTGCTTTCAGTATTTTTTCTTTGGTATGTGTGTTTGGAAGTTTGATTATAATATGGCGAGGAGAGGGTCTTTCTGGGTTTTGTCTGGCTGGGGTTCTAAAGGTTTCCTGTATCTGCATTGGCACCTCTTTCCCAATTTGGGGGAAATTTTCTTCTATTATTTTGTTGAAGATACCTACTATGCCTTTGGCGTGGAATTCTTCTCCTTCTTCTATGCCTTGAATTCTTATATTGGATCTTTCATAGTGTCCCGAATATCTTGAAATTCCCATTCATACTTTTCTATAAGTTTGTCTTTCTCTTTGTTGGACTGTATTAGATCTGCCACCTGGTCTTCTAGCTTAGATATTCTGTCCTCTCCCTCATCCATCCTACTGGTGAGATTTTCTACAAGAGTTTTTTATTTCATTAACTGTGTTCTTCATTGCTAGTAATTCTGACTGGTTTTTCTTTATTATTTCTTTTTCCTTATTTATGTCTTGTATTGCCTTCTTTATTTCATTACATTGGTGACCTGCCTCTTCTTTGATTCCTTTGATTTCCTCTTTGATTTCTTCTTTGATTGTTTTGATTTGTTCTTTGATCTCTTTGAACATATTTATAATCATTCTTTTGAACTCTTTCTCAGGCATTTCCTCTAACTCGTTATTAGTTTTCTTTTCAGTGAATACAGGCAGTTTGGTACCATTATTTAGGCTCATCTGTGATATACCCCCTCCCATTAGACCCTCCTTGTTAATGAAAATGGGTCGTGCATTGTGGAGTTAGCTCCCAGTTATTAGTATGATAAATGTCTCTGCAAATCATGACCCAACATGTAACTCTGACATTCTTTACGCCCCCTCTTCCGCAAGATTTCCCTGGGCCATGTTGGGTTCATTTTTGGTCTGCTTCAGTGCTGAGGTGTTGGGGGCCTCTGAGGCTTTGGCTCTCTGATTTGGTAGGAGTTGATTTTACTCTGCGTTGATTTCCTTCCCCTTTGTGCTGGTATCCGGTTCACAGTAAAACATCACCCTTACTTATTTCGCCAGTTGTCCTTAGTTTCAGTTGGGCCCCTTCTGAGGTATGTTGGGGCAGCTCTCTTCTTAGGATCTGCATCTATCTGGAAAAGAGAAGCAGATTCTCCAACGGAGAGTAAGTTAGCACCCGGAAAATTGAGATAACACTTACTTTTTTGATAGAGAGTTTGATAGGTGTAGGCCCTCTTATACCCCGTGATTGATGGTAGCTTGATATTGTAGAGTGGGCTTGTGTTTGGGTATGGTTCTGACTTGTTTCCCAGCTCCAGCTAAGGGTCTAGTACCACTGAGTGGATCAGTTAGCCAAATCAAGAGCAATTGATTCCTCACCATGGCTGTGTACCACTATTGCACTTGTGTGGGCATCACATCCGGTTATTTGTTGCTAATTATGTTAAACAATGTGTTGCTTGGACAGATCTTGGTCATTTCCCCCAGTCGCTTATGTAGCGCCTTCTGGCACTAGACACGCTGACTGTCTGGGGACTGACTCTCTCCTGGCTTCCAGCCATGTCATTCCATTTTACGCGTCAGCTGTGTATGGAGTCTTCAGCAATAGGGTCTTACTACTGGGCATTGGTGGGTCATCAAGTACTCTGACAGAAGTCTGTCATTGTTTTGGGAAACCTTGTAGGTTTCTCTGATCAAAAGCTCATTGTGAATGGTAGGGCCAAGCTGGAAGTGGGGGTTACAGGTCAGTGTCCACTAAGAAATTGAGGAAAAAGATAACTAATATACAAGAGTTGGAGAGGAGAGAGATAGAGGGGAGAGGGGGAGAGGGAGGGAGGGAAGATGTAGGAGATTTAGGTCAGTCTTGATCCTACACTCTCCAGTGTCTTGTGGTTCAGGTGTTTCCTGTAAGGGTCTAGTGAAGGTTCAGCCATTTGGTCTGTCTTTTAGGAAGTAGAATTTTATGGTACCATTGCCATTTTGGTCCGGATTACTGTTTTCCACCCTTTGATTCCCTCCCGCCCTCCCATCCATCTTATTGTCTACTCCATGAGGTGCTTGCTGGGTATGTAAGGCATCTTGGGCAGATTCAGGTTAGGTGTTGCAGATGAGTGAGACTATGTGTCGATTTTTTTTCTGTGACTGGGTAAGTTTGCTGAGAATGATCTGTTCCAGGTTCAACCATTTTTCCTCAAATTTCTTTATGTCATTTTTTCTTACTGCTGTATAGAATTCCATTGTGTAGATATACCACATCTTTGTTATCCATTCTTCTAATGATGGACATCTGGGTTGATTCCAGCTTTTAGCTATTACGAATTGTGCTGCTACAAACATGGTTGAGCAAATCTCTCTGGCTTTTGATTTGAAGGTTTTAGGGTACATGCCCAGTAATGGTATAACTGGGTCTGTTGGTATTTCTATAGTCAGCTTTTCCAGGAGTCTCCATATTGCTTTCCAAAGTGGTTGTACCATCCTGCATTCCCACCAACAGTGAATGAGTGTCCCTGCTTCTCCACATCGTCTCCAGCATTTCTTTTCATTTGACCTTTTGATGTTGGCTATCCTTATTGGGGTAAGGTGGAATCTCATAGTTGTTTTAATTTGCGTTTCTCTGATGATTAGGGATGATGAACATTTTCTTAGGTGTGTGTTTGCCATTTGTATCTCTTCCTCTGTGAATTGCCTGTTTAACTCTGTGCCCCATTTTGTGAGTGGGGTATTTGTCTTCTTATTGTTTAGACTTTTGAGTCCTTTGTAAATTCTAGAGATAAGGCCTCTATCAGTTGGATAACCTGCAAATATTTTCTCCCATTCTGTGGGTATTCTATTGGCTTTGCTTATTATATGCTTGTCTGTAAAGAAACTCTTCAGCTTCATATGATCCCAATGGTTGAGTGACTGTTTTAGAACTTGAGCCACTGGGGTTTTATTCAGGAAGTCTTTTTTCATTCCTATATGATGGAAAGTACTTCCTAAATTTTCTTCCAGTAGTTTTCGAGTTTCTGGTGTTATGTTGAGGTCTTTGATCCATTTGGATTTGAGTGTTGTGCATGGTGAAATGTGTGGATCAAGTTTTAGTTTCCTGCATGTGGTTATCCATTTTGTCCAGCACCATTTGTTGAAAATGCTATCTTTTTTCTAGTCTATATTGTTTGGGCCTTTGTTGAATATCAAGTAGCTATAGTTGCTTGGCCCAAAATCCGAGTCCTCAAGTCTATTCCATTGGTCTATACTCCTGTTTTTATGCCAGTACCATGCTGTTTTTATTATTATGGCTTTGTAGTATAACTTTATATCGGGTATGGTGATGCCACCAGAGGTATTTCTTTTGCTGAGGATATGTTTGGATATGCGAGGCCTTCTGCCTTTCCATATGAAATTTGAGATCATTTTTTCTATGTCTGTGAAGAACACTGTAGGGATTTTAATTGGAATTTCATTAAATCTATATATTGCCTTTGGTAGGATTGTCATCTTCACAATGTTAATTCTGCCTATCCAGGAGCATGGGAGGTCTTTCCATCGTTTCAAGTCCTCCTCAATTTCTTTTTTGAGAGTTTTTATATTTTCGTTGTATAGATCTTTTACTTCCTTGGTTAACGTTATTCCAAGGTATTTTATTTTTTTTGTTGCTATTGAAAATGGGACTATGTCCTTTATTTCTTTTTCTGTGTCTTTGTCATTTGCATACAGAAATGCTTCTGATTATTGTGCATTGATTTTGTATCCTGCTACTTTGTTATAGGAGTTAATCACCTTCAGGAGTTTTGGGATGGAGTCTCTCGGGTCTCTTACATATACAATCATGTCATCAGCGAATAGAGCTAACTTAACTTCTTCCTTTCCAAATTGTATCCCTTTTATTTCCTTCTCCTGCCTTATTGCTTGGGCTAGGACTTCCAGAAGTATATTGAAAAGCAGAGGTGAGAGAGGACATCCCTGTCTTGTTCCTGATCTAAATGGGAATTTCTCCAGTCTCTCTCCATTATGTATTATTTGGGCTTTTGGAGCTTTGTATATTGCCTTTATTATATTAAGATGTGAACCGGCCATGCCGATTCTCTCCAATGTTTTGATCATGAAGTGATGTTGTATCTTGTCAAACGCCTTTTGTGCATCTATGGAAATGATGATGTGATTTTTATGTTTAAGTTTGTTTATGTGGTGTATTACATTGACAGATTTTCATATGTTGAACCACCCTTGTGTTCCTGGGATAAATCCCACTTGGTCAAGGTGGATAATGCTTTTGATGTGTTGTTGGATTTGGTTTGCGAGAATTTTGTTGAGGATCTTTGCGTCTATGTTCATTAGGGAAATAGGCCGATAGTTTTCTTTTCTTGTGGCATCTCTGCCTGGTTTTGGGATTAGGGTGATACTAGCTTGATAGAAGGAGTTGGGTAGTTTTCCCTGTTCTTCAATTGTGTGGCACAGTATTAGGAAGATTGGTTTGATTTCTTCCATGAAGGTTTGATAAAATTCAGCTGGGAATCCATCTGGTCCTGTACCCTTCTTTATTGGGAGTTTTTTTTACTTTTTCAATCTCCATGAGCGTGATGGGTTCATTGAGGTGGTTGATCTGCTCTGAGTTTAGCTTTGGTAGATGATATGCATCCAGGAATTTATCCATCTAATCCACACTTTCCAGTTTTGTGGAGTAGAGGTTTTTGAAATAAGTCCTGATGATTCTGCCGATTTCACTGATGTCTGTTGTGATCTCTCCTTGTTCATTTTGAATTTTGTTAATTTGGAGTCTCTCCTTTTTTTTGCTTGATCAAATTGGCCAGAGGTTTGTCAATCTTGTTTATTTTTTCAAAGAACCATCTCTTTCTTTTGTCAATTGCCTTAATTGTTTCCTTGGTTTCCAATTCATTAATTTCTGCTCTGATTTTAATTAGTTCTTTCCTTCTGGAGCTCTTTGTGTTGGATTTTTCTTGTTTTTCCAATGCCTTTAGGTGGATGGTTAGGCTATTGATTTGGGATCTTTCTGTCTTTTTTATGAAGGCATTGAGTGCTATGAATTTTCCCCTGAATACTGCCTTCATTGTGTCCCACAAGTTTTGCTATGATGTGTTCTCATTTTCATTCAATTCCAGATATTTTGCAATTTCATTTTTTATTTCACCCACTATCCATTTATTGTTTAAGAGTGTACTATTCAGTTTCCAGTTGTCGTTGGTGCTCTTGTTGGTTTTTTTGTTGTTGATTTCTAGGACTATAGCATTTTGATCTGATATCATGCAGGGAATTATGTCGATTTTCCTAAATATGTGGAGGCTATCTTTGTGACTCAGTATATGGTCTATTTTAGAGAATGTTCCATGGGCTGCTGAGAAGAATGTGTAGTCTGTGGATTTGGGATGGAAAGTTCTGTAGATGTCTGTTAGGTCTAAGTGCTCTATGGTTTTGTTGAGCTCTCTTACTTCCCTGTTGAGCTTCTGTTTGGATGATCTGTCTATTACTGATAATAGTGTGTTAAAGTCCCCAGCTATGATGGTGTTGGTGATTATTTCTGTTTTATTGTCAAGTAGGTTTTGCTTTATGAACTGCGGTGCCCCTGTGTTTGATGCATACAGATTTATGATTTTAATATCCTCTTGATGGATTGTTCCCTTTACAAGTAGGAAGTAGCCTTCTTTGTCTTTTTTGATTGTTTTTGGTTTGAAGTCAACTTTATCTGATATTAATATAGCTACACCTGCTTGTTTCTTATTCTCATTTGCTGGGAATATTGTTTTCTACCCTTTCACCCTGAGGAGGTTTCTGTCTTTAGTGGTAAGGTGGGTTTCTTGAAGGCAGCAGATTGAGGGGTCTAATTTTTTGATCCACCCTGTTAGCCTGTGTCTCTTGATGGGTGAATTAAGGCCATTAATGTTTAGGGTGATGACTGTGAGATTTGATTTGATCCCTGTCATGTTGTGGTGGTAGAGGTGTGTTGGCATTTTCATGGAATTTAAATTTTTTTTTCTATCTACTCTGGGTTTGGTTGCTGTGATCTGCTTCTTGTAGGCATTTGTGTTTGGTTATTTGTTTCTTCTCTGTGGAGAATTTCCTGGAGTACTTTCTGTAGGTTTGGTTTTGTGTTCATATAATTGTAAAGCTGAGTTTTGTCATGGAAAATTTTCCTTTCACCATCTATTATAAGGGAGACTTTTGCCGAGTAGAGTTGTTTGGGTTGGAAGCCATAGTTTCTTAGAGTTTGGAGAGTATCATTCCAGGCCCTTCTAGCTTTCAGGGGTTCCATTGAGAAGTCTGAAGTAATTCTGATGGGGTTTCCTTTGAAAGTGGTGTGCTGTTTTTCCCTAGCTGCTTTTAGGATTTTTTCCTTGGTGTCAATGTTTAGAGTCTTAATGATAATATGCCTTGGGGAGTTTCTCCTTTGGTCTAGTCGGTTAGGAGTTCTGTTTGCTTCTTGAATCTTGATGGGCCTTTCTTTTAAGAGACGGGGGAAGTTTTCTTCAATTATTGTGTTAAATAAGTTCTCCATGACTTTGGTCTGAAATTCTTCTCCTTCTGGTATTCCAATGATTCTGATATTATGACGTTTAAGTGTATCCCACAATTCTCTCATGTTCTGTTCACAGGAACTTTTGAACTTACTGAAATTTTTGGACTCTCGAACTGTTTCTTCCATCCTGTCTTCCAGATCAGAATTTCTATCTTCCACTTGGCTGACTCTATTCTTGAGAGCCTCTAGTGAGTTTTGGACTTGTTCAATTAAGTTTGCATTTTGTACTACTTTCCTATGTATCACTTCCATCGCTTTGTCCAGCTCCCTTTTTGTCTCATTTTCTGATTTTCTTGCTGATTCTTGGAAATCATCCTTGCATTTCTTTATATTTCCATTTAGTGTGGCCAGCTGATTTTTAAGGTCCTCTTTTTTTCCCACTCTCCCTCAACTCTCTTAGCTCTCTTTGAATTCCTTCCAGTGTCTTATCATATTGCTCTAGCTTAGTGATGGTAGCATCCATACGATTATCTATCCTTTGTAGCTTTCCTGTCAGTTCTAGCAGTAGTTTGGTCAGGGTTGCATTGTTCATTGCTTCCACTTGATGTTCTGATCCTAAACACTCTTCTATGTTTTGGTTAGTTGTGATCCTTGTTGGACTGGGTGATCTGTCTGGATTTTCTTCCATTTTATTTTTCGTGTTATTTCTTTTGCGCTGTCGTCTAGCCATGTCAGTGTATGGGCAGGTAGGTGGGTGGAGAAGCCTGGGATCTAGCTTAATGCGAATCCAAGGTAGCCTGGGGCAGTTGTAAGCAGCCTGGGTTTTTGCTCACTCTTGCCAAAGCTGCCTACCTATAGCCTGACAGGGGCACCAAAGTTGCCTGAATTCTCACCCAGTAATGCACGTAAGCTGCCTGCCTTTGAGCTTGAAAGGGGACTGAGGTAGCAAGCCCTGAAGGTGCCTAGATTCTGGCTGGGTACACTGGAGTCTGTTAACAGTCTGTGCTCTTCCGCCTCAGGGGAGTGGGGGGTGGGTGACGATGTACAGGCAGGGGATGGCAGCTGCACTGGCGCTAGCAACTCATTGTGGACTTATGTGGCTCTTGCTGTGGGGTGGGTCTGCTGCACGTGCAATTGTAGTGCAGAGGCAGATGATGTGGGTACGGAATCAGGACACAGCAGAAGCTGACCGGCGGCAAGTGATGTGAGCACAGGAGCAGGGGATCTGGCAGCCACCTATTCACGGCAGGGGTGGCCCCCACAGGCCTGCGAACCGAGCACCACGTGGCTGGTCTACTTGCAGGATCAGAGAACAAGGGCGAGGTAGGAGGTCTCAGCTTCAGTGCAGCAGGCTGGCAGGCGTGACTGGTGGGTGCCCGATCAGAGCACAGTCATGCGGGATGTGTGGAGGGTGCATGGGCGGGTGGGTGGAAGGGAGCGTGGGGTGCAATGGTGTGTATGGAGCGAGTGGGGCACGTGGCAGGGGGTGCTGGGGTGCGCCAGTGCACCGGGCAATCAGGGTGGCGTGTGCGGGAGGTGGCAGGGCTCAGGGGTCGCGGGGTGGGGTGCCCTGGAGGGGCGGGGGGCGTGGGGAACTCTGATCAGTTAGGGGGCAAGGGGCGCGCTGTTGGTGCGGGGGGGGTGCGCATGCAGGGGGGGTTGTGGGGCGCGGGGGGGGTGTACGGGGCGTGGGGGGTGTGCGGGGCACCCGTAGGGCGTGGGGGGATTGCAGGGCACGCAGGGGGTCACGGGTTGTGCAGGGGGGCGCGGGGGAGCGTGCGGGGGGGAGCTGGGCGCAGGGTGCACGTGGGAGGAGGGGCCGCGGGGCACACCGGGGTGCAGGATGCCAAGGGATGCCGCAGGGTGCTCTGGAAGCGCAGGGGGGCGGGTCTTGCGGGGGGGTTGAGGGGGTCGCAAGTGGGGCGTGGGGCATGGAGGGGGTCGGGGTACGCTGAGGCACGCTGGGGCTCAGGACGCTTGGGGGTGGGGCACAGGGGGCGTGGGGCACGCCTGGGCACACAGGGGCGCGCTCGGGACGCACGGTGGTGCCTGAGCTGCGTGCGGCGGGGGGGACGAGGGTCGTGCGGGGTGGGGGGTGGGAGGCGCCGGGATGGGGCGTGGGGGGGGGCAGGGAGCACTTCAGGGTGCAGGGGCTCAGGGCGTGGATGCTCCTGGGCGCTTGGGGGTGGGGGCGCAGGGTGGGGGGGCGGCTAGGAGCGCAGGGCGCTCGGGTGGGCGCGGTGGGCCCAGGACGCTGCGGGAAGCCGCGGGGTGCTCTGGACTTCTGGGGGTGGGGCGGGTCGCACGGGGAAGTGGTCAAGGGGGTGTGGAGCACGCTGAGGTAAGATGGAGCGCGGGACGCTGGGGGATGATGCAGGACGCCACGGGGCACTCTGGATGCGCGGCGGGGGTGGGCGCATGGGGGGGGCTCGAGGAGCACGTGGGTGGGGCGCGGGGGTCTCGGGGCACGCGGGGGGTGCAGGGCACACCTGGGCAACCGGGTGCGGGACGCTGCGGGGCGCTTGGAGCGCGCCTGCCGCGTGTGGGTAGGGAGCATTGGGCATGTGGGGGGAGTGGCGGGGGCGGGGCGCGTGGGGGGGCTCGAGGCGCGTGGGGGGTCTTGAGGTGCGCGGGGGGCGCAGGGGTGCGGGGCACGCCTGGGCGCCTGGGGCACGCCTGCCGAGTGTGGATAGGGAGCGTGGGGCGCGTGGGGGGTGGGGCGCGCGAAGGGTGGTGCACGCAGGGGTTGGGGCGGGCGGGGGGATCTCGAGGCGCGCGGGGGTGGGGCGCGGTGGTCTGGGGTGCGCGGGGGGCACGGGGGCACGGGAAGCTTTGGTTAGCTCGGGCTGCGCCTCCGCGTGTGGATAGGGAGCGTGGGGCGCGCTGGGGGGAGGGGCGCACTGGGGGGGGGCGGGGGGGGGCGCGGGCTTGGGGCGCAGGGGTTGTGGGGCGCGCGGGGCCGCCTGGGCGAGTGGGGCTTGGTTCGCACGGGGCGCCGGGCCGCTGGGGCGCCGGGCCGCGCCTGATACAGCGATTCGCGGCAGGTGGAGTGGCGGGGCATGGGTCGCCGGGGTGTGTGCTTCCCTCTTTTACCCCGATCTGTGCCCTCCCTCTTCAAAAAGTTCCTAATTTCCCTTGAATACTTACCTCTTTTTCCCCTTGTTGTTTGTAGTGCAGCTAGGTGGTCGCCATCTTGACCGGAAGTCCTCATTTCTGCTGCATTAATACTTTTAGGTGGATTTATATTGTCTTGCTTTTTAGTGTTTCTTCTGTTATAATGTATATATTTTTGCATCTTGAATTAAGTTAATGCTTGGATTTTCTAGCTGGCTGGGTATTCTTAGCTGTATCAATTGATTTGATGTAATATATTTTCAGGGTAGGAGCTTAAGTTCCTAGGTGTGGCTGTTACGACTCTCAGAGTATCTACAAAGATGTTCTTAGGGGTTGAGTTTCCCTGCTATAGGAGTATTCATGCAGGCTGAGTGGATTAAAATACAGATAGATTCTAAAATTTAACTAAACATTGTACATATTCAATCAAAAACAGCCCCGAGTATGTATGCAAGAGTAGTTATTATAATGACCAGATCCTCTATCAACAAGGAGGTTAAGATTTCTGGTCTGTTGAGGGATCCAAGTCAGCTTGCGACCAAGTGAGACCCTTCCCTGGTGCAATCCCAGTTACCTTGGATGATTTTGGACTCAGTCAAGTTGCTGCCTGGGCCGTTGGGCTGCTGTTCTGATTTCTGGAGCTGGGCACTGGCTTTTCCTGCAGGGAAAACCGAGCCTGGCAAGAGTGGCCCTGCAGATCAGCATCCCTGCTGCCAGAACTGCGGCTGCTCAAGCTGCCGCTGCTGGGTCTGTAGCTGCTGCTGCTGAAGCTGCTGCTCTTGGGCCCACCGCTGCTGCTGTAGCTGCCACTGCTGGAACCACCACTGCTGCTGAAGCTGCTGCTGCTGTGTCCACTGCTGCTGCTGCCACTGAAGCTGCTGCTGCGGGATCTGCCGCTGCTGCTGCTCCTGGGTCTGCTGCTGCTGGGTGTGCCACTGTTGCTGCGACTGGAGCTGCTACTGCTGCAGCCACTGTTACCGGTTCCGGAGCCACTGATGTTGCTGCCAAACTCTGCTCCTGCTTGTGTCCCACTGTTGGCTCAAGTTGGTGTGGCCAGGTCCTAGGACCGCTGCTCTGTTCACCTGAGCTGCGCTCAGGCAGTGGGGGAGGGGAGGGAGCCACAGCTGCTCTGGTTCTCTCGCTGTTCCACGTGTTCTTCTACCTCGTGGTCTGCTCCTCCATTGCTCACTGCCATTCTCCCTTCACGTTTCCTGAGTTGCGGAGAGCGCCATTGTGAGGGGAAGCTCCCACAGCTGGCTTTTCCTGCAGCTGAAGCTGAGCCTAGCAGCTTTTCGGTGTGCTGCCGCCGCGGTGGTTGGCCAAGCTGCCAGAGCCGCTTTTGCTGGCCTGTGCGGGTTCTGGATGCTCTGGATCTCTTCTACTTCTCCGCTGCTGCTTCAATTTCCTATACACCTCACTTTTTAGTAAAAGTTTGTATTTTGCTGAGTTTTTTTGTTCTTTTTTCCCCCCTGGGCTGCTTTGGCGTGGTACCTACACCTCCATCTTAACCGGCACATAAAAATATATTTTTATTATTTGCAAGGGAAAAGAGAGAGAGAGAGAGGGAGAGAGAATGAATGGGAATGGGCTTATCTGGGCCTCTTGCCACTGCAAATAAATTACAAATACATCTACCCCTTTGTGTATCTGGTTTTACATGGGTAATGAGGAAGTGAACCATGGGTCTTCAGTCTTTGCAAGCAAGCATTGTTAATTAACCACAAATCAAGCTCTCCAGCTCCCTTTTGTTAGCTTGAGATATGGATTCAAGATGTAGGCCAGATAGGTATCAAACAAACAATACCCTGCCTCTACTTCTGAAGTACAGCAACTCTAGACATTTATTGCCATATCTGACTCTTGGGGACATGTTTTCTAATCAAGTAATTTATGGACCTATTTAAACTTTAATTTTAGATGGTTCTGCATTATATGCTGACTCCATAACAAAAGTTAATGTGTATGCAACTTGATAAATACATCCTTGGAGGATGTTATCAAAAAGTAAAATCCAAGCTGGAGAGATGGCTTACATGTGAAGCTTAAGGACCCATGTCTAACTCTTCAGATGCTATGCAAGCTAGAGGCACAAAGCTGAGGCAAGCATGAGGTCGTACATGCCCACTAGGTGGTGCAAGTGTCTGGAAATCAATGGCAGTGGCTTGAGGCCCTGGTGCACTAATTCTGTCTCTCTCTGTCTAAAATAACAATAAAATATTAAAAAAATAAAAAACCCTAAAATCTTTCCAGTGTGCCAACTTTTGTGAGCATCACATCAGGTTGTTTGCTGCTGAGTAGCTTAGACCATGAATTGCTTGGACAGATGTTGGTCATTTTTCCCCTTTGACTCATATAGCACCTTCTGGCACTAGACAAACTAACTGTATGGGGACTGACTCTCTTCCAGATTCCAGCCAGATCTCTCCACATTCCATACCAACAGCTTATGGTGTCTTCATCAGTAGGGTCTTCCCATTAACCTTTGGTAGGTAATCAAGTTCTCTGACAGAAATATGGCTTCTTTTGGGAAACCTTGTAGGTCTCTCTGATCAATAGCTCATTGTGTATGTTAACCATATCCTGGTACTGGGAGTTAAAAAAGAGAGAAGAGAGAGGGGGGGAAAGAGAGAGAGGGTGAGAGAGAGAGAAACAGGAGAAGATTAAGGTTAGTCTTCATTATATTCTCTCCAGGGTCCTTTGATTCAGATGTTCCCTATAAGGACCAGATGAAGGTTCAACATTTTAGTCAGTCTTTCAGGATATAGGATTTTATGGCACCATATTCATTTGGGTTCAAGTTTTGTGTCCCCCCTCCCCTCCTGCCCCACCCTCCTTATTGTCTTGTCCTCAAGATGCCTATTAGGTATGTCAGCATCTGGGGCATCTTCAGGTTAGGAGCCACAGATGAATGAGACCATGTGACAAATGTGTTTCGGTGATTGGGTGAGTTTGCTGTGCATGATCTGTTCCAAGTTCTACCATTTTTCTTCAAAATTCATTGTGACATTTTTCCTTACTGCTGTGCAGAATTTCATCATGTATATATACCACATCTTGGTTATCCATTCATCTAATGATGGACATCTGGGTTGATTCCAGTTCTTAGCTATTATGAATTGAGCAGTTATAAACATGATTGAGCAAATCTCTCTGGACTGAGGCTTGGAAGTTTTAGGGTAAATGCCCAGCATGGGAATAACTGGGTCTGTTGGTAACTCTATAGTAAACTTTTTTAGAGGCTCCATATTGCTTTCCATAGTGGTTGTACCATCTTAAAATCCCACCAACCATGAATGAGTGTTCCTATTTCTCCACATTTGTTTTTCTCTAACATTTCTCTAACATTTGCTTTCATTTGATTTTTTAAATGTTTTCTATCCTTACTGGGGTAAGGTGGAATCTCATAATTGTTTTAATCTGCATTTCCCTAATGATTAGAGATGTTAAATATTTTCTTTAGTGTGTGTTTGTCATCCATATTTCTTCCTCTGAGAACTCCCTGTTTAGTAATCTGCTCCATTTTGTGAGTGGGTTGTTTGACTTTTTATTGTTTAGGTTTTTGAGTTCTTTGTAGACTCTAGAAATTATGCCTCTGTCAGTTGTATAGCTGGCCTTTGTCAAATATCAAGTAACTATAGTTACTTAACCCAAAGTCCTGGTACTCAATTCTGTTCCATTGGTGTATAACCCTGTTTTTATGCCAGTACCATGTTGTTTTTGTTTCTATGACTTTGCAATATAGCTTTAGATCAGGTATGGGGATGCCTCCAGAGGTGTTTATTTTGCTGATGATGTGCTTGGCTATCTGAGGCCTTCTGCCATTCCATATGTATTTTGAGATCATTATTTTTCCTTTTCTGTGAATAAAAATGTTGGGATTTTTATTGGTATTGCATTAAATCTGTTTATTGCTTTTGGTAAGATTTCCATTGTCACAAAGTTAATTCTGCATATCTAGGAACATGAGGAACATGGGAGATCATTCCATTTTCTCAATTCCTCCTCTATTTCTTTCTTGAGTGTTTTTGTTTTGTTCATTTTTATTTACTTATTTGAGAATGACTGACAGAGAGAGAAAGAGGCAGAGAGAGAGGGGGAGGTGGGGGGAGAGAGAGAGGGAGAATGGACACTCCAGGGCCTCAGCCACTGCAAACAAACTCCAGATGTGTTTTTATGTTTTAATTGTATAGGACTTTCACATCCTTGGTTAATGTTATTCTAAGGTATTTTATTTTATTTTATTTTATTTTATTTTATTTTATTTTATTTGTTGCTATTGAAAATAGGAAAATATTGCTAATTTCATTGTCTGTATCTTTGTATTTTGCATATAGAAAGACTACTAATTTTTGTGCATTGATTTTATATCCTGCTACTTTACTGAAGGAGTTAATCACCTTTAAATGTTTTGAGATGGATATTTCTGGGTCACTTATGTATAGAATCATGTTATCTGTGATTAGGGCTAACATAGCTTCTTCCTTTCCAATTTGGAACCCTTTTATTTCTTTCTCCTCTCTTATTGCTTGAGCTAGGACTTCCAGTACTATGTTGAAGAGCAGAGGTGAGTGTGGACACCCCTGTCTTGTTCCTGATCTCAATGGGAATTCCTTCAGTCCTTCCCCATTAAGTTTTGTTTGGGCTTTATGTGCTTTATATATGGCCATTATTATGTTGAGATATAAACAATCTGTACTATTCTCTCCAATGTTTTGATAATGAAGTGATGTTGTATTTTGTCAAAGGATTGCTCTGTATCTATTGAAATGGTCATGTGGTTTTTATGTTTATGCTTATTTATGTGGTTTATTACAATGACATATTTCCATATGTTGAACCAACCTGTGTTCCTGAGATAAAGCCTACTTGATCAAGATGGATAATGCTTTTGATATGTTGATGAATTCACTTTGGGAGGATTTTGTTCAGGATATTTGTGTCTAAGTTCAACAGGGAAATAGGACTGTAGTTTTCTTTTCTTGTGGCATCTCTGCCTGGTTTGGGGATTAAGGTGGTAATAGCTTCATAAAAGGAGTTTGGGAACTTTCTGTATTCTCTGATTATGTATCACAGTTTGAGAAAAATTGGTTTCAGTTTTCCCATGAAAGTTTGATAGACTATACCGAGAAACCATCTGGTCCTGGAATCTCCTATTTGGGTTAAGTTTTTGATTACTTTTTCAATCTCAGTGATTGTGATATGTTTGTTATGGGGATTAATATGCTCTGAGTTTGTCTTTGGTAGATGGTGTGTGTCCAGGAATTCATCCATTTTCTCCATATGATCCAGTTTTGTTGAGCCAAGGTTGTTTTCTACTTGTTTTTCCAATGACTTTAGGTGGATGGTTAGGTTATTGATTTGGGATTTTTCTCTTTTTTCATGAAGGCATTTAGTGCTATAAGTTTTGCCCTAAGGACTGCCTTCATTGTTTACCATAAATTTTGGTATGCTGTATTCTCATCGTCATTCAATTTAAGAAATTTTGCAATTTCATTTTTTATTTCATCCACTACCCATTTATTGTTTAAAAGTGTGTCATTCAGTTTCCAAGAGCTGGTGGGTTTTCTGGTGCTTCTTTTGTTGTTAATTTCTAGCAATGCTGTTTTGTGATCTGATGTCATGCAGGAACTTATGTCAATCTTCCTAAATATATGAAGGCCAGCTTTATGGCCCAGTATATGACCTATTTTAGAGAACATTCCATGGCCTGCTGAGAAGGATGTATAATCTGTGGATATTGTGTAGAAAGTTCTGTAGATGTCCGTTAGGTCTAATTGTTCTATGGTGTTGTTGAGCTCTCTTACTTCCCTGTTAATTTTCTGTTTGGATGATCTATCTATTGCTGATAGTGGAGTATTGAAGTCCCCAAATAAGAAGGTGTTGCTTGTTATTTCTGTTTTGTTGTCAAGTAGGTTTTGTTTAATGAATTGTGGTGCCCCTGTGTTTGGTGCATAAAGATTGATTATTGTGATGTATTCTTGTTGGTTCATTCCCTTGGTAAGTAAGAAGTGGCCTTCTTTGTCTTTTTTTGATTACTTTTTATTTGCTTAGTTGTGAGGCAGATTTCTTGGAGACAGAAGACTAAGAGGTCTTGTTTTCTGATCCATCCTGTTAGCTTATGTCTTTTTATGGGTGAATTAAGATCATTAATGTTTAGGTTAGTAACTGTGAGGTTTGATTTAATCCCTGCCATATTGTGATGGTTTATGTGGTTTGGTGTTTTCCTGGACTTTGTACTTTTATGTGTCCTCTCTGAGTTTGGTTATTGTTATATGCTTCTTATAGGCACTTGAGGTTGGTTATTTGACTTTTCTTTGTGGATAATGCCCTGAAATACTCTCTTTAGGTTTGGCTTTATGTTCATATAGTTGTAAAGCTGACTTTTATTTTGGAAAAAATTCTATCACCATCTATTATGAAGGATATTTTTGCTGGGTAGAATAGTTTGGCTTAGAAGCCATAAGTTCTTAGACTGTTCAGTGTTCCATTCCAGACCCTTCTGGCTTTCAGGGCTTCCATTGAGAAGTCTGAAGTTATTCTGATGGGGTTACATTTATATATAATATGTTGTTAACAATGTTTAGAGTCTTAATGATAATATGTCTTGGAGAATTTCTCCTTTGATCCAGCCTGTTTGTAGTTCTGTTCACTTCTTTTAACATGATGGGACTTTCTTTTGAGAGGGTGGGAAAGTTTCCTTCCATAATTTTGTTGAATAAGTTCTCCATGCCTTTGGTCTGAATTTCTTGCCCCTCTGGTCCCATGAATGTTGAGATATTTAAGGGTGTTCCACAGTTCTCTCAGGTTGTGTTCACAAAAATTTTTGAACTTTTGAATCTTTTGGACTCATGAACTATTTCTTTTGCTTTGTCTTCCAGTTCTGAGTTTCTATCCTCCACATGGCTGACTCTATTATTAAGAGCTTCTATAGAGTTTTTAACTTGTTTAGTTTGGTTTGTATTTTCTACTGCTTTTTTTATGTATAGTTTCCATCCCTCTGTGGAGTTCCCTTTTCACATCATTTCTAATTTTCTTAATGCTTCTTGGAATTCATCCTTGCATTTATTTATGTCTTCATTGAGGTTAGCCAGCTGACTATTGAGGTCCTCTTTTTAATTTTGCTCTCCTTCAGATTATTTAACTGTCTTTGGAACAATTCCTGGTTCTTTTCTATTAGGTCTAATCTAGTGAGTACAGTATTCATATAATTATTGAACATTTGTTGATTTTCTGCAAGTTCTCCTAATTGCTTAGCCAGGGTTGCATAGCTTATATCTTCATTTTGGGATTCTGATCCTATCGTCTCTTCTATGTTTTGATTAGACATCCATTGTGGGACTGGGCAACCTTGTTGGATTTACTTGTATTTTATTTTTCATCTTATTCCTTCTGCACTGTGGTCTGCCCATCACAGTGTAGGAATCTTATTTAATTTAGGAGGAAGCTATAGTTTACCATTGAAGTGATTATTCCCTTTTATGTTTGCTTCAAATAGGCTTCTGATGACAATGGGGCCTGCGTGCTTAGAGGGAAGGAGCCCACTAGATTCTGGTGGGGGCCCAAGGACCTGATGAAGGGGATTTTTGGTCAGTGGTTCAGGTATGGGACTGTGTTGTCGGGAGGCCCTGGGGGGACTGGGGATAGGGGAGAATGGGACAATGCAGACTGGTGTTGAGGTTGGGCTTGGGGGGGTGGAGAATGGGATTGCATGTTGGTTCTGAAATGCTGAGGGGTGAGGGAATAGGACACCAAGCCCATTGGGACCATGTAGCCTGGTTGGATGAGACTACTGGGTCCTGTGACACAGCGGGGAAGGAATATGTGACTGCTATGTGTCAGGTGAAGTGGGCGGTGGTCCCAGTTGGGTGGCAAGAAGGGTGAGATAGTGGTGGACAATAGCCTGCTGACCTGGGTTTGAGTAGCCTGCAGAAGTTCAACAGGACCTGTTCTGTGCATGGTGGGGTGGCAAGTGAGAAGGGGATCACCCACGGAGGTTGTGGTCGCAGGGACATGGAAGAAAGGAAGGAAGGGGAATACATACAAACCTGCTAATCTGGGCCCAAGTAGCCTGCAGGAGGTAAAGGAGGACCTGGTCCACATAGAGTATTAGTTGCAGGGACAGTGGTAATGTATGGAGGTCCCTGCTGGCAAGAAAGCCAATGGAAGGAGGGAAGGGGAATTCTAGCCTGCTGGTCTGGATCAGTTCATGGCAAGGTGGCAGATGGGATGGCAGTCGTGTGTGGAGTTCCCTGGTGGTGGGAAAGCCTAGGGAAGGGTAATGTTAACTTGCTGACCTGGGTCCACTTAGCCTGCAGTTAGTGCAGGAAGAACCTGGTGGAGCACGGTAGAGATGGCAACTAGGACTGCAGCTGGGACAGCTGCTTGAGGGGATTAGGGGACTGGTGGACTACTTGAAAGTGTGAAAATCAGCAGACTCTTTATTTGCTTTTCTGTACTCGCTCACTGGTGGTCTACTAGGACCTGCAAACCCCTAAGACCCCAAAGATTTTGCCATTCCTTCCCTGTGAGGTAAGCATAGTAAGGTGACACCATCTTGACTGGAAGTGTTTCCCCTTTTCTTGAATCAGCCATTTAGACAAGCATGTGATATAGGCTTGGCAATTGGGGTGTCCAGATATGGCATTGTTAAACTTGAAGGCATAAAAAAAAGGTCAGGGAAAGTTGAGAAATGATTTAGTATGGATAGATGGATGCACTGGTATTATAATAAGACTTTCAATGTATCTTGAATTGTACTGAGTACATAACTGCTTATTAACTGCCTCTGTGTTATATTTTACTATTCTTTTTCTTTGGCTGCCCTCTTGCCCCAACACTTTTCTGATGTACATCTAACAGTTATTATTTTGTTTTTTAAATGCTTTATTTTTTAATTTATTTTATTTGAGAAAGATGCGCACACACACACACACACACACACACACAGAGAGAGAGAGAGAGAGAGAGAGAGAGAGAGAGAGAGAGAAGGAGGGATAGAGAGAGATGCAGATAGAGAAAGAATGGGCATGTCAGGGCCTCCAGCCACTGCATATAAACTCTAGATGCATGTGCTACCTTGTGCATCTGGCCTAAATGGGACTTGAAGAATTGAACCTGAGTCCTTTGGCTTTGCAGGCAAGTGCCTTAATAGCTAAGCCATCTCTCCAGCCCTATTCTTTTGTTTTCATTTGATAACTTGCCTATATTTCTTGCAACATGTATAACAAGCAACATACTTTAGAGAAAAGTTATTGTTTCTATAAAGGGAGAACATGAAATCAACATTTCAACAATCCTTTAAGAATAGTTATCTCTTTAAAAATTAGTTCACAGATGAAAAGATATATTTTGAACGTTTTTTTTCTTTTCACAATTTTTATTAACATTTTCCATGATTATAAAAAATATCCCATGGTAATACCCTCCATTACCCCCCCACATACACACTTTCCCCTTTGAAATTCCATTCTTCATCATATTACCTCTCCTTCTCAATCATTGCACTTACATATGTACAAAGCCAACCTATTAAGTACCCTTCCCTTCCTTTCTCTTCCCTTTATATCTCCTTTTTAACTTACTGGCCTCTGCTACTAAGTATTTTCCTTCTCACACAGAAACCCAATCATCTGTAGCTAGGATCCACATATGAGGGAGAACATGTGGCGCTTGGCTTTCTGGGCCTGGGTTACCTCACTTAGTATAATCCTTTCCAGATCTGTCCATTTTTCTGCAAATTTCATAACTTCATTTTTCTTTACCGCTGAGTTGAATTTTTAAAAAATAAATTAAAAAATAAATGAACCCAGTTGTTCCAATGTATGTTAATTTTATCTTCAGAGAAAATAATGACAGACTTTTATAAGCTTTTTCCATAATTAAAATACTGATATTCTGTGATATTCAGTTTATAAATTATTCACTTAACTTATAAAATAAGAACATAAATTTCATATGCCTGATGTGCAAAGCAATGTATTGTTTGACCAAATCTAGTTTATTATTGTCTATATCTTAATGAGAAGCAATTATTATCTATTATATTTTTTCCATGGTAATTTGTTTTAAACAAAATTAATTTCACTTACTGACTGCTTTCCCTCTCTATTCCACCCTCTTTCTCCTTTCCCCAACTCCTGTATCATTTGAAACAAGGTCTTTAATTCACAATTCTCTTGCTTCACATTCTAAGTCCTGGGATTACAGGTATGCACTACCATGCCCAACCTGCATGCTTCCATTCTTTGTTAATTACTGGTATATAGAAATGCCTCTTATGAAGCTGGCAATGTGCAGTTCATACTTCTTGGGAGCTATAATGAAAATATATGAAAATAATGGTCTGCAAAGTATTTGACAAGAATCTTCTTGTTTCAATCAGGTAAAATAATCAAGAAAAAAGAGTTATTTGTAGCATCCTACTCTACACATCTCCATTTTGAGATGAGCTATAAACAGAGGAAAATGTTATGCACTGCTTGTTCAAATTAATTGCTTCTGGTCTTAATTTTCCCAATGAATTTCTTTCAATATCTTTTACAATGCTGTTTAAATGTTTAATGAAAACATAAAATAATCTATTGCAGTTCATTAACTAGCAAATTGTTTTCTAGAACTTTTCTTTGGTTAAATATAGATATGTGTTAGTAAAAATATTGGTAAGTCAGGCTGATATACTTAAAATCTCACTTACAATATGACCTTCTATCTTTTCCAAATGCAAAAGAGCAAAAGCAAGCATTTAAAAATGCAAACAAGACTTCCGGTTAAGATGGCAAGCCAAAGCAGCCTAGGTGGGAAAAAGTCAATAAAAAACCTTAGTAAAATACACACTTTTACTAAAAAGTGAGGTGTATCGTAAATTGAAACAGCAGCGGAGAAGTAGGAGAGATCCAGAGCATCCACAGCCCACATGGGCCAGCAGAAGCTGCTCCGGCAGGTCTGCTTATCATGGCAGTGGCTGCGGTGCACCAGAAACCTGCCAGGCTCAGCTTGAGCCACAAGAAAAGCCAGGTGAGGGGAGCTTCCACTCACACCGGAGCTCTCTGCAAACTCAAGAAACGTGAAGGGAGAGCGGCAGTGAACAAGGGAGGAGCAGATCACAAGGTAGAAGTACACGTGGAACAGCGAGAGAACTGGAGCAGCATTGGCAGCCTCCCCTCGCCCACCGCCAGTGCCCAGCTCCAGTGAACAGAACAACAGTACAGGGACTGGGCCATGCCAACTTGAACCGACAGCGGGATCCAAGCAGGAGCAGAGGTAACTGGGATTACACCAGGGAAGGGTCTCACCTGGTCATAAACTGACTTGGAACCCTCAACAGATCAGAAATCTTAACCTTGTTGTCAGGATTAACAGTGTGGGTGGGGCACCACACACCCTAAGGGACAGTTAGAGAATCTGGTTGTCATAATTCCTACTCGTGGATAAATACTCTGAGAGTCTTGAGAGCCACACCTAATGCCTTAAGCTCTGACATTGAAGTTATATAACATCAGATGATCTAATAATTCTAATAATACCCAGCTAACTAGAAAATCCAATCATTAAATAATTCAGGATGCAAAAGTATATACATTATCACACAAGAAACACCAAAAATCAAGACAATATAAATCCACCAAGCAGTATTATTACATCAGAAATGACCTCCAGTGAGAACGAGTTAGAGGAAATGCCTGAGAAAGATTTCAAAAGAATGATAATAAATCAAAGAAGTCAAAGAAGTCAAAGAAGAAATCAAAGAGGAAATCAAAGGAATCAAAGAAAACATAGGACACCAATTTAATGAAATAAAGAGGTCAATACTAGATATAAATAAGGAAATAGAAATAATAAAGAAAAATCAGTCAGAATTACTAGCAAGGAAGAACACAGTTAATGAAATAAAAAAAACTGTAGAAAATCTAACCAGTAGAATGGATGAAGGAAAGGACAGAATGTCTAAGCTAGAAGACCAGGTTCCTAAAACAGCTAAAGATTGATTTACCATATGACCCAGCTATAGCACTCCTAGGCATATATCCTAAGGACTCATCTCATTTCCTTAGAAGTATGTGCTCATCCATGTTCGTTGCTGCTCAATTTATAATAGCTGGGAAATGGAACCAGCCTAGATGTCCCTCAACAGATGAGTGGATAATGAAGATGTGGCACATTTATACAATGGAGTTCTACTCAGCGGTAAAGAAAAATGAAGTTATGAAATTTGCAGAAAAATGGATGGACCTGGAAAGTATTATACTAAGTCAGGTAACCCAGGCCCAGAAAACCAAGTGCCACATGTTCTCTCTCATATCTGGATCCGAGCTACAGATGATTGGGCTTCTATGTGAGAAGGAAAATACTCAGTAGCAGAGGCCAGTAAGTTAAAAAGGAGATATAAAGGGAAGAGAAAGGAAGGGAGGAGGGTACTTAGTAGGTTGGTATTGTATATATGTAAGTTAAAGAATAGATTAATGGGGGAGAAATGGCCCAAAGTGAGGTGCCCAAAGTGAGTTCAGGGAAAGAGATTGAATAAAGGAAAGGTGGAGGGAGGGCTAATAAAAATCTAAGTGTATGCAAGTAAATCATATGGAGTCTCCCTGTTTTGGACAATGGAACACTCAGGAGCCATAGATCATTGTTAGAATATTTTCAGTGCCAGGGATGGGATATCTCCAGTGAGTTGTTGGCCAGGGAGGTCCATGATGCTCCCAAAACATTATAGGCCATTGCTGAGGCCCTGGTTTCCCACCCGGTATAGATGGTAAGACCCTATTTTTGAAGACTTCACATACTTGGGCTGCAAGGCCATTGAGAAATCCTGCTGGAACTGAGCTGATAACCTCCTCCATGTAGACCAGCTGACAGAAAGCAGGAAGAAGCCATTCTACATGTAGTTCAATGGGAAAAAGTGATACCACCAGGGAAGATACTCAACAGTGGACACTGCAAGCCGTATAATTGCCCAGCCAGCCCAAATGAGCCAACCGGTGCAATAGTGGCATGTCTGTCATGGTGGAAACCAACTTCCTTCCAATTGGTCTGGAGGCCCACTCCAAGGGGGGAAACACATCCCTTATACTGAAAACTTAAAACAGGGGTAGTCATGAGCCCTAGGGGTGTAACATCTGCTGATGTCTGGGAAAATGTATATACTATGCTTATCAAACTGTTCAGTAAGCACTTTTCTTAATATTTATACCCTTATATTAATGCTACTCACACTTTGGGTAGAGAATCTTCTCTTCAGATGGCAGTGACTTTGGGATGACTTAGAAGGTATCACAGTGCTGGAAAGAAGTGACTGGAGTACTGTGTAACATCTCGATCACACCTTCCAAGGCTCAGGGTCTAATTCGGAAGAGGTGGTGGAAAGAATGTAAGAGCAAAAGGAAGGGTAGGACGCCTTACAATGTGCTCCCTCCAGACATAAAATGACCTGGATATCCATGACCTCATAGTGCCTGACACTACCTACACAAGACCATCACAAGAGGAGGAAAAGACCATGGCATCAAAATAAAAGAGAGACTGATTGAGATGGGGAGGGGACATGATGGAGAATGGAATTTCAAAGGGGAAAGTGGGGGGTGGGAGGGTATTACCATGGGATATTTTTTATAATCATGGAAAATGTTAATAAAAATTGAGAAAATAAAATAAAATAAAAATACAAACAAAACCTATTACATATAAACTGATAAAGTATGAGTCTTAAAATAAATGTATTTGTAATAGCCATAAACCTGCCAGGTGTGGTGGTATACATCTTTAATCCCAGCACTCAGGAGGCACAGGTAGGGGGATCACCTTGAGTTTGAGACCACCATAAGAATACATAATGAATTCCTGTTCAACCTGGGCTAGAATGAGACCCTACCTTGGAAAACAAACAAACAAAAAAACATAAACAAAGCAAAAAGGCAGATTGCTGATCCTGAAGTACTAGTAATAGAATATCCATGTAAATTTTAAGATTTTCAAGTATATGTTATGATCTATATGCATAATAAAATAAATAAATAATTTGCTTAATAGAATCAGTACTCAAAAGTGGAAATCCATGGCTTATAAAACTTTTTATTATTAAATATAGGACCTTGACAGATGGCTCAGAGGTTAAGACTTGCTTGCAAACCCTGATGGCCTTGGTTCAATTCCCCAGTACTCACATAAAGCCAGAATGACAAAGAGGCACATCTGTCTGGGGTTTGTTTGTGGTGTCAGGAGGCTTTGGTGTGCACTTTTTCTCTCTCGCCTTGCAAATCAATAATGAAAGTACTTTTAAGAAATGTTTTATTTATTTATGACAGAGAGATGAGAGAGAAAGGGAGTGCACCAGGGCCTCTAGCCACTGCAAATGAACTCCAAATGCATGCATCACCTTGTTCATCTGGCTTACATGGGTACAGGGGAATCAAATCTGGGTCCTTAGGCTTTACAGACAAGAACTTTAATGGGTAAGCCATTTCTCCAGCCCTAAAATATTTTTTAAGTAAAAATAATATTTTTAAGGTAAACTTTTAAAGATTTTGTTTTCTTAAATTTTATTCATCAATTAGATATATAAAACTGCTAGTTGATGTATGATTTTCCCATCCTTTACAGAATCCTAAGTGTTTCTTTGTGACAAAAAGCATGATGCTTTGATAAGTTCATTAATAAATAACCATTTATTTATTTATTTTGCTTCTTTCAAGTGTGTTATTCTAGCCCAGGCTGACCTGGAAGTCACTCAGTAGTCCCAGGATGGCTTAAAACTCACAGCAATTCTACTTCAGCCTCCCAAGTGTAGGAATTAAAGGCCTGGGCTACCATGCCCAGATTAAATAAGCATTTTATTGAAGTAAATGAGAACTAAGAACTTTAACTAAAGGAAATCTGTTTCATGATGTTAGGGATTAAATCCAGGGCCTCAAATGTGTTAGGCAAGCACTCTACCACAAAAATACATGGACGTGTCTTTTATCACTTCCAAATAATCCAGTGCTTCATAAATTTTATGCATCTTATGAAAACTGAATCAATATTTTATCCATATGTAATAAAAGTCAGACACATATAGATGTGAATATGAGATTTTTATAGTATATCACATATGCTTGAAATAAAAATATGTAAATAGAATGGATACTTCGATGGACATTATATTACATACTAAAAACTAATGAAATTCTGATAAGCTCTTGTCCCAAACAAGTGTGAATGCTTCTATACAGACATTTGCTCTGTAAGGACAGCTGCTCCTCTTACAATTCTAACAATTATGGTTATGAAATAGAGGTGTCATTTTGATGCTGAAGTACATGCTTTTCATTCAGTTATGAAATTGTATTTTATTTTTGCATGCACCTGCTCCTCAGCCATATTATAGTATTCATTTGGACTCTACATCTTACAAATTGAACTTAATGCTTTACCAAAGGTTTTTATCTCTGGAATAAAAAAAAAAAACATGAAGTATTCTCTCTTTTGCTGGGAGACAAAAAGAGGCATATGCGATATTGAAACATTTTGGCTAGATATATAATTTCTTCTATATAATATTGCACTATGGTTTGAAAATGTTCTATCCACTCCTAAACTCATGTCAAAATTTGATTCAAAATATAGTTGTGGTGAGGACCTTTAAGATGTGTTTTGGTTCATAAGGGTCCCACCAGAAATTAATTTTGTGTGGGGCTTTAGTAATTCTCAGGGGAGTGAAGTAGTGCTCACTCTTATAGGATTGGATCAATTACTATAAGAGTGAGTTGTTATAAAGTGTAGCTGTATTTATCTCTCTTTGAGAGTCAAAATAAATGCAATTCCATTAGTCAGTGTAATAATTTTGTTGTGGCACTAGAAATGAGAGTAAGACAAATTGGATGCTCAGATATAGAAAGAATAGAAGGTCCATATCATAATTTCATCCAAGCCTTAAGCATCCATTTTAAATATGCACCATGCAAAAGTACCCACATGTATAATTTACAGCTTTCATAAGTGAATTTAATAAACTTCTCTACTGAATCTTGAAAGGGCATTGGAAGGAGCCAGATCATTTGAGTATTTTCTATTGTTTGCTTTTAAAAAGTAAGTGGCAATGTATTTGAAAATAAGACACAGGCCTATTCAAAAATCAGTCTTCAAACAGTCATGTATGAGGGTTCTGAAGGCATAGAAATAAAAAAAAAGTTTGTGAATGCAACTAACATGGTAAGATTCTACTAAGTTTTAACGCAAGTATAATTCCCAAATATATCAGGGCTTGCACTACAAACTCACCATGTATTGAAGTTGCCTCTAAATCTCTGCATTGCATAAGAAGGACACACTTTCTAATGTGTTCTAAAGATATGGACATGGTAATTCATCCTAGGTGAAGTTTCATGGAGAGAACACAATCTGAATCTGATCAGAGGCTTGCACAGAGTGGATTTTTCTGCATAGTTCTCACACTCCTGTATTCCAAATGTAAAAATTTATCATGCTTTTAAAATTACTGCTGGCCATTCAATAATGAGTTTGAAAAATATGAGCTATGTCTTAATATTTTGATTTCATAACATTCTAGACAACAGGGAATCATCATCATACTTTAAAGAGGGAATACTAGCCAGGTGTGGTGGCTCACACCTTTAATTCCAGCACTTGGGAGGCAGAGGTAGGTGGATCGCCATGAGTTCAAGGCCACCCTGAGGCTACATAGTGAATTCCAGGTCAGCCTGGGCTAGAGTGAGACCCTACCTCAAAAACCAAAACAAAACAAAGAAAAAAAGAGGGAATACTATACCCCTGATTTTATATATCCTTTACTGGATTTTATTATTTACTAATCTGTTTTTACCTTATTTAATAAAATTCTTTTGTCAGTGCCCCTTGCTCCATATATGCAGTGGATGTTCAATAGTCCTGGCATTTCTACCATGCTGGGGTCCCATTTCAACATAGGCTTCACATTCACAGCTTCAAGCAGTATTCTCTCAGGTTCTCCTTACAAGAACTCTGACCCTGCTACACATTGGATAGCTTCACTGGCTTTCTGTAACCTTGGAGAAATACTCAGACTCCCTCAATATTGCAACTTTCATGTTTACAAAACCAATACCATGTAATATCAAAGTCTGCTACCAGCTTAAAGTATAGCCTGAACCCCTTGTATCAAAACTATATCAGTACCCATTCATCAAGACAGTTGTTTTGGAGAATTTAAGCCCTACAACCACATCCTTAGTTTATGATATTTTCCTTCAAATTAATTTTCAGCTCACAAGAAGGGGACTTTTGTGGGTAGAATCTTTTCCTTGGTGTACTGTCCCAATACCATATATGATAAATATCTTTAATTGTGCTAATATTTTAAGAATTAAAACTTCTTTTTGACCACCTTTGTGAATCTTTGAACTCATTCCTTTCTCCACAAATTGGTGCATTTTTAGAATACCTGTTTTACTTGTTGCTCTCTTTCTCTCTCACTATAGATTTGGATAAGAATAGTGAACAAGGGCTGGAGAGATGGCTTGGCGGTTAAGTGCTTGCCTGTGAAGCCTAAGGACCCTGGTTCGAGGCTCAATTCCCTAGGACCCACATTAGCCAGATGCACAAGGGGGCGCACGCATCTGGAGTTCGTTTGCAGTGGCTAGAGGCCCTGGCGTGCCCATTCTCTCTCTCTATCTCTCTCTCTGCCTCTTTCTCCCTGTTGCTCTCAAATAAATAAATAAATAAAATAAACAAAACAAATTAAAAAAAAAGAATAGTGAACAATAATCATACAACAGCTGAATGGTATCATGTGTGGCAATTTACCAAAAAAAAAAAAAAATCCATTAGTTTTGAATTCACCTTCACTCAGTACTCAAATATCTAGCAGAATGCAGCCATATGTTTTCCCTAGAATATAACATGAACAGATTCTAGCCTAGTTTCTGATAGAGTCCTTATTCCCCTCTGAAACCTGTTGAGCCAGACACCCACTATCCACATTTCTGTCAGTATTTTGGTCCCAGACTAGTATGGTGATGAAATTTGAATGGAGCATGTTGTTATCAATCCTAACTTTGTTGATTTGGACCTGTCAGTAGACATATGTATAAAGTAGATCTGATCTTCCACCACACATTTTTTTGTACAGCAATTGAGGTGAAATATCAGGAAAAGAGACATAGCATAAAAACAAGAATTCAGGTATAGAAGCCAGAGTGAATAGAATTGGCAAATAATGGTACTGAATTGTAACAAGATGGAATTTTTATACACTATATCATGCTCCTTTTAAGTTCAATATTTCCTGGCAAAGATAAAGAAGATAAAATGTCATATAGCCGGGCGTGGTGGCGCATGCCTTTATTCCCAGCACTCGGGAGGCAGAGGTAGGAGGATTGCCATTAGTTCAAGGCCACCCTGAGATGACAGAATTAATTCCAGGTCAGCCTGGACCAGAGTGAGACCCTACCTCGAAAAACCAAAAAAAAAAGTCATATATAATAGTTAACTTGGGTGTTACAGATGGTCATTTGTTTTTGATACTTTTTTTTTTTTGTTTTTGTTTATCGAGGTAGGGTCTCACTGTAGCCCAGGCTGACCTGGAATTCACTATGGAGTCTCAGGGTGGCCTTGAACTCACATCAATCCTCTTACCTCTGCCTCCTGAGCGCTGGGATTAAAGGCGTGTGCCACCACGCCTGGCTTGTTTTTGATACATTTTCTAGATAAGAGAATAATTATAATATAACTAGATAGACTAGATTTACAATCAAGCTATACATAAGGTCTCTGCACAGTTCTCGACACATGATGGTCTCTTCAAAGAAGAAAGCTTTGTGTTCTCTTTCTCTCTATTTTTCTCCCTCCCTCCCTCTTTTCTCAAGTTTAATTCTGTGTAATGAATTTTTGGTTTTTACCTTTTCCTGTTTTGGAACAACATGATAAACACCTCAGAAATTTCTACTTAATGTTTTCAAAGAAGAGTGTGGTAATCATTATGAATAGCAAACATTTTATGCTTTGACCTTGTGTGGTACCTGTGTCTGTAAGTGTGGCAGTTTGAATAGATGTCCCCCAACATATGCAGTGTTTGTTAGCTTGTAGTTTGGATCTGCAGTCACTTGGATGGAGGCAGTGTCACTGGATAGATCTTAAGGTGTGGTGGTGGGTTTGAGATTTAAATCTAAAGATATGCAAAGTGTGCCTAGCTAGAGTTCCTGAAGTTTGCTGTGCTGTATGGCTTTTGGCTTTTAGGCTTGTGCTTATCGCTGTGTGTTTGGTTCTGAGGAAGCAGGCCAGCTTCCTCTGCCATTATGGAACTTCCCCCTGGATCTATGAACTTTAATAAATCCCTTCCTCCATAATTGTGCCTGTTCTGGATGTTCATTTCAACGAACCTGAAGCTGTCTGCTACAGCAACATTATAAACTTGACCATTACTCACAAAATAAAGAAGGAGCTGGGAAGATTGCTTAGTGGTTAAAGTCACTTGTGTGTAAAACCTGACAGTCTGGGTTTAATTTCCCAGTACCCACGTAAAGCCAGGTGCACTAAGTGGCACATGTGTCTGGAGTTAGTTGGCAGTAGCAGGAAGCCCTGGTGTGCCCATACTGACTCTGTCAGCCTCTTTCTATCTGTGTCTCATAAATAAATAAATAAATAAGAAAACTATAAATGTGAATAAGTAATGGAAAATAGCTTTGCATTTTATCATATTCACTAATTAGATATAGTATGTTTAAGCAGAGAGCCTAATATTTTGAGTACATAATTGAATTCTTGAGAGACTGTAAAAAATATCTTTATAATAATAACAACACATGAGAAGAATTAAGTTCAAAAGTACTTTTTATATAGTAGACAGTCATATAGCTTCAAATTCACAAATTTTTATTGTTAAACATACAACAACAAAATATATAACATACAGAATATGTGGTGTAACTAATTATGTGAAGCAAATAATCAATGTTATCACTGCTCTGATCAGGGCATCATTTATTACCAGCCCAACAGCTGCCCTCAGGATATCTTCACTGAGTAGAATACATTCTCTCTTTCTTCCCAGGGTTACCGTACTAACAATATTTCCTCTTCTTTATATACTATATATTTATAAATTATTAAAGAATATATTTTATTCCAACAGTATATACTTTTAAATATAGACAAATAAAATTATGTTAGAAAGCCTATAGGTAGCTCTATATGTTGAATATCCCACAATTCATTTTCAATTCTACTTTTCATTGAACACTTGAGTTGTTTTCAAGAACAGTACAATGAACAACCTTCATATGTACCTTTGTTCATACTTGAAATATTAGCTATATATCTTTGCCTTAGATTTTATTATCATAATATATGAATATATTTTTACCATAATTGATTTTTCAAAGTTGTTTTTTAAATGATTATACACAGAAAATATTCTTTCTGTTTCTGTTGTTCTACATCTTGGACAATATCTGAGGTTGTCCCCCTTTCCTACTATTTGTCTATGTCATGGTGTATAGCAGTATTTATTGCAGTTTTACTTTAAGTTTCCCAGATAACCAATGTTACATAGTATGTCATTTGGTCAAAACAGAATTAAAGTAGAATTTAATAACAACAAATATCTCTGAATCCTCAAATATTTGAAATTAAGCAATATATATTTATGTAATCCACTAATGGGAGAAATCATATCTATATTCTGAGTAATATACCTCCAGTAAATCCAACTTAGAAGTCAATTGTTAGCAAGGCAGAAAAATAAGTTGTGAATATATCAGTACATGTAATAGCATGGTTGAATGTTGCAGATATATTATGTAACAAAAGAAGTTAAATCTAAATTATGGTGTTCCTTTTGACAAGTTCAAGAAAGGAGCTGACATGGTATTACAGGGCCTAGAACTCCAGCAATCAGGAGAGTGGGGTATAAATTGGACTACATGCTTGAAGCTAGCCTGGAATACTCAGTCTCAGGAAAAGTTCAAAAACAGACAAAACCAAGCCACAATGATAAACGTCAGAAACATACCTACCTTTGGGTGGCATATCACTTTTCTGGGAAGTTGGCAAACTCCATCCTGACATTTGCATGCTACTAGCACATATATAATTTGAAATGCTTACATTGAAAAATCAGGACAATCAAACATGTTCAACAATTAACAATCAAAAATGTTGGTTAACTCTCCAGTGGCTTCACAATGGACTTCTAATCAAGCCCCACATTCTTATATCTACAGCTGCTTGCATTTTTATTTCTTCACTTGCTCCCAACCTCTGACCACACTGGCCTGTTTTCCTTGAACATTGAATGAAGCAAGTTCCTCACACATTTTCACTTTCTGTTCTCTTTGTCTTGGGCAGTATTTTCTAAAGCTTTTGACATCTATGAGTTTTCTGAAATTCATAAACAGCTCCTCTGCTACTTTTATCAGCAGTCTGCATTTCTTCGGGTATTTCTGAAAACAAGCTTTATTTTATTTAAATGGGGTTTATGTTCATTTTATACCATTAAAACTGGAAGGAAAAATAAAATCTAAAAATAAAATCAAAAGCCAGTTTGTGACCTCATATGTAATTGAACAACTAACTGTTGGTAGTAAATTGCAAGCTCTACAGATTACACTGATCACATCAGCTTTGCATTTGTTTTTAGGTCAAATGCTTAACTGGCCTCACATTCTGTGTTTGGAAATCCCTTAGCAAAGATATGTCTGCTCAAGAAGATAACATTTAAGGGAAGCCCAATATCCTACCTACTGGTAGGAAGATGGCATTTTCTGAATTCTGCTTGTATGCTTAGGTTCTTTTAGCCACAAGAGAGAGATGCTCCTTCTAATGCTGCAGTTGCTTTTACTGTCTTTGTCCATTCTTTCTTAACTCAAATGGTTTAAGTGTTGACATTTTCCTAGGGCACATGTAGAGGGATGTATGAGAAGCTTCTGGGCAGACATAGCTTTCTGCAGTTTTGAAAGTCTAGGCCAGTCTCAAATATCACCATTATTTTCCTTCAGGCTGGGCACTGTTCCATGTGTACTGCTTGACCCCTGTTTAAATGAGTGACTTCAAGACTTGACAGCCCAAACCTTTTCAGTTTACTACATCAAGGAGTTACATTAGTCCAAGTTAAAAGTAGACCCTTAAATTGTCACTTTACAAAAATTGTGAGGATTTTAAGCCTGTGACAAGGGAAAGAAGAGAATTCTGAGAATTCTACATATTGCAAGGAAATCCTTGTGCTTCAAAGAGATATAAGCACCTGAAACCTATATGACCCTTTAGCTGATGGCCTTTATCCAGCACAGTCTCTTATCAGGAACATCCACGTGTTCTTGCACATCTCACTCTGAAGCTGATTTACTTCTCTGTGTTATGGATATTAAATTATAGTTACAGGCAAATTTCTTCTTAAACACCTTCACAAGTTTCTTTTTACTGTAATCGTCAGTGATCCCTTGGAGATTAGTAAGGATCTCCTTAGCAGTTCTGTGTTGAATTATTATGTGTATATAATCCCTAGTGCCAGCAGGAAGTAGGCCTTCACACTTACTTGTCTCAGAAAAAGATTGGAAAGAGGAGAGGTTATGGATAGTTTATATAGCATAAGATTTATTGTGCTCAGTGGAAAATGCCTAAGGAAGCCTGCTGTCAGAGAAGAGGAGGTGGATGAAACAGGGATATTCAGAAAGCCAGAGAGAATTTAAGAGGAGGTAGCTAAGTGACTGAGGCCTAGAACTTGACATTTTTTTTAACCTCAGTGAAAGCTTCATATCTAAAATTACCATATCTATTTAGTTTATTCCTCATCTTTTTGTTCCCCTAATTAGCATATGATTAGCATGACTGCAGCAATGTGGAATGTCTTGTGCTGTGGGGTACCATCATTTGTTTTAGATTCCTGTTAGGCAAGTAGCTAGATGTTGAGGAACTGAGACATGAATAAATTTGTAGGTGAATGAGTAAATGAATAAGTTACCAAACATATTACCTAGAAATCAATAGAAATTAAATATGAAATGTTTTATAGAACTATATTAAGCAGAGTAAATTGTGATCAAATGCTTTTCTTCTGCTCCTAAAATCAAATTGAGATCTAACCTAAGGTCTTGAGAATGACAATTTTGATAAGTTCAATGCCATCTTTAATCCAAAATAATATCACATTAAATAACTATTTCTGAATTGGGGCACAACGTTCTGTTATCCTACAGTGTGACTGTTGAGACTTCACAGGTAAATAATTTTGTGTAATCATTGTTACATTAAAACTAAAATAATATGAGCAAATATTTTCTCAATATACTAAATATGAATTCTAAATTATTTATACATAAAACATGATTTTTTTCTACTAAATGTAGCATAACATCTAATTTTCTTGTTAACATTCTAAAACTTCCCCAGTTCATGTGAGCAATTAATTTGTCGATGATGATGGTGATAATTACTGAAATTTCTTATATCGTAAGATTTCCTTGTAAAGACTTAGTACATATGCTCTCTTTTATTCTTTCTATATTTTGCCACTTTAAACTTCCATTTCCAAATTTAAACTATTATGTGGTCTACAATTTATAAGAGTTGTTTAACTTTTAGCATGACAATGTAATAGTATAATACTTACATTTCCTCAACACTAGTATTATAATCAATAGAGGGTGGAAAGCTAACTTGTATATAGAAATGAGCACATTTTATGAAAGGTCAATGAAAATATATAAACCATTATGATTAAAATTAGGCTTCCATGACAGAACATACTTTTAATACTTGGAATGCTGATAAAATTTCAGGCCAGGCATGGTGGTACATGTCTTTAATCTCAGAACTTGGAAGGCAGAGGTAGGAGGATCTCAGCCCTGAGTGAGTCCAAGGCCACCCTGAAGCTACATGGTGAGTTCCAGTTCAGCTTGGGATAGAGTGAGACCATACCTTGAAACTGCCCCACAAAAAAGTATGAATTCTAATCAAGGTGCCTTATTTGTATTTGTAGTACAATTCATATGAATTCAAATTATAATTGTCTGAGTCACATTGTAATCTGCCAATTTGGAATAATTATTTTTGAGATTGGGATTCTGTCTAACAGCAAAAACTTGGTAGCTGCAGAGTAGTTTGTAGTGTTTGTCCAACAATACTTCCATGGAAAGAAAAATAACAGTCACTCAGTCATTAACACAGCCCAGAAGTGATGTTGAACATATTAGGTGTGGGTGTGTTTGAAGTCTTTCTTGGTCAGATATTTCTTTGGAATTGCTTCTACTAATACTTTTTCACCTACTTTCCCATGCTTTGTTTTATGTCTCATTAGTCTTTAATAGAGTAACAAACATGACGGAGGGCTTTGTAGGCTTTGATTGTATTATTTTCCTTTTATTGGGTGACTACTATAATGCTGCTAGGTTAATTTTATGCTTTGTTATGAGAGTCTAATTTTGCCTTTCTTTTATTCTTTACTTTTAATTGGTTTTCTGAGTTGCCAACTAAAAAATTGGGGTGTTCATGTAAGTCTTTCATCTTTGTATGAGCCAGGACCACAAAGTTTTTTCAGCATTATATAACCTCTGAAATCCCTAATTCATTTATTTCTTGTATATATTCTCAGAATCTTCCACTGCAGATATTTTACTTCAGAATGGTCCAATTTCTCAAAGGGAAATTTATCCATATGTATTTCAGTGCTCTCTCCTGAACTTAACTCCTGCATATTTTCTACTTGTCACTGCAAAGCAGACTTCACAGCCCAAAACATATTTTTCTGTCACTTATATCTAGTTATTCCACTGTTTTTCTGGAGTTCTATGAATCCCTATTACAGTTAGAAAATGAGCAACTGGCTGATCTACCAATTTATATATACCTTTATCTGCTGTATCATTATCTCCCCAGACATTTTTCACATGTACATTGCCTAAACACATCAATGTTTTAGATCTATTTGCCACAAGTTTTTCTGTGAATAAGCCCATTTCTACATTTCAGAACTTTGTAGTCTCTACCTTCTGAGACTTGAAGACTTTCCCAACTTCAGATCTCAATATGGTTACAGATAAGGAACTCATATCAAAATCAACTGTTTAGTATATGACCCTTCCCAAAGAAAAGATAAATATTCATTATGAATCTGTACTTAGCTGTACCTCTGTTGCATATAAACCTAAGATTTTTCAATAGTATTACTCAATTTTAATAAAGTCAGTAGGACTAAGAAAAATATCAATTGTTTTTCTGTTAAAAGAGCATTAAGATATTTTTGAGCTGAATATTTGTCCTTAAGTAGTCAGAAATATTTTTCTACTGAGAATCAATTAACTTAAACATTAGCTTAAAACTAAGAAAATATTTCAGAATTTGCAGAGGTATTCACTGATTTCAGGAAAGTAATATAGGGTTTTCGTCTCCATTTATCCTATTTCTACCAAAGTGATATATTTAATAAATGGCTGCATTCAATCCTAAATTTGTCCAACATAGTGTACAAAATGGAATGAAAAGAAAGAAATGGTGTACAAGCAAATGTAAAGATGCTCAGGAAGTTGGTCTTCACAAGTAAGCTAGAAAACATATATATTTTTAATTCTAACATCTTTCCCTTTCTATGTCTTCTGAGTTGTCTTATTCAGTTCACATTAGATTGTGTTATAGTAGATACCTGTGAATCTTGCAGACATGATAAGACTGTATGATGGTGATAGTCTTTAAATGGCAGTGAGAGAAGGAAGGACGGTTTGGAATTTGATTATAGAAAGTGGCTATTTAATTTATTATTTTTCCTTTTGTTAATTTCTACTAAGAGTTAGCAATCTTTGTTTTGGCATATAAAATGAATTAAAGATTTTCACTATATGTAAACAGTCTTTTATTTAACAATTATTTAATAAAAATTCTTTTGTGAATATATGATAGGGATTTAATGCCCACCTAATGCAGTGTCTATCCAGTCAAAATATACATCCGATATATATATTTATGTGTGTGTGTACCTGTGTTGATCTCTCTCTCTCACACACACATACATATTTCAAAGCAGCTATGTTTTTAATTTATATCACCATAGCTACAATGTATGATGACAGTTGACTAGCAATTTCTTAACAAAGAAAAATAGAGTCTGGTTCTAGGTAAACCAACTTGCTTAGTGGTATTTATGAGAGGAACTAATGGTTCATATTAAAGGTGATTTTTTTCAGGTAGTATTTAACTCTAACTCATGCTGATCTAGAAATCTATAACCCATGTTAGTTTTAAATACACAGCAATTCTACCTCATCCTGCCAAGTGCTGTGATTAAAGGACTGAGCTACCACATAGGGTGTGAAATATAAATATCTTTATAAATATAATCAGTGATTGAGACAGCTGTTTTCAGAAATGTATAAACTGTTACAGCACTCATAATAGAGTAGGTCACAGAATTAGAAAAAGTTTCAACATTTTGAAGATACATCTCAGTTTTTGAGATACAGTAACAGAAGTTTGGAATTTACTTTGGTGTACCCATATATAAGTGTGGAAAATAAGTGTATTTAGAATTTGTTGTCAATTATGTAAAATAATATAAGGACCATCCTTTTCCACAAGACTGACTTGGGGGAACAATGCCAAGTGTTCTTGGATCAAATCAGTGCCATTTACACATTCTTATACATAGAAAGCTTGGAGATCACTACTCCCATCTTATAGCAAGAAAAAGCTAGCAAAATTAGAAAATCAACATTTTGTCTTAGAAATAAGATTATAGGAATAATAAGAAATAAGATTATAGGCTGAGGTGAACATACAAATGGTAATTTTGGTAGCTCTAACTATGGACTAGCATGAGAGAAAGAACTCCTCTGGGTCACAATTTTAGAGAGGATTATACACTAATGTATTTTACCTGTAGGAGAACCACTATTTTCTCATGTTGAAGAGTCAAGAAAGATTCTCTTGTGGCTTCAAGGAAGAGATTAATCATTGAGAAATATGCCCAGAGTGTTCTCTATAATATAGTTCTACTTTTCAGGGAAAAATACCTTATCAGAACTTTACCTTAGCTGGAAGAAGTACATTTCCCTACTTTTAGATTCCTTTGGTTTTCCTGTCTGAACTAACCAGGGGTAACTAAAAAACATTTTTGAAGGTCATAGTCCAGGAAGAAAGGCCTGCTTAAAGTCTAACAGTTGATGACATGATTTATAAAACTCTTCCTTTTTCTACATCCAGCATGTACACCAACCAGCAGGACTTCAGAATAATAACAGTGGATTACAATGAAAAAGAAATTCAAAATGGAGATTTCTGATGAATAGGGCTTGGGGCAGTTAAAAGTAAAAAGAGGAGGTCAAAAGTGGATATTAGAAGAATTTGAAACCCCTGCTAGACACAACAAGATATATTAAAAATAGTTAAAGTCCTAGCCAGATTAATAAAAAAAACAAACAAACAAACAAAAAAAAACAGTCCAGTCAGCAAGTAGCACAGACCTTTAATCCCAGCACTGGTGGGGGAAGGGTTGAGGCAGGAAGATTGCTATAATTTCAAGGGCAGCCTGGGCTACAGAGTAAGTTCCAAATCAGGCATGGCTAAAGTTAGTCCCTGCCTTGAAAACAAAATAAAGCATAACATTCAGGCCTACTTACCTCAGATCTCTGGTTTAGAATACATTTTTTTCAAGAAAACCTTATAATCTATTCTAAAACACTGTGTGAATAGGTTTGTATGTAGCCCTGATGTTGGATTGGTCAAAGAAGGACTTCAAAGTAGCCATGATTAATGCATTAAGAGCTAAAATGGAAAAAGTAGATAGGAATAATGAAATAAGTGGTATATGTGGAATGTAATATAAACTCTTTGCAAGAATCAGAAAGAAGTACTGAAGAATAAGTACGCTAAGACAGAAAGGAAGAATGCTTGTAATGGGTTCAGCAGTAGGCTGCATACATAAAGCCATATGCACAAAGTGGCACATGCATCTGGAGTTTGTTTTCAGTGGCTGAAGGCTCTGGCATGCCATTTTCTCGGTCTCTCTTCTGTGTATCTCTCTCTGCTTGAAAATAAATAAATAAAAACATTTTTTAAAAGACTGATCAACAAGCCAGGCGTGGTGGTGCATGCCTTTAATCCTAGCACTCGGGAGGCAGAGGTAGGAGGATTGCCATGAGTTCAAGGCCACCCTGAGATGACAGAGTTAATTACAGATCAGCCTGGACCAGAGTGAGACCCTACCTCAAAAAACCAAAAAAAAAAAAAAGAAAAAAAAAAAAAGACTGATCAACAACCCAGATTCAAGTAGTAAAGCATATTAATATTACAAAGCAAACTAAAAATTCCATGTAGATGTCATATTCAAACTGTAAAATAACAGAAACAACAAAATCCTAATCATAAGAATTGATAAATGCCATGGTGTCAAATTAAAAAAGCTTCCGTACAATAAAGAAAAACATTTAGCAATAAGAATATACAGCATACACAATGGGAGAATGGTTTGCCAGCTATTTGCTTGACAAGGGACTAATATCAAAAGTAAATAGCAAAGACCAATAATCCAATTCACAAATGGCCAAATGAATTGAAAGGATAGTTCTACAAATATGTACAGATGGCCAATACAGACAGCAAAACTTTTCAACATCTTTAGCCATAAATAAAATAAAAATAACAACCACACTGGAGTTTCATCTCCACCTAAGAAAAATGGTTATTGACAAGAAAAAAAGAACAAATGCTGGTGGAGAAGATGGGAGAAAAATTAACCCTTATACATTGTTGGCAGGAATGTAAATTATTGAAGTAACTATGAAAATTAGTATGGGAGTTTATATAAAAATTCCTTATAAAAGTACTATGGCATTAGAGAGATGGCTTAGCAGTTAAAGCATCTGCCTGTGAAGCCTAAGGACTCATGATTGACTCTTCAGGTCACATTTAAGCCAGATGCACAGTGACACAAGCACGCAAGGTCATACATGTGCCCAAGGGGGCTCACTTGTCTGTAGTTCAATTGTAGTGGCTGGAAGCCTTGCCACACCAATTCTTTTTCTCACTCTCTCTCTCTCTCTCTCTCTTTCTCTCCCACATAAAAAAGGCAGTCTGTTGGGCTTGCCTCAAAAACATAGTACTATGGTATGATACAGGGATACAATTCTTGGGTACACACATACATGGAGGAATTAAAGCCAGTACAGGGGAGATGCCTGCATATGCATGTTCCTTGCACTACTATTCACAGTCTCTAAGTTATACAATCAGTCTTGATTTCCATGAATTGATGAATGGATAAAGAAATGTGGCACATATAAACAATGGAATTTTATTCCGTAAAAAGAAGAAAGAATCATCATTTCCAGGGAAATAGATGGAACTTCCTTCATATTAGTATATTGAGGAAAATAAACCAAACTCAGAAAGACAAATGCATATTTTCTATAAAATGTATTATTTCAATTTAAATAAAAGGCATATAAGTAAAATAAGTATTAATTGTGGTAAAAGGGACTAATACAGGGACAAAGGTGTCAAAAGAACATGATGTAAGAACAATTGAAGTACATTGTATATATGTACGAAATGACATCATGAAACCCATTATTATTTTTAATAGCCAAGTATGATTTTTTATTTATTTTTTTTGAGGTAGGGTCTCACTCTGGTCCAGGCTGACCTAGAATTCACTTGGAGTGTCAGGGTGGCCTTGAACTCATGGCAATCCTCCTACCTCTGCTTCCCGAATACTGGGATTAAAGGCATGCACCACCATGCCTGGAAAGTATGACTTTTTTGAGCAAAGAAAAATCTTAAATGAAATCAGACTAAGGGTATGGGAGGAAACTTACCTACAGATGAACAAAATAAGCAGAAACAATGTAAAAAACAGAGTGGGGAAGGTATAACCTAAGACACTATATTCCCCCCCCACACACACACTGAGACTGACTGGTGCATTCATGATCCCACAGTGATTACCAATAACCCCACTGAGGAGGGCTTTCACTGGAAAGAAGGCAGAGAAGAGGGAACACAAGTGTATGACCCAATAAGAATATGACCAAGCCAGGCATGGTGGTGTATGCTTTTAATCCCAGCACTCGGGAGGCAGAGGTAGGAGGATTGCTGTGAGTTTGAGGCCACCCTGAGACTACATAGTTAATTTCAGGTCAGCCTGGACCAGAGTGAGACCTCCTCTTGAAAAACAAAAACAAAACAAAACAAAACAAAACAAAACAAAAAACAAAAAAAAAAAGAAAAGAAAAGAAAGAAAGAAAAAGAATATGACCAATATGCAAAATGTTCATAATAAAAAAGTTCTCAAGAAAAATAAATGAATACAACCTTTGTGTAAAAAAATATAAAAACAAATAAAATGAAAGAAAGAAAGAAAGAAAGGGACAGAGAGAGTGAAGGGAGAAAGAAGGAAAGAAAAGTTACCCAGGGAGAAAGAGAATTACATAGATCAGAAAGGGGCATATAGAAAGATAAAGACAGAAAATGGGCACACCAGGCCTCCAGCCTCTGCAAAAGAACTCTAGAAGGATGTACCACCTTGTGTTTAAGGCTGACATGGGTCTTAGAGAATCAAACCAGGGTCCTTTAGCTTTGCAGGCTAGCACCTTAACCACTAAGCCATTCCTTCAGCCCTAAAGTGTTACACTGTTATTTGAAGGCAGACTGTTAAATTTGTTTAAATGTGTATTGCTAACTTCAGCAAGACAATAGATTTTTAAAAGGAATAATTTATATGCTAAGGCAAAAAAAAAAAAAACTGACTCAGATAAAATATTCCTTGAAAAGAAATAGAACAAGGGGCTGGAGAGATGGCTTGGCGGTTAAGTGCTTGCCTGTGAAGCCTAAGGACCCTAGTTCAAGGCTCAATTCCCCAGGACCCACGTTAGCCAGATGCACAAGGGGGCACATGCAACTGGAGTTTGTTTGCAGTGGCTGGAGGCCCTGGCACACCAATTCTCTCTCTCTCTCTCTCTCTCTCTGCCTCTTTCTCTGTCGCTGTCAAATAAAAAGAAATAACAAAAAAAAATTAAAAAAATAAATAGAACAAGGCTGGAGAGAGGGCTTAGCAATTAAAGCCCTTGCCTGCAAAGCCTAAGGACCCATGTGAGACTCCCTAGATCCCATGTAAGCCATACACAAAGGGATTCAAGCATACAAGGTTGCATATGTGCACAAGGTGGCACACATGTTTGAAGTTCAACTGTAGTTGCTAGAGGCCCTTAGCATGCCAATTCTCCCTCTCTCTCTCCCTGCTCCCCACACATGTGTGCCATCTCTCATAAAAAAGGTCAGTCTGTTGGGGTTGCCTCAAAATACAAACAAACAAACAAACAAAAAAACAGATAGAATGAATAGAAAAGACAAGTGTGGTAGATATTAGCCAATTTGTATCAATAATCACTTTAAAAATGATTGTCTAAATATGCTGAAAGTGTGACAGAACTAAGTTAAAAAGCAAGATTATTTATATGTTCTCTATAAGAAATTCATTTTAAATATCAAGAAACCAGTAGGGTAAAATTAAAGTGATATAAGTACATGAATTATGCTAACATGAAAAAGAATGCTATTGTAGGTTTAAAAGAATCAGGAAAAGAGCACCCTTGCTTGTTTCGCCAATTTTCCTTAGTTTCAGCTGGGGCCCTTTTGAGGTATGATGAGGTGGCTCTCTCCTTAGGATCTGCATCTATCTGAAAAAGAGAAGCAGATTGTCCAACGGAGAGTAAGTTAGCACCAGGACAAATGAGATAACTCTTACTTTTTAAAAGAGAGTTTAATAGGTGTAGGTCCTCTTGTAGCCCATGATTGATAGTAGCTTGATATTGGAGAGTGGGTTTATGTTTGGATATGGTTCTGACTTGTTTCCCAGATCCAGCTATGGGTCTCGTACCACTGAGGGGATCAGTTAGCCAAATCAAGAGCAGTTGGTTCCCCACCATGGCTGTGTGCCACTATTGTATTTGTGTGGGCATCACAAAAGGTTATTTGATAAAATAGGTTTCAGAATATGAAAAAGCACCAGGTAAATTATGGCTATCTATCTATATACAGATTAATGAATTTTGTAAGGGGAAATAATAATTCTTATTCTTTTTGTTATGTTAAGGCAGGTTGATATATGTTAAAATGCCTATTGCTAACTGAAGCACAACTATTGTTTTTCTAAAAGAAGTATAATTTATATGGCAAGGGGTAATAAAATACAGATAAATGCTCTTTAAAAAGAGAAGGCAACAAAAGAAGGAAAGAAAGAATATGCATTATATATATGTAAATTAAGGAGGAACAGGAGAAAGATAGCTCTTTATAGGCAGTCAGCCAGGGACAAAGGCCCAAGAAGACATGGATGCCACCTTGCCTGTCCTGACACGACTAGAACCAAGGTCTGATCTCATCTCAACCAGGTGATCAAAGTCAGCATCAATATTGACAAGTCATATAAGTATAGTTCCTTGATATAATGTGATTAGAGCTCTAGGATATTTGTCCCAAATGCATAACTTAAACTGTGTATAAAATAGGCATATAACAATTGAATACACTATAAAATACCTGAGAAGTATAGCTCAAAACTGCCAAAGTCATGGCTCCAAAAGCTGAGCATGGTGGCACACCCCTTCAATTCCAGCACTTGGGAGGCAAAGGTACAGATGTAGGAGGATTGCTGTGATTCCAAGGGCAGCCTGGGACTACAGAGTGAGTTCCTGGTCAGCCTGGGCTAGATTGAGACCCTGCCTTAGTAAAACCAAACCAAACTGAACCAAACAAAAAACTGCCAAAGTCATAAAAAACATGGAAAGTCAGAGAAAGCTTCATAGTGATAAATCAAGATAGCATGATTAAATGTAATATATGTTAAAAATAGAAAAATGGGTTGAGGTACTCTTCATAATTTTTTGAAAAATTTTAAAATTTACTAAAATACATGGTCATCTATGAACAAAGTGCTAAAATATATCAAATATATGGTGGATAATTTTAACAGAAATAAAGAACATAAAGAGATGTAAAATTATAGTAATTTAACTTATTAAGTATTAAGACAAGAGTTGAAGAGTAATGTGCTCAGAAGGATAAAGAATGCTAGCTTGGTGTGGTGGCACGCGTCTTTAGTCCTAGCACTGACAAAACAGAGGTAGGAGGATCCCCATGAGTTCAAGGCCTCCCTAAAACTACATAGTGAGTTTCAAATCAGTCCGGGCTATTGTGCAATTCTACCTCAAAAAAAAAAAAAAAAAAATCAAGATAAAGAATGCTATTGTATTTAGTACATAAGAATACAATTTTATACAAAAAAGAATAACCTGAAAATATGGGAACTTTGAAATAAAAATAAAAAGTAATCAAAATAAGATATACAATAATTAAGTTATATGTAAATGTGGAGGAAGTTAAAATTATCCAAGTAAATATTTATATAGTTTGTAACTGACTTCATAATTATTTTTCTTCTGATGTATTTTTACATGGATATGAAGTATTACTTAAATATTAAGTATTTTGTATTGAGTTTTAAAAAAATATTTTATTTTATTTACTTGCAAGCAGAGAGACAGAGAGAGAGAGAAAGAGAGACAGAGAGACAGAGACAAAAAGAAAGACAAAGAGTATATATGCACACTAGGGCCTCTAGCCACTGTAAAAGAAGTGTAGATGCATGTGCCACTTTGTGCATCTGGCTTTACATGGGTACTGGGGAATCAAACCCAGGTCATAATGCTTTGCAGGAAATCACCTTAACTACTGAGCGATCTCTCCAGCCCTGTATTGAGTTTTATAATGTATAAAATATAAGAAATAAGCATAATAAATAAGATGTATATTATATATATGTATTATGTATACTTGCGACTTGTGATGCATCTGAGACATATCTTAAATTGTGATTATTCTCCTACTTCTGCCCCCTGAGTGCTGAGATCACAGGTGTGTGCCACTACATCTGTGAAGAAATGTTAACTTGAATGAAATATTTTTATCATATTAAAACTGAATCACACTAATTTATCAAGATTTAAAATAATGGGCTGATGAGATTACTGTGAAGCCTAAGGACACAGGTTTGATTCTCCAGTACACATAAGCCAATTACACAAGGTGGTGCATACATCTGGAGTTTGTATTCATTGGATAGAGGCCCTGACATGTCCATTCTCTCTCTCTCTCCCTCTTTCTCTCAAATAAATAATTTTTTAAAAGGCAACATTACAAAGAAGATTTAAGATAAGATGTCAAAATAATTAATGTGTATTGCATTTACGTTTACCTTCTTGTTGCTGGGACAAAGCACCTGATCAAAAGCAACTGATGAGAGAAAAAAAAAAAAAAACTTTGTTACAGTCTCAAGGGGAAGCTTCATTGTGGCAGGAAAAAGCATGGCATGGGAAGTAGATGGACATTACCTTTGCCACAGCAGTTGGAAAAGCAAATCATAAAAGTAAGTCAAATCAACACTGGCAACCTAGAAGATAATAAAACTCAAGGTTGCCTGGGCGTGGTGGTGCACGCCTTTAATCCTAGCACTTGGGATCCAGAGGTAGGAGGATTGCTGAGAGTTCGAGACCATCCTGAGACTCCACAGTGAATTCCAGGTCAGCCTGGGCTAGAGTGAGACCCTACCTCGACAAACCAAAAACAAAAACAAAAACAAAACCAAGGTCTATACCTACTCCCGCAAGGCTCCACCTCCTAAGGTGCCATCAGTTGGGAACCTAGCACTCAAAACATATGAGCTTATGGGAACCAGCTGATTCAAACCACCATATCTCTGCCCCTGCACCCCCCCCCCATGATAAACTTACTGCCATCCACGATGTAAAGTTCAATGCATTCAGTCTAATATTAAAGTCCCCATAGATTCTATCAATGCCGACACAGTCAAAACATCCCCACAGTCCAGGCTGTGTTAGCTGTGAACCTGTAAAACCCAAACTGCATAGTAGCACAGAATAAGTATTCACACCACAAAAGATAGCAAGGCAAGGAAAGATGGAAACAATGCCAGATGTCAAATTTAGGTGGCAAAAAAATAAATCCTATTGCTACAAGTCTGACATAGTAACCAGAGATGTTGTTTCCAGGGCTTCCAAGTCTGCCCCTCCAGCTGAGCTACCCACACCTTGAGGAAAACTCCATTCCAATCTAGAAGTGTTCCTTAGCAACGATCCCACTGTCCTAGTATCTCCAAATTCTGTGTTCTCCACTGAAGCCTATGACTCATTCTCATCACTCCATCAGGTCTCCATGCAGGGAGCTCTATGCCCCTGCCTCACATGACCCAGGTAATTTCTAAAAACAAACCATACTTCAAATCCAATGCCTCCTCTTCCCTGATTTGTTATATTCCATAATATCCAACAAAGAAACAAACCTGGTTTTGAACAGCAGGAAAACTCTCAGTATCCTGACCCCCTACTTTCAAAAGAGAAGCATTCTTTCTGCTGTTCCAGTGCAGAACAGCTGGCCTAATTTCAGTGATGGTGAACCTTTAAACTGTTGCAGCTGAACCAGGATGCAGTCTCTTGCTTATATACTTCTGCTCATACCAGTCTATTTCTTCTGTATTCAACCCTACTCAAGTTCTCAGGACATGATAAAGGTACACCTAGCCTCTCACACAAATTGCTTTTAGCCCAGACCAGACAAACTCTTTCTTCTGCTCATAAGTTAAGCCTGCATAGGCCATGGTTACTTATGCATTTAGATCTTTCAACTCTCACCAACATGGTCTATCAAGCTCTACTTATAGCACTGCAAAGCATATCTTATTCCAAGGTTTCAAATCCTTCCATATCCTTGCAAATCAATTCCAAAAGGCCCAAAGCCACAAAGTTAAATTTCTACCAGCAACAACCCAACTCCACTGGTATTAATTTTGATGTTTCAGTTGCCTTCTATTTGCTGGTACAAAGTACCTGATGAAAATCAGCTGATGGAAGGAAAGTATTTATTTTGGCTTATTGTCTTGAGGGGAAGCTTCATGATGTCAGGAAAAGGCATGAGCAGAATCTGGATATCATTTCTGCCACAAGAGGTAGAAAACATGCAGGAGAGTGAGCCAAAGTAACGTTGGCAAGTTAGGAGTTAATAAATCTCAAGATCTGTCCCCAGTGATATAGCTCCTCCTGCAAGTCTCCACTTCCCAAGTTTCCATGAGCTGGGGATCAAGCATTCAAACACATGAGTTTATAATGGACATCTGATTCAAACCACCACAATGTAAATATTTATTAATGTTACATTTATACAATTTGCTCACATGAATACTTATTCTCAACATTTTTGTTAGACAGTTCTCTTTAGATAGTAATACAGCTAATAACAATACCAGAAGTGATTTTTTTACCTCTAGTAATTTTAACTTTGTTAATGATTATGTGTGATTATTTTTGAATAATATAGAAAAATGCTTATAAATGACCAAAATCTTATTCATAAATGATACAAAGTCTCTAACACAACGATTCTCATGGGGTCAAACCTGTTATTGAAAAAAAACCATTTATTTATTTATTATTAGAGAAATAGAGAGAGAGTGTGTGTGTGTCAGGGCCTCTAGCCACTGCAAATGAACTCCAGATGCATGTTCACCATGTGCATTTGACTTACCTGGGTTCTGGGAAGTTCAACATGAGTCCTTTGGATTTATAGGAAAGTGCCTTAAATGCTAAGCTATTTCTCCAGCCCAAACCCTTTTGAACATAATAAATACATAATAAATAGTATTATTTCCTATGTTATCTCCTCTCCTTTTAAGTACATGATTTTTTTTTATTTACTTATTTGAGAGTGACAGACACAGAGAGAAAGAGAGATAGAGGGAGAGAGAGAGAATGGGCACACCAGGGCTTCCAGCCTCTGCAAACGAACTCCAGACACGTGCGCCCCCTTGTGCATCTGGCTAACGTGGGACCTGAGGAACCGAGCCTCGAACCGGGGTCCTTAGGCTTCACAGGCAAGTGCTTAACCATTAAGCCATCTCTCCAGCCCTAAGTACATGATTTTCGAGAGAATAGATCACAATTATCATTTGTTTAACACAGGAATTCATTAAATGAATGACAAAGGAAGAGCATCTTGTTAGTAATATGTTATTAGACTTGTGAAATACTTGCTTAAAATAATTCAAAACCAATGATCTGTTTCCATTTCTTGTTAAAGGCATAGCAAACAGGAATGTAATTTTGCTCTCAAAGAAAGCTTTTACATTATAAAATATTACTTTTATTTGACTGGTGTTTTGATTCAGGTGACCCCCATAAACTTAGGTGTTCTGAATGCTAGGTTTCAACTGATAGAGATTTGAGAATTAATGCCTCTTGGAGGAAGTGTATTGTTGGGGTTGGGCTTGTGGGTATTATAGTCAGTTTCCCCTTGCCAGTGTTTGGCACGCTCTCCTGTTGCTTTTTTCCACCTTATATTGTGTAGGGGTGATGTCCATTCTCTGCTTATGGTATCATGTTTCATGCCATCATGGAGCATCCCTTCAAGTCTGTAAGCCAAAATAAACCCTTTTCCCCCAAAGCTGCTTTTGTTCAGGTGATTTTTGCCAACAATGTGAATCTGACTGCAACACTGGCTAAATTAAAAAAAAAAAAAGTACTTCAAAATCAACTTTTCTCTAATGCATACTACCTTTTTAAAGCAAGTTACTATTAGGGTGGTAACTCTTAAAAAATCTTCATTAGGGCTGGAGAGATGGCTTAGCGGTTAAGCGCTTGCCTGTGAAGCCTAAGGACCCCGGTTTGAGGCTGGTTCCCCAGGTCCCACGTTAGCCAGATGCACAAGGGGGCACACGCGTCTGGAGTTCGTTTGCAGTGGCTGGAAGCCCTGGCTCGCCCATTCTCTCTCTCTCCCTCTATCTGTCTTTCTGTCTGTCACTCTCAAATAAATAAATAAATAAATGAACAAAAAATATTTAAAAAAAATCTTTATTAGTTGATCAGGGAAAGGGACATTTGTATAGCCAAAGACAAGGGGGAATTATACCTTATCCAATACTAGTTAAATAATAATTTCCTTAAAGAAACATCTGGTATTTGCCTGAAGATTATCTTTTAAAACACATTATTAGTACCTCCAGGTAGAAAAAAGCAGCAAGACAGTGAGCTGAGCTTTAACCCTTACAAACCCTGGCTCCAACAATACACCTCTTCCAACAAGACTCCACACCCCAATTGCCATCTGTTTGAGAGTATAGGAACATCTGATTCAAACCACCACATTATATCCCTGGTGTCCATACTCACAATTGTCTGTGATGTGAAATACATTCATTCCAAATTTAAAAGTTCTCATAGTTTTATTAATCCCACTATGGTTTAAAAGACCATAACATAATCTAACAGTCTCTTAACTGTAAGCTTGTAACATAAAAAGGTAAGTTACATACACATAATGGCACAGAATAAACATTCCTACTTCAAAAGAAAGCACAACAGGAAAATCTTGAATCAATGCAAGATCTAAAAGGAGCAGGGAAAACATCAATCAACTCCTACAACTTGATGTCTGGCAAATAGGACACACAAGAAAGTCAGCCGGGTGTGGCAGCACACACCTTTAATTCTAGCACTTGGGAGGCAGAGGTAGGAGGATTGCCCTGAGTTTGAGACCACCCTGAGACTCCATAGTGAATTCCAGGTCAGCCTGAGCTAGAGGGAGACCTTACCTCAGAAAAGGCCAAAAAGAAAAAAAAAAAAAAAAGCAAAGAAAAGAAAAAAAAAATAAAGTCTCCGAGGTTCCAATTCTGTCCCTCTAGCTGAGCCACCCACAGCCCAGAGAAAATGAGAAAATTCCATCCCAAGCCAGCAGCTCTCCTCGGCAGCACTTCTATATTCCTGACATATTCAAAATACTAGGGTTGCCACTGCAACACATGGTTCATCCATGCCATTACCCCTCAGGACCTCTATTCATGGACTGTTACCTTGCTCCACATCATCTAGTGCTTATCTCTAAATAACCGTGCTGCAAATCCAATGTCTTTTTCTTTCTTGTATTTGTAATACTTCTAAAACCAGTACCATGTGAGCTACCAAATTTCTTAAATTTTTTAATACAGGCTGGAATACAGCCCACTTTCAAGAGTGGGAAATCCTTCAGCATTGTTCCTTCAGCATTTTTCCTATTATCAAAATGTAGAAGAGCTAGCCCAATCATTATGGTGGTGATCTCTGAGACAATTGCAGCTGAATGGAACTATAGTCTCCAGCCCAAAACTTTCATTTCTTTCTGTCATGTTCTTTTGCTCACACTATTCCATTTCTTCTAAACTCAACCTTGCTTAAGCACTCAGGACAATGGGCAAAACCAGATAGCATCTCTTACAAACTGCCTGTACCCCACACCAGGCAAAGCACTCTTCCCCCTGTACAGTCCATATTTCTTTCCGAATTTAAGTCTTTCACTCTCCTAAGAATCATTTCTAGTTTGATTTATTAGTTTTCTGCAACTGAACCATGTGGTATCAGAGTAGTGAGATTGCTGCTAGTAACCTGACTTTACTGTTGCAGTCAGGTTCACATTGCCAGCAGAAATCACCCAAGAGCAGCTTGTGGGGGATAAAAAGGTTTATTTTGGCATATGTGCTTGAGGGAAGCTCCATGATGGCAGGGGGAAATGGTGATATGAGCAGAGAGTGGACATCACTGCCTGGCCAACATCAGGTGAACAACAGGAATAGGAAAGTGTGCCAAACATGGGCAAAAGGAAACTGGCTGTAACACCCATAAGCCTGCCCACAACAATGCACTGCTTCCTGGAGGTGCTAATTCCCAAATCTCCATCAGCTGGAAACCTAGCATTTGTAACACCTAAATTTATGGGGGACACCTGAATCAAACCACCACAATGATCTTACCATCTAGTTCTGGTGAACAACTAAGAGCCTTGGTGATACCCTGTATTGTTTGGAGGATCTCAGCAGCCTCAATGACCTAAAACTCTCTGGTAGATATTCCATCCCTAGCCATTTTTCTTTGACAACCTATGGCTTCTGGGCACAATATTTATACCTTTAAAGGGTACTTCTTTCCAGACGCTCTGTTTTCAAGTTATATAATTTTAATTATCTAACAAGGAAGTAGTTTTCCATATGGCTTATTTATACCTCTTCAGTTTTGATTAAACCTCATCCCACTGCTTCCTCTCTTCCATCTATCTTCCCTTACTGTTAGACGATTGCACCCCCCAATATTCCTCCATTGTATTTACTTATGTACAATCTTCTTCCCTTAAGTCCTCCCCTTCTCTCCCCTCCATCATAGACCCTTTCTAGCTCTCTGTCCTCTACTACTGACTCTTACTCCACTTACCCACTAATTAAAATTTTTGAAGCTAATATCCGCATTAGACAGAACACGCAGCTAGAATTTTTGAGTCTGGGTTACTTCAATGTAATCCTTTCCAGATCTTTCCATTTTCTTGTAACTTTCATTTTTTTACAGCTAAAAATAACTCTACCATACATATGTACCATATCTTCTTTATGCAGTAATCTAGATTGTCTCAATTTCCTAGCTATTGTGAACAGAATAGCACTAAACATTGACAAACATCTATTTCTGCAGTAAAGTATAGAGTGTTTACGATATATGCTAGGAACAATATAGTCATTATTTGGTAAGTCAGTTTGTAGCTATATCAAAAATCTTGATATTGATTTACATAATAGCTTCATCAGTTTACAATTTCACCCACAATAAATAATGGTTCCTCTTGTCTACACACCTGTCTACCTGTTGCTGAAAGATTTTCTTAGTTACTGTCCCTCTGTTTTGGATCTTCTATGTATGTTCCAGTTCCTCCATCATCTTTGCTCCTGAAAGCGGAGTACATGAATTTGTTAATTAAAAGGTTTTAGAGTCAGGCATGGTGGGCATGTCTTTAATCTCAGCGCTTTGGAGGCAGAGGTAGGAGGATCACCATGAGTTCGAGGTCCTGAGGCTACATAGTGAATTCCAGGTGGCCTGGGTTAGAGTGAAACCCTACCTCGGAGGGGCGGGGAGAGAAGAAAAGGCTTTAGGAAATTGAAAAAAAAAAACAGAAAAACCTTTTAATTCAGTAATGTATTTATTATGTAATTAATCATTTCACTGGGGTTATAATATCTAGAAAAGTAAAGTCCCTCATAAATCAGATTGTTCTTTTTCTTCTTTGACTTCTATATTCCATAATAGTTTCACATATAAGGCAGTACCGTCAATATATGCATTCAATCTTTTATATCAGGTGTTAGGAATTTTTTTTTTTTTTTGAGGTAGGGTTTCACTCTAGCCCAGGCTGACCTGGAATTCACTATGGAGTCTCAGAGTGGCCTTGAACTCACAGTGATCCTCCTACCTCTGCCTCACAAGTGCTGGGATTAAAGGCGTGAGCCACCACGCCTGGCAGGTGTTAGGAATTTTTATTCCTAAAAGTTTTAAAAATCAAGTTGGCCCAAATAGTCTGAATTTCCCTATTATTTGAGTAATTGCTTATGAACAATTTCAAAGTGAGCACTTATTTTTATCATTTAATTTCAACATTTCTTTGGCAATGTTTTCCATTCTGCTTTAAGTTTTTATTTGTTATAATGGGCATGTTTTCCTTGGGTATTAGCCCTTTGAAAATAATATTCTGTTTTTCTTACATTTTCTTCTCCTGTACTCTGCTTTTAAATTATTTACTCTACTCTCTAGATTTCCTTTACTGTATTTTTCATCACTTCTACTATATTATTTATTGTAGCTATGCAATTTTAATTTCCATGTTCCCATTCTTATTTTCAGATTGTCCTTCTTTTATAAAATTCTATCCTTGTGTAGCATATACAATAACTTTCTTCATTCTGAGTAAATTAACTGCTACTTCACTTTGATATTTTCATTGGATAGTTTTCCAGAAAAATTTTCAGTTCTTACTAGTTTCATATTAAATACATTAAACTACTATAATCACATATATATATATATATATATATATATATATATATATATATATATAATTTATTTCTGCTGAAGGCATTCACCACCTTAGCTTCCTTAGTTCTTTGTTCATAAGTAAATATTCTTCCTTTTCCATTTTCTTTCTCCTACCCTTCCTTTTTTTTAGGGGGCAGAATACTATGTAGCACAGACTGATCTCAAACTTTCAGTATTTCTACCTCAGTCTCCTAAGTGTAGTTTGGATTATTTAGTTGGCAGTGGATCAAAGCTCATATTTATACTTGTGATGTGCAACTCAATTGCTATGGCCGTTTTTTTGAAAAGGTTAGGGTGAATAGTAAATTTTCAAAAATGTGTCAGATCATTAGGGAAAATTTTAGTGAAAATAACCCTAAAAAGTTTTTTTTTTTTTAGGGGGCTAATAAGTTTGTGCAGCAAACATGTTAATTTTCTTATGTAACTCCAATTCTTATAAAACTTCAATAATCCTTATAATACAGAGAATAGAATTCAAAATTCATGCTAGGGCCCTTAAAATTTTGTGTGAATGGATTTTTCTCCATGCCTTGATTATACTTTATCTAATTCTTTTTAGCCCATATACTTGGGTTCTGCTCAGTTGGACAAGTACAATGTTTCTTTGAATATATGTATCACTTATTTATTTATTACAGAGAGAAGCAGAAAAAGAGATTACTTGTATACTAGGGCCTCTTGCTAATGCAAATGCAACTTTGTGCATCTGAATTTATATGGGTACTGGGGAATTAAACCCAGGCCATAAGGGTTTGTAAGCAAGTGCTGAGCTATCGTTCTAGCCCCATATTTGATTTATTTGCACATGAGTGTGTGTATCTTAGTATGCCAGGCTCTCTTGCCCTTGCAAATACACAACAGATATACGCACCACTTTTTGTGTGTTTACATGCATACTAAGGAATGGATTACAGGCCTCAGGATTTGAAAATAAGTGCATTTAACTACTGAGCCAGCTCCTCAGTCCTAGTCCAATGTTTTAATACATAGAAAATAATTTTTTTCTCTCTCAAGAATTCTTTATTCTAAGTAAGCATACTAGACACTAGGACTTCAGGTACAGATTTTTTGTTTAGAACAACACACAACACACCTGTCATATAGCAGCAGTGGGGTACAGGATTAGCAGAAGGGATATAGGATAACTGGAAGTTGTTTGCCCAGTCACTGATAATTTCTGGCCTCTCATGGTAGCATCCCTGAAGGACATTAGTCCCTATAGTTCTTGGAAAGCTCCCTTATCCATTGATAAATAAAGTCCTTAAAAAGACTTCTTTTAACCTCAAATATGTCTATGCCTGTATCTTCTCACTGGTTTCCATATTAACCAGTGCTTCTTCAGAGAAGCTTTGGCTAGCAGCTAATGTTAAGGACGTTGTGTCAACACTGTTATTTGGCAGAGCAACACATTACTCCATTCTTCAAGTGCATCATAAACCATTATAGTGATGCATACACACTAAGTATTTTTTCATATTTTTCATCATCTCTTGAATGTGCATTTCTTATACTAGCAATCTTCTCTTTGTTATTTTGCTATTATACCATTTCACTTGGCAAAGTGATATATAGAAATAGCAAATGTTTACTCACTGAATAAAAACTGGCTATTTACCTATAATGGTGGGAAGCTATGTATACCTAATCATTTTTCTATGCCTTTATTGATTGATTTTTTTATCCATGTCAAAGTGTTGATGAACTCAATATAATGCAGGTAGCAACAATTGTTGTGAAGTCATGCATGCAATGGACAGTCCATGTCTGGCAGATAGCACTCTAAAGTACTCTCCCCATCTCCTGGCTCTTATATTCTTTCTGCCTCCTTTGTGGCAATATAACTCTGAGCCTTGCAGAATATTTTAGAAATATCTGACTTATCATGAGCAGTAAATAGCCAGTTATTCTTAGCATTTTGATGAGTACTTTTTAAAGATTTAATTAATTTATTTGAAATAGAGGGAAAGAAGACAGAGAGGGAAAGAGGAAGAGGAGGGGGGGAATAGGCACTCCAAGGCCTCCAGCCACTGCAAATGAACTCCAGATGCATGCACCACCTTGTGCATCTGGCTTACATTGGTACTGGGGAATCAAACCTGGGTCCCTAGGATTTTCAGGTCCCATTTTGATGAGTTTTTAGTCTCTCCAGTATTCACCACTATGTAAAATGTAACTTGTAGGACAAAAGTTGTGAGCAGAACTAATCTATGGGCACAAACATAAATATCTAGAGGACAATTTGATGGGCACACAACATATTCATTAAGCCAAACAGTAGTAACTTCCCTACTGAGGTCTATGTCTTCCCCAGTCATGGACTTCTGACTAGATTTTCATTACTATTTCCCTCCCATTGAATGGGTCTCAGGTCCAATCAGAGACCACTGGCTACCCTCATAAGAGACATATAACTGTTGTACCAATGTGCATATCTTGCCATGATATTTATTTGTGTAGCTCACAGGGTCCACTGTAGGGTAAAGCTGTTGATGACTTTTATGCTTCAGCTGGCTGCACAGCACTTTCCAGCACTATGAACACTAGCCATATAGGAGGAGACTTCCAGGTCAGTTTTAGCTTGATTTCTCAGTGTGCTGGAACTGAAGTTGGCTAGTGTTCCACCCAAAGTACTGGGATTTTCAATAATATCCCATGGCTTCCATAAACAGCTAGATGAAAAGATATCAAGTCAGAAAAGGAAATGCTATTTGCTATCCATATGTCTTCCTTCAAAAATGTGCACTCAAGGTACATTTGTATTTTCAAACTAGACTCTGTTTTCCCTATTACTGTGTTTAGTGTGTTCTGTGTTTCCTTGGATTTAATATATTTAAAAAATATTTATTTATTTTATTTATATTCATACCCTTATATTAATGCTACTCTAACTTTGGGTAGAGAATCTTCTCTTTTCAGATGGCAGTGACCTTGAGATGACTCAGAAGGTATTACAGTGCTGGAAAAAAGTGACTGGAGTACTGAGTAACATCTCAATCACACCTTCCAAGGCTCAGGGTCTAATGCGGAAGAGGTGGTGGAAAGAATGTAAGAGCAAAAGGAAGGGTAGGACGCCTTACAATGTGCTCCCTCCAGACATAAAATGGCCTGGATATCCATGACCTCACAGTGCCTGACACTACCTACACAAGACCATCATAAGAGGAGGAAAAGATCATGACATCAAAATAAAAGAGAGACTGATTGAGATGGGGAGGGGATATGATGGAGAATGGAATTTCAAAGGGGAAAGTGGGGGAAGGGAGGGAGGGCATTACCATGGGATATTTTTTATAATCATGGAAAAAATAAAAGTTGAGGTAAAAATATTTACTTATTTGAGAGAGAGAGAGAGAGAGAGAGAGAGAGAGAGAGAGAGAGAGAGAAAGAAAATAGGCATTCCAAGGCCTCCATCCACTGAAAATGAATTCCAGACACATATGCCACCTTATGAATGTGGCTTATGTGGGTACTGAGGAATTAAACCTGGGTGCTTGGACTTCACAGGCAAGTGTCTTGACCACTAAGCCATCTTTCCAGCCCTATTTGAATATATTTTATATTTGAATATACTTTATAAGATGTGTTATTTCCAAACTTTGTTCTTTTTTCTTTTTTTTATTTTTTAGTTTTTGTTTTTAATATTTTCAGTCATGTATGTTTTGTAAACAAAAGGCTTAATTTTAGTAAAGTATAATTTATACTTTTTATGTGGTTCTAAAGCTAAGATTAAGATTATGTAAATGTAGCTTTCAACATCATATTATATGTAATATTATCATTTGTACTACAGGTAATATAATTATTTATATAATTAAATAATTTTAATGAAATAAATCCTGGTGGAAGGGAAGGTCATGATCTAAAATTATGATTACTCTGTAACCTGAAATAAAAGATGTATCACAAAATTACATAAATAGGGCTGAAGAGAAGGCTTAGCAATTAGGGTGCTTGTCTGTGAAGCCTAAGCACCCAGGTTTTATTCCCCACAACTCATGTTGGTACATGTGTCTGGTGTTCATTTGCAGTGGCTGAAGGCCTTGGCATGCCTACTCTCTCTCTTTCTCTAATAAAAAATAAAATAAAATATTTTTAAAAGAAAAAATACATAAATAATTTTATGGATCTAATATTTTATCCCCAATATGATTCAGAATATTGAGATTCTAATTTACTATTGCAAGGGTCTGATGTACACCTCCTATCACAGGTTCAGAAAACAGAAAAACATAGTAAAACACAAATTTTAGATCATTGAGGAATAAACCTCTGGAGGATTTATAAAGTAGTAACTGCAACTACTTTAATGGTGAGTCTAGAAGTTATTATTGTGTAATGAATAGACTGGAAGAGAGTAATGAATATGAATGAATCACACATAATTTTGATGCACGTACACACACAAAACACATGTACAGTTGTCAGATAATTCTTGTTATTTTGCATATATATATATATATATATATATATATATATATATATGTTACATGTTATATGCATTGTAAAAATATCCCTTGTACTAGGCTATTTAATAGTACCTATAATTAAAAAAAAAAACAAGGGCTTATAGTATCAGTCAGTTCTTTTTTTAAAATGATATTTTTTTATTCATTTAAGCAGAGAAAGATAGAGAGAAGAGAGAGAATGAGAATTGGCTTGCCAGGGCTTCTAGCCACTTGAAATGAACTCCAGACACATGTGCCACCTTTTGCATCTGGTTTATGTGGGTACTGGGGAATCCGAACCTGAGACCTTAGGTTTCACAAGCAAACACCTTAACCACTAAACCATCTCTCCAGCCCATCAATCAGTTCTTATCAACTTCTTGTCTTGTTTCTTTTTTCAGGCAGGTTTTTACTCTATCCCAGGCTAACTTGGAATACACTTTTTATCCCAGACCAGCCTCTAATTCACAGCAATATTCCTTCCTGAGTGTTGGGATTACAGCTGTGAGCCTTCACACCTGCTGAATCTCTATTTCTTCTGAACAAGAGATCCATACAGACAAAGTTTGACAGGCAAGGAAAGAAATAGATCAGTGTTTTGTTGTTGTTGTTGTTTCTTTGTTTGTTTTTTTTTTTACTTGGACTTCCAATTGTATTTACTGGGCTCTGTCTTTTTTTTTGCAGAATCCTCACCTCACATCTAGGCTGAGTCCCTCATGCAATTGCTGTAAAAGAATGCAGTTGGACAACATTCAGAACTGGCAGAAACTTGATATTTATTCAAAAAGTTACAGTGTTCTGCATGGGAGAGAACTGAGGTGACCATAAACCTCAAAGCCTTAGAACATAAAGATGTCCCTATCTTTATCTTTGCTTTCTGCACTGAGAGATGTCAAGCCATTGTTTTTATATATGATGACACAGTGATGCCAAGAATTGGCAAGAAAAGGGTATCAGGTTACTGCTATGAGGAAAATTTTGTTTTCTGGTAATTTCCCAAGTATTGATGTTATCACATCAGTACTTTCCAGGTCACCCTGACCACACCGCCCACTATGAACAGTTCTACAGATTTTATAACAGTGAAGAGGAAGAGAATCTGAGCTCTCCATAAGCCCTATCTATCATAAAGGTGGCTTCTCCATTTCTTAATTTTCAGGACTGAAGTTAATTTTCAAGATGAATGCCCACATTGACCCTAAAACACAGCCACTGGCTTTCAACCAATGTACAACTTGATAAGTAGAGAAAGTACAAAAAAATATGGAAAGAAACACACAAGTCTTTGGTATCTAATTTTTGTACATTTTCCAAATTTGTGCTGAGAATTGAGCTTAATTAATATTTTTAACATAATAGAAAATAAATAAGTAAAAACTTTCCAAATTCTCAGGGAGCAGGAAGTAAAAGGGGACAAATATTCATTCATTCTTTTTTTTGTTTATTTATTTGAGAGAGACAAAGAGGAACAGAAAGAGGCAGATAGAGAGAGAGAGAGAGAATGGGCACGCCAGGGCCTCCAGCCACTGCAAATGAACTCCAGACGCATGAGCCCCCTTGTGCATCTGGCTAACGTGGGTCCTGGGGAGTCGAGCCTCGAACCGGGGTCCTTAGGCTTCACAGGCAAGCGCTTAACCGCTAAGCCATCTCTCCAGCCCATATTCATTCATTCTTGAATCGTTTACCTGACTGATGTAGTTACCTGGCTACTCCCATCCATCTTAATTGATCGACAATATGGCTGCCCTTCATTACCATGAAACCCAAGAGCCACCTGAAGATATAAAGGAAAGCTACAAGATACCATTTAAGATATAAGATATATATAAGATATAAGATATATAAGATACATTTTAATTTAACTTTTATACTTCAAAGTTAGATCAGTATATATGAAATTATATGATTTTAAAATTAATTATATGTTTACAGCTAATAAAGTTATGTTGTTGGATTCTAACACAACACTGGAAAATGTGTTTTGTCTTAACAGTGATACATTGACCATCCCTTACTGGCACTGCTTTGCTTGATTTAAAAACAGTGGATCTCAAACTTTGCCTGATGTGTGCTTAATAAGAAAAAATTTTCATCCTCCTCCTGTATAATTTTTTATAAAATATGAAATTGTGACTTTAGTCATGATTATAAATATAGTAACACTCTTCCAAGAACCATTATAATGTCTGTTATCTAATGAAGAATTTGTTACACAATTATATGATTGCACATAGTTCACACTTCTAAGCCTTTCTATGTCATCAATAGAAATATAGAAAATTGGAGTGATGGCAGAGGTTCCCAAAGACCACTGTCCTTATAATCCTCCTGAGTTTGAACTTAAAGAGTAACTGCATTACTGAGGAAGAGGTTTGAGACTGTATCAATATGATACACATATAGCCTTGAGCAAAATATTGCATCTGTGAAGAGTTCACAAATTTCATCATCAGAGATTTGCTGAAAAAGAAAAGTTCCTGGAATAAGAGCAAGTTTCCAATAGTCATTCCACAAGCTGTGAATCCCTGTGAATTTAAGACCTCTCAATGAAACCTGCAACACTGAAACTTTTAGCTAGAGTCAATGGCACCATTCTAGGTCATTCTAATCTCTAAATTAAGAGTCTTGGTAAGATGGGAAAACCAGGCCTTGTCAAAGTTGAAGCCCTGTTGGTACTATTGGTATGTGTGGGCATGCCTACTGATGATTGCCTACATTTGGGTTGATCAGCCTTACAAGTAGTGAAGAGATAGCATTGGTCACAAAGAAATACAGTACACGTAACCTCTGTGTTCTTATTTTAGCCAAAACTATGTAGAATTTCTCCCTTCCCTACCCTTATCTTACTGTTTATTCTCCCTTCCTTCCTTCCTTCCTTCCTTCCTTCCTTCCTTCCTTCCTTCCTTCCTTCCTTCCTTCCTTCCTTCCTTCCTTCCTTCCTTCCTTCCTTCCCCCTCCCTCCCTCCCTCCCTCCCTCCCTCCCTCCCTCCCTCCCTCCCTCCCTCCCTCCCTCCCTCCCTCCCTCCATTCCTTCCTTTAGTCCCTTTCTCTTCCAGTCATGTTCTAAATAATAATTCCTTTAATAATAGGCTTAAATAGCATCAGGAAGCAAGTTTATGAATCAGAACATTGAATGATTTTGATTGAATGATATGCTTATTACTATGCATTATTTATGAAAAGATACATACTGTTTTTAGAGACAGAGCACAAGAGATGGAGAGAGAGAGACAAAGAGAGAGAAAGAAGAGAGAGAGGGGGAATTGGTGCAACAGGGCCTTAGCCACTGCAATGGAACTCCAGAAGCTTGCTCCACCTAGTGGGCATGTGCAACCTTGCACTTGCCTTACCTCTGTGCATCTGGCTTAGGTGGTATCTGGAGACTCAAACATGAGGCTTCCCAGGCAAGTGCCTTAACCACTAAACCATCTCCCCACCTCCTGTTTTTCTTTTTTTAATGTGAAATATTCCATCTTCTTATTTTATATCCCAAATGAATGTAGTGAAAGTGTTTCACTAAAAATTTGAAGTGATGCAACAGAAAAGTTGTTAGATGTATAATGCAGGTGAATAAAGAAAAGAATCAGAGGCTGCAAAGATGGCTTAGTGGTTAAGGCACTTGACTATGAAGCCTAGGGACCCATGACGCTACAGGTCCATGTAAACCAGAAACAAGATGATGCAAACGTGCAAGTTCACACATGTGCACGTGATGGCACATGTGTCTGGAGATCGATTGCAGTGGCTAGAGGCTTTGGTGCGTCAATTCTCTCTCTCGCATACAAAAAAAATAAAAATTATACAAAAAAGAAAGAAAAGGATCAGAGGTTTTTTTTTCAATTATTTATTTATTTATTTGAGAGCGACAGACACAGAGAGAAAGACAGATAGAGGGAGAGAGAGAGAATGGGCGCGCCAGAGCTTCCAGCCTCTGCAAACGAACTCCAGATGCGTGTGCCCCCTTGTGCATCTGGCTAACTTGGGACCTGGGGAACCGAGCCTCTAACCAGGGTCCTTAGGCTTCACAGGCAGGCACTTAACCACTAAGCCATCTCTCCAGCCCAGGATCAGAGTTTTCATGTTTAAAATTTTCTGCTTGTGCTTCTGTAAAAATATATATATATATTTGCTTATTCAAATTTACCAATTTTTTTTCAAGAATTTAGGGAAAATTAAATCTTAAAAATTAAATAGAACTGATGTTTTAAAAATAAGAAATTCATTTCTCATATATTGTGAGGCTGAAAGTGTAAGATTAAGGCTTCAGCAGTGTCTGCTTAAACTACTCTTTCAGGTTTGCAGATAGCTTTCTCCTTGGGCATCCTTACATGACAGCAGAAAAATGGTAAACAGCATTCTTATGTCCAGTTATTAGATATTAATCCTATTCATGAGAACTCAAATCTCATGACCCAAGTACTTTCAAAGACATCAACAATAGATACCATCACAATGATTTTAATATGCAAATTTGGAAGAAATTTTATTTTTCTGTCAATAGCCATGTTCATTGGGCATTTTTTCTAAGTGATAGAAGAACAATAGCTGCTATGAAAAATGCTGTGTTATTTTTCAAGATGGCAGGGTTTCTCTATAAGTGCAGTTAGATGCTGATGGGAATACTGGATGTTTAAATAGATCATTTTAAAGACAGTTTCATAAGGTGGGGGTCTCTACTAGAAAGATGACTTACAGTTGTTCTAAGACATGTTTCCCAGTGTAATTGGAAGCAGTAGATTTTAGTTTTCCTGATGTTTAAGTTTACCTCTGCAGTTATTGAGGCAACTCTTGAAAACTGGCACCAGAGACATTTATGTGTCTCAGAGGTGTGGGACTAAAGCCAAGAATTCAGCATGCCTCTTAACTGGGGAAGACAGAGAATGGAATGGAAGAGGTAATAAGGAAAGAGGAGGGAGGTGAAAGAGACTGGGAAGGAAGAGGGGAGAAGTGGGGACAAGGCAGTTGATAATACAAGGTCTCAGCCACAAAAGGACATAGAGCTCACAGAATCCTATCTATAGGAATGTCCTAGTCATGGCCCTAGGAATCAAAATTGCCTCATCTTATTACTTATAGGGACTCTAAACCCAATGAGATGTTGGTTCTGAAGCCCATGGATTCCCACAAGAGGGAGACATCCCAGTCTCTGGTAAAATCAAAGCAAGGGATTTGTTATTTGTCTAAAAACTCCCTTCTCCCAGAACAAAAGCTAACTGACACAGGCCCACACCCAGAATTTTATTTGGAGAAGCAAATATGCAAAAATGAGACCTGCCGGAAGTGGGGTCCCTGATTTCCGGTGGAAATGGGAGCCACTGACTTCCGGTGTGGCTGCCTGAGGTGGAGGCGTTAGATCTTAGAGGTGGCTGGCCCGTGGTCCTTCAAGTGAGGTGAGAGACTTTCCCAGGGTGTCCTCGGGTGCTTTGAGGGATACTCTAAGTGTAATGTAACTTCCCCAAAGCCACTGTGGGTCCCCCAACAGAATCCCTGGGCTCCCTGTGACTTGGTAGCCTCATGGTTGCTACCATGAGTCCCGGATGAGGCCGTCATGGCGGGAGGCTGGCACGTCCCTTTGAGACGACCTCACGCACCCTGTGGTCTTTGAAGTGAGGTGCAAGACCTTCTCAAGGTCCTCGGGTGCCTTGAGCGGTAAACTAAGTGAAATGTAACTCCCCCAAACCCGCTGTGGGTCCCCAACACAATCCTTGGGCTCCCTAAGACCTGGTAGCCACATGGTCGATATTGCGGCGCTCATCTCCAGAGTTCCCGGATGTAGCCATCATAGCCGAGGCTGGCAGGTCCCTTTGAGACGACCTCACGCACCCTGTGGTCTTTGAAGTGAGGTGTGAGACCTTCTCAGGGTCCTCGGGTGCCTTGAGTGGTAAACTAAGTGAAATGTAACTCCCCCAAACCTGCTGTGGGTCCCCAACACAATCCTTGGGCTCCCTAAGACCTGGTAGCCACATGGTCGATATTGCGGCACTCATCTCCAGAGTTCCCGGATGTAGCCATCATAGCCGAGGCGGGCAGGTCCCTTTGAGACGACCTCACACACCCTGTGGTCCTGGAAGTGAGGTGTGAAACCTTCTCAGGGTCCTCGGGTGCCTTGAGTGGTAAACTAAGTGAAATTTAACTACCCCAAACCTGCTGTGGGTCCCCAACACAATCCTTGGGCTCCCTAAGACCTGGTAGCCACATGGTCGATATTGCGGCACTCATCTCCAGAGTTCCCGGATGTAGCCATCATAGTCGAGGCTGGCAGGTCCCTTTGAGACGACCTCACGCACCCTGTGGTCTTTGAAGTGAGGTGTGAGACCTTCTCAGGGTCCTCGGGTGCCTTGAGTGGTAAACTAAGTGAAATGTAACTCCCCCAAACCTGCTGTGGGTCCCCAACACAATCCTTGGGCTCCCTAAGACCTGGTAGCCACATGGTCGATATTGCGGCACTCATCTCCAGAGTTCCCGGATGTAGCCATCATAGCCGAGGCGGGCAGGTCCCTTTGAGACGACCTCACACACCCTGTGGTCCTGGAAGTGAGGTGTGAAACCTTCTCAGGGTCCTCGGGTGCCTTGAGTGGTAAACTAAGTGAAATTTAACTACCCCAAACCTGCTGTGGGTCCCCAACACAATCCTTGGGCTCCCTAAGACCTGGTAGCCACATGGTCGATATTGCGGCACTCATCTCCAGAGTTCCCGGATGTAGCCATCATAGCCGAGGCGGGCAGGTCCCTTTGAGACGACCTCACGCACCCTGTGGTCCTGGAAGTGAGGTGTGAGACCTTCCCAGGGGTCCTCGGGTGCCTTGAGCGGTAAACTAAGTGAAATTTAACTACCCCAAACCCGCTGTGGGTTCCCCAGCGCACGCTACCACCCTCATCTACAGAGTTCCCGGATGAGGCTGTCATAGCCGAGGCTGGCAGGTCCCTTTGAGACGACCTCATGCACCCTGTGGTCCTTGAAATGAGGTGTGAAACCTTCCCAGGGGTCCTTGGGTGCCTTGAGCGGTAAACTAAGTGAAATGTAACTACCCCAAACCCACTGTGGGTCCCCCAGCACACGCTACCACCCTCATCTACAGAGTTCCCGGATGTGGCCATCATGGCCGGAGCCTGGCAGGTTCATTTGAGGCCTGGTTGTTTGCGCTCCCTTCTCAAGGAATGGAGGCTTTGGGGGTGGGGGCAGTGGAAGACTAAGACTGAAGCACAAGGGGAGTTTTCAGGCCCAACTGAGCTAGAGGGGAGGCGGTCCAGAAGACAGGACATACACAATCGTGTCCCATTATGGCTGCCAGGCTGGGTCAAGGCAGAGCTAAATACTGAGGTGTCACTTCACCACGGTCCTGGGAAAAGTGGGAGATTTGCACAAGGTGCCTGGCAACATTCACAGAAGGGAATGTGTGTGGGGAGGCGGCATGAAAGGTCTGGTCATTAAGCCTAATAACTCTCTGTGTTCCTGAGTGCGGGCCTGTGGTCGAAGAAGTTCTCCTTCTTTCCCTCCCACTGTGTGGTGGGAGGGTAGACCACACTGTTGACTTCAGATCAGCAGAGGGAATCTGCAACTTGCTAAAGGTTTACATGATGTTTCTGAAAGTAAAGCAACAGCATTCAGACAAAGGGGGTCCCAGCATGAGCAGTGCACACACAACAGCAAGCCCCAAATTGGGCTGCCTTGCATTGTCCTAACAAGCTCTGATTCTCTCTCCATGGAGTGGTCAGGGAGAAGGGTGACCATCACACTCTGAATCACAGTATAGACTCAGAAAGTTGTCCTCCAGGAAAGCACATGAGGAGTCTTTATTCAAGAGAAAGTGCTTTTTATTTGCTTTTGGTATTCTGTGCATGAGCCCTGATTCTCTTCCCTCCAGATAACTGTCTTGCCAGCTATCCTGCCCACTGTCCCTGAGCAGTCATCATGCATAAGGGTCCAAAGAGTAAGGGCCACTCCCCAGGTGGCAAACACCAGTCAGCTAGTGGTGAGAGCCAGAGTCTCCAGAGAGCTCAGCCCTCTGAAGAAGAGCCCGGACCATCTACATCTGCTGCGCATGGTAATCCCTCCACTTCCCTTTATGCCTGCCCTCCCCAGTGGCCTCCGTCCTCTGGGCCTCCTGCTGCAGCTCTGCTGTGGGTAATAAGGGTTCTTCTTTTGTAGGTGCTTCTGGGGAAAGTTCAAGTGCCTCCAGGGTAGCAGCCCCCACTTGGGCCACTCCCCGGGGAGCAGCCTCTACTCGGGCCACCTGCAGAGATTCTTTGACCAAGAATACGAGCCTTTTGCTTCACTTAATACTAGATAAGTATGAGAAGAGAGAGCCAGTCATGTATGCCGATATGCAGAAGCTTTTCACCAGGAAGGAGAGGTTGTATTTCTCTGGTCTCCTCATGAGAGCGTCCAAGCAGCTGGAGCTGGTTTATGGTCTGGAATTGAATGAACCAGATTCTAAGAGTCAACCCTATATCCTTGTCAGCAAGCCTACCTTCTGCACTGAGGAAAATCTGATTGGTATAGCAGAGGTGACAAAGAAGGGTCTTCTAATGTATATCCTGGGTGTGATTTTTATGAAGGGTAATTGTGCCAGTGAGGAAGATGTCTGGGAATTTTTGAATCTCTTGGGGGTATATGCTGGGAATAGACACTTAATCTTTGGGGAGCCCCGAAGTCTCATTGCCAGAGATTTTGTTCATCAAAATTATCTGGAGTATCGCCAGGTGTTAGGCAGTGCCCCCCCACGCTATGAATTCCTGTGGGGTCCCAGAGCCTATGTTGAAACCACAAAGATGGATGTTCTTGAAACTTTAGCTGAAGTTAGAGGTGCCACTCCTAATGCTTTCCCACATCTGTATCAAGAGGCTCTTGAGGAAAATGAAGCAGAAATAGGAGAGAATTTGCCTATAACAACTAGCAGAGTTACTGAGACCAAAGTTCATTCTGCATGCAAGTCCATTGATTATACCTATATCTAGCTGAGCCAAGGTAGAGTCTTCACTTTGGTTTTTAAGACCAGTCAACTTTCTGAGGGAGGTTTTTTGTCATGGAGGTTACAAAGTTTATGACTTCTGTTAAACATGAGCAGAATCTTGGTGTCTGTTTTTCTTCATTATATTACTGATGTTTCTCTAATTGAAATTTTTATGTCACATCTCTTTGTAATGATTGGCATCTTTATTGCTGCATGTGAAGTTTAAAAATTTAAGGCAAATTGAAAAATTTCTACTTTGTTTTACTGTAGTATGTAGCAACTAGTGGAAAAGGAATTTTCATGGAAATATGGTGTGATGCAATGATGAATCAAAAAATGATTCATTCTTGCTTGCCTGTGTATGTATGCATTTAATTTTAATGTTAATTGAAAAAAGTTGGATTTTATCATTTCATTCAAAATGTATAATAAAGTGCAAGTTAATAAAGTTAGTTAAATAAACATTCTATTCATTCTTTTTATTGCTTTATTATTTTCACCAAACATTAACTGTGCAAGTGCTCTTTGAAAAGTCATCACCCTCAACATAATGTAATTGTAAAGGAGATCACCACCATTAAATGTGGGACCAATGAATTGCATTTAGCCAATGATAAAGATGCTCTGAGGGTAAAATCCACCCCAAGCTTAAGCTAGTAATCATGCAAAAATTTTGAAAGGAGAGTAGTGAAGGAGTATCTTGCTTTCCAAGGTCAAGCTTTATTTCCCCCAGGATTTACAAGTGTGGCTATACCTCCCACCAGGTAGCTTTGGAACCATGAAAAATGCAGGGAAGTGGGACATAAAGTACACATCCAAGAGCCACTGAGGCTATGAAGTTAAACCAAGGGCTGCAATGAAGATCCCAGAAATGTGCAGATTGCAAGACTGTGGGATGGCTGTCAAGGTGAGCTGCTAGCTATGGATGGAGTTTTCCCCAGGTTGTGAGCAGACAAGCTAGAGGGGCAGAATTAGGAACTCAGTGCCTTTGTCAGTGGCTATGAATGTTAGACTTGATATTGCAGATGTTTAATGTTTAACTGCTGGTTATTAAGTTTTCATTGGTCCAGTCTCATGCCTTCTTTTTGCAACAGAAATGTTTACCCTGGGCTATTGTTACAGTCAGGTTCGCATTGTTGGTAGAAATCACCTGACCAAGAGCACCTTTAGGAAGAGGTTTACTTTGGCTTACAGACCCTAGGGGAAGCTCCATGATGGCAGGCAAAAACGATCACATGAAAAGAGGGTGGGCATAAGGGCCAACATAATGTGGACAATAGCAACAGGAGAGTGTGCCAAGCACTGGCTTGGGGAAACTGGCTATAACTCCCATAAGCCTGCCCCCAACAATACACTGCCTCCTGGAGGAATTAATTCCCAAATCTCCATCAGATGGGAACCTAGCATTCAGAATACCCAAGTTTATGTGGGACACCTGAATCAAACCACCACAGCTATTAGGTGTTGGAAGTATGTAACTTGTGTTTAGATTTACAGGGCTTACAGTTAAGAGGCAGTCTTTTAAAATTATATGTATTTTTTATTAGTTATGGATATACTCACTATGTAAGCAGCACATTTTGTTACCATCCTTACCCTCACTCCTGTCCCCTTCCTTACTGGGGATGAAACTTGTCCCCATGGGGATTATGGGTCCTGCATTGTGGGGGTAGCCATCAGTTACCAGGAAGAGGAAATTTCTTTGTGCATAGTGTCCCAACTTGTGGCTCTCACAATCTCACAATCTGACCCCTCTTCCATGAAATTCCCTGAGCCAAGTCAGGTTCATTTTAGGTCTACTTCACTGATGGGCTCTTTAGAGCCTCTGGATCTCTGGTTTGGTAGGAGTTGAGTGTCCTTAGTGTCTATCTCCTTAACCCTTGTGCTGATGTCAGGTTCACCAAGAAAGCAGTACTCTTGCTCATTTCCCCAATTCCTCAATGGTTTCAGCTGGGGCCAGGCTAAAGTTTAATGGACCATTTCTCTCCTCAGGTCCTGCTTCCATCTGAAAAAGAGAAGCAGATTCTCCAACAGAGAGTGACGTTAGCTCAGGTTAAATAGGATAACCATTGTTAGTTGAGAGAGAATTTCAGTGGTATAGGCCCTCTTGTTCCCCCAGATTGGTGGAAGCTTGATATTGGAGAGAAAACTTGTTATCTGGATATGATTCTGATCTGCTTCCCATTTCCAAATATGTATTTCTTTCCACTGAGCAGATCTGTTATCCAATCCAGGAGCAGTTGATTACCTGCCATGGCTGAGTGCCACCATTGCACTTGTGTGAGCATCACATCAGGTTGTTTGCTTCTGAGTAGCTTAGACCTCGAGTTGCTTAGACAGATGTTGGCCACTTTCCCCCAGTAGCTCATGTAGCACCTTATAGCACTAGATGGGCTAACTGTTTGGGGACTAGCTCTCTTCCAAATTCCAGCCAGGTCTCTCCATGTTCTCAGCGTAGGGTGTCTTCAGCAGTAGGGTCTTACCATTAACCTCTGGTGGGTAATCAAATGATTAAATGCTCTGACAGAAGTCTGTCTTATTTTGGGAAACCTTGTAGGTGTCTGATCAACAGCTCATTGTGGATGTTAACTGCATCCTGGTAATGGGAGACAGTCTTCATTCTCAGATTAGACTTGGTATTTTTGAGCAGCGTTAAAATTGATAAAGAGTATAGGGACTTCTGAAATTGCACTGAATGCATTTTCCATTGTGAGATGGTCAGGAATCTATGGGGCCCGGGGATAGTATGTAGTGGTTTGAATGTAAATGGCCACAGAGCCTCAGTATTTTTTGTTAAAGCTTCCTTATTACTCACCATCAGGCATAACCCTTCTAAAAGAGGTGTGTTACTGGGGGGTGGATCTTGGGTCCAGCTTTAAGATGTGTGTTCAGAGTCAGCTCATGCTTGCTGGTGCTGGATGTTTCTTTCTCTGCTATGGATGTATGATGAAATGAGCTAGCTTCTTGTGTTACAATGGAGCTTTCCTTGGAATATGTAACCCTGAGATAAACCCATTCCTTCCATTAGCTCCCTCTGCTTGGGTGCTTGTCCAAGCAAGGTAACTACAGCTGAGTGCATGTGATTCCCTCGGTGCAGGTTAATGTAGTACACAGGATTTTCTGAGAAGTATGGGTGATGCCCCTTAAGAAGAAGATCAAAAAGACACCAAGTTGTCACAATTAATATGGGTCTGTTGGACCAAACTTGATTCCTTTAAAGAGCATTTGAATTCGGTTTATTAGAAGAAACTTTGTGAAAGTATGAACATGTTCAAATTTTGATGTCCATCAGAATAAAAAAGGGCTGGAGTGATGGCTAGGCAGTTAAGTTACTTGCTTGCAAAGCCTAATGACCTGGGTTCAATTCTTCAGTACTCACATAAAGCCAGATGCACAAAGAAGTGTATGTCTGGAGTTCATTTGCAGTGCCTGGAGGCCCTGACATGCCCATTCATTTTCTCTGTCTCTCCTTGAAAATAAATAAAAATATGAAAAAAGTTAAAAACAATGAAAAAGCTTAATTTTCATGGAATTCACTTTAGGATGAGGTGGTTTGTCCTTGAAATAGCAGTAGCTATGATTTGCCTGCTACTAGAGAATACAAGAACTCATTCATAAGTTTAATAGTTTTGTCTATTTGAGAAACAGTCCTTAGTTTTACTTGGAGAAAAATTTTTCAGGTGGTCTAAGTCCTTTGATTTCTGTGTCTTCTATCATATTCTGAATATTAAATTTTAGGAGGCAAGACCTTAGCCATCACTTGTCAAAAAAATCCTAGTAAAAGTTTTATTCGTGAATAACCCATTTGAACTAAATAATTGCATTTGAGACGCTTGCATCACATCTTAATCTTTACAAGATAGGCCATATCAACTTACATATGAATATACTTTTTTCATATTTAAAAATGTGTTAGTTTCTGACATCTAGACTTGATTCTGGTTTTGAATTCCTCTAGAGTCTTCACTGTTGAAGTCCTCACAGAATGAAGGAAATTTGAATGAGTGTTACAAGCAGAGAGCTCCTATGCTCCCCTTCTCATGGGTGGTTTGCAATGTCAAGTACATAATAGCAGAAGGATTGGCTCTTGTACCACTCACAAGTATATGTATAAAGCCAGGCTGCCAGGCAACAGGGCAAGGTTATTTATAGCACTTACTTTCTTGTTGTTAGGGAAAAATAATCAGCCAGAAACAGATTATTGGAGGAAAGGATTCATTTTAGCTTACAAATTTAAGGTGGATTTTTATCATGGTTGGAAAGTATAACAGAGCAGGCAGCCAGGGTGTCACATTGTGCCCAGTAGCAGAGTAGCAGAGTGAGTTTACTCTTGAACTTTCAGTGGGATGTACTAATAAACTATAAGAACTGTATAAGAAAATAGAAAAATGGGAAAGAGTGTATAAAAATGGAGGTTAAACTTCCTGTGGAAAGGCTATTTGAATTTTAATAAATGATGAACCAATACAATTTGATACAATTTAAAGTTAAACTGCATGGTGCAGACATGGTGGCACACACCTTTAATCCCAGTACTCGGGAGGCTAAGGTAGGAGGATTGCTATGACTTCAAGGCCAGCTTGGAGCTAAAGAGTGAGTTCCACATATGCTTAGGCTATAGTGAGATCCTGTAATAAAAACAACAAAACAACAACAACAAAAAAAACAATAGGACAAAACCTGAAATATGGTGGGCTTTATGAAACCTTCAGGATGGTGAACAGAAGACAGACTTTCACATAATTTATCATAATATTGAGAGAGAAGACTAGATTTTCAGAGAAGATATGGCTTAAATATATAATTTGGATGGAAGTGTAGTTGGAATACACTAAAGGAGTTGGTCCTTGAAAAAATTCAGAGCATTGAATTGTATCAAGAAGGAAAATAATACCCAACCTCCCAATTAAATAAAAGTTAATTTTATGAAATTGGGGATCAGTGGATGAGCATTTGCCTAGCAAAAGCAAGGCTCCGGGTCCTGTCCTCAGCACTGAGGAAAAAACTAATAATTTTATGGTAAAAAAATTAACCTGAGGAAGCAAATTTTCATTTCCTGTTTTTATTATATATAAAGAACATATTAAATTCTCTAACACATCTTTTTAAAAATTATTTTTATATTTTTATTTATTTGAGAGAAGGAAGAGGCAGACAGAGAGTAAGAGTGAATGGGCACACCAGGGCCTCCAACCACTGCAAACGAAGTACAGATGTGTGCACCCCTTTGTGCATCTGGCTTACATGGGTCCTGGGGAATCCAACGGGGATCCTTTGGCTTTGCAGGCAAAAGCCTTAACCGCTAAACCATCCTTCCAGCCCTCTAACACATCTTTGATGTACAAAATATTGACCCTTGGAAGAAGATGACATTTTCTGTATAAAAATCATTATACATGCCATTCATTAAATGTCAAATATTTGCAAGTCATTATGACAGATGTTTTCTTTTTAATTTTTTTTTTTTGGCTGGATTGTCATGTACCCACCAAATTGCCCTCTAAACATTTATATTGTATATTGTATATATAGCCAAACAATAGTAGTAGTTTCACCCCTAGAGCCCGTAACCTTCTCAGCCATAGAGTTTTGACTAGGTTTTCAATAGCAGGCATGAATTCCCTTTCATGAAGTAGGTCTCAAGTCCAATCACAGAGCAATTTGTTATCCAGAAACTATCATGTCACTATTGTGTCAGTGAGAAGAACTTGTCTGACTAGGCAGTTGTGTATCACACAGAGTGGATCTGCCTTCTTCTCTCTCTCTCTTTTTTTTTTTTTTTTTTTCAAGATAGGGTCTCACTCTAGCTCAGGCTGACCTGGAATTCACTCTGCATTCTCAGGGTGGCCTTGAACTCACGGCGATCCTCCTACCTCTGCCTCCCGAGTGCTGGGATTAAAGGCGTGCGCCACCATGCCCAGCTTGCCTTCATCTCTTGATCAAGACTGACTTGATCACTCTCTGCCTCCCAGCAGTCTACATAGCACTTTCTAGCTTTATGGCAGCTAGCCAGCAGGACTGAGGCTCCAACTTACTTCCAGTTTGAATTTTCAGTGCCCTGCAATGAAGCATGTGGTGTCTTCAGAAATGGAATCTTGTTATCTAGTTCTGGTTGGGAATCAATAGCAACAGCAATACCCTGACTGTTTTCAGGGACTCCCTGACCAACAACTCAGTGGGGAGTATCCCACCCCTGGAAATAGGAATTTTCAACAACAAAATATGGCTTTAGAGAGCAACATTATCCAGCCCCACAGGAAATTTCTGCTAAAGCTCTCTGTTTTTCTTAATTATATTTTTTAATTAGCCAACAAAGAAGTGTATTTCCCTATGGCTTTTTTTTATAACACTTTTAGTTTTTGTTACCCCTCCTCCTTGTGCTCCTTTCAGCCATTCCCCTCTCCTGACACTACTTAAACATTTCTAACCTCAGTATTCTCATCCTCTACTTAAATATCTACTAACCCCTTCCCTTAAGCCCTTCTCTCTTCCCTAATGGCCCCTTTCTATCTTCCTGGTCTCTACTGACTTATTCCAACTTACATACAAAGCTAAAAATTCAAACCTAGGGAATGCATATGAGAGATAAAACATGTCGAGTTTGTCTTTCTGAACCTAGATTCCCTCACTTTGTATATTTTCCAGTTCTATCCATTTTATGGCGAATTTCATAATTTAGTTTTTCTTTATAGAAGAATAAAATTTCATTCTGTATATAGAAGGCCTTTATAACCCATTAATATGTTGATGGGTATTTCTACTGATTCTACTTACTAGCTTAGCAATTGTGACTAGCACAACAATAAATATGAAGGAACAAGTATATTTATAGAAAAGTATAGCATTCTCAGGGCATATGCCCGAAAGTGGTAAACCTGGGTCACGTGGTTGATTTATTTTTAGCTCTTTGAGAAACTTTCAGAAGGATTTTCATAAAGGCTGCAGCAGTTTACAATATCACCAACAGTGAACAAATATTCCTGTTTCCCTATTCCTTTCCCAACATTTACTGTGGTTTGATATTTTGATCATAATAATTGTATTGGGGATGAGATGGAATCTCAATACAGTGTTTTTAATTTTAAATTTATTAATGTATTTGCAAGGGCAAAGAAAGAGAAAGAGAGAAGAGAAGAGAAGAGAAGACAAGGGAAGGGAAGGGAAGAAAAAAGAAGAGGAAAGAGAAGAGAGAACTAATCTGTGTCTCTTACCACTGCAAAAAACTTCAAATGCATACACCATTTAGTGCACCTGACTTTTCATGGTGCTAGAGAATTGAACCCAGGTCATTAGGCAATAACTTTTAAACATTGAGCCATCTCTCCAGCCACCAATATAGTTTTGAGTTTCCTGATAGTCAAAGATTTTGAACATTTTAAAAAAATATTTATAGGCTACTTGTATTCCTCCTTTTGAGGAATACAAGTATATAAAGTTGCTTGGAGAGATACTGGTCATTCTCCCCCAGTCGCCCATGTAGCACCTTCTGGCACTAGACATGCTGACTTTCTGGGGACTGACTCTCTTCTAGCTTCCAGCCATGCCATTCCATTTTAGGTGTCAGCTGCATATGGCGTCTTCACCAGTAGGGTCTTACCACTAACCTTTGGTGGGTCATCAAGTACTCTAACAGAAATCTGTCTGTCTTTTAGGAAACCTTGTAGGTCTCTCTGATCAAAAGCTCACTGTGGATGATAGCCACATTCTGGTACTGGGAGTTACAGGTCATTGCCCACTAGGAGAAGAAGAAAAATCATAACTAATATACAAGAGTTAGAGATAGGAGAGAGAGAGAGAGAGAGAGAGAGAGAGAGAGAGAGAGGGAGAGAGGGAGGGAGGGAGGGAGGGAGAGGGAGAGGGAGGGAGGGAAGATGTAGAAGATTAAGGTTAGCCTTGATCCTACACTCACCCATGTCTTGTGGTTCAGGTGTTCCCTTTAAGGGCCTGGTAAAGGTTCAGCCATTTGGTTTGCCTTGTAGGAAGTAGAATTTTATGGTACCATTGCCATTTGGGTCTATATTTGTGTTTCCCACCCCTTCGATGTCCTCCCCTCCCTCCCCATCCATCCTAGTGTCTAGTCCAACAGATGCTTGCTGGGTATGTAAGGTATCTTGGGTAGATTCAGGTTAGGTGCTGTAGATGAGTGAGACTATGTGGCGATTTTTTTTTTTTTTCTGTGAATGGGTAAGTATACTGAGAATGATCTCTTCCAGGTTCAACCATTTTTCCTCAAATTTCATTGTGTCATTTTTTTTTTTTACTTCTGTATAGAATTCCATTGTGTAGATATACCACATCTTAGTTATCCATTCTTTTAGTGATGGGCATCTGGGTTGATTACAGCTCTTAGCTATTATGAATTGAGCCACTACAAAGATGGTTGAGCAAATCTCTCTGGCCTATGGTTTGAAGGTTTTAGGGTAGATGACCAGTAAGGGAATAACTGGGTCTGTTGGTATCTCTATAGTCAGCTTTTTCAGGAGTCTCCATATTACTTTCCAAAGTGGTTGTACCATCCTACATTCCCACCAAGAGTGGATGAGTGTTCCTACTTCTCCACTTCCTCACCAGCATTTATTTTTATTTGATTTTTTGATGCTTGCTATCCTTATTGGGGTAAGGTGGAATTTCATAGTTGTTTTAATTTGCATTTCTATGATAATTAGGGATGATGAACATTTTCTTAAGAGTGTGTTTTACATATGCATTTCTTCCTCTGTGAACTGCCTGTTAAACTCTTTGCCCCATTTTGTGAGTGGGGAGTTTGACTTCTTACTGTTTAGATTTCTGAGTTCTTTGTAGATTCTAGATATTAGGCCTCTATCAGTTGGATAACACGCAGATATTTTCTCCCATTCTGTGGGTAATCTATTGGCTTTGCTTATTGTATGCTTCTCTGTAAAGAAAATCTGCAGCTTCATGTGATCCCATTGATTGACTGTTTAAGATAGTGAGCTACTGGGGTTTTGTTCAGAAAGTCTTTTTCCATTCCTATATTATGGAAAGTACTTCCTAAATTTTCTTCCAGTAGTATTCGAGTGTCTGGTCTTATATTGAGGTCTTTGATCCATTTGGATTTGAGTGTAATGCATGGTGAAATGTGTGGATCAAGTTTCAGTTTCCTGCATGTGGTTATCCAGTTTGTCCAGAACCAATTATTGAAGATGCTGTCTTTTTTACAGCCTATATTGTTCAGGCCTTTGTCGAATATCAAGTTGCTGTAGTTGCTTGAAACAAACTCTGGGTCCTCAAGTTTGTTCCATTGGTCTATACTGCTGTTTATATGCCAGTACCTTGCTGTTTTTATTACTATGGCTTTGTAATATAGCTTTATAGATCAGGTATGGTGATGCCTCCAGAGGCATTTCTTTTGCTGAGGATATGTTTGGGCATGCGAGGCCTTCTGCCTTTCCATATGAGATCTGAGATCATTTTTTCTATCTCTGCGAAGAACACTGTAGGAATTTTAAGTGGAATTGCATTAAATCTGTATATAGCCTTCAGTAGGATTGCCATCTTCACAATGTAAATTCTGCCTATCCAGGAGCATGGGAGGTCTTTCCATCTTCTCAAGTCCTCCTTAATTTCTTTTTTGAGTGTTTTTATGTTTTTGTTGTATAGATCTTTCACTTCCTTGGTTAATGTTATTCCCTGGTATTTTATTTTATTTTTTTGTTGCTATTGAAAATGGGACTATGTCCCTTATTTCTTTTTCTGTATCTTTGTCATTTGCATATAGAAAGGCTACTGATTTTTGTGCATTGATTTTGTATCCTGCTACTTTGCTATAGGTGTTAATCACCTTCAGGAGTTTTGGGATGGACTCTCTCGGGTCTCTTACATATACAATCATGTCATTAGTGAATAGAGTTAACTTAACTTCTTCCTTTCCAAATTGTACCCCTTTTATTGTCTTCTCCTGTCTTATTGTTTGAGTTAGGACTTCCAGTACTATATTGAAAAGCAGAGGTGAGAGAGGACAACCCTGTCTTGTTCCTGATCTTAATGGGAATTCCTCCAGTCTCTCTCCATTAAGTATTATTTGGGCCGTTGGTGCTTTGTATATTGCCTTTATTATGTGAAGATATGAACCAACCATGCCAATTATCTCATATATTTTGATCATAAAGTGATGTTGTATCTTGTCAAAGGCCTTCTCTGATCTATCAAAATGATCATGTGGTTTTTATGTTTAACCTTGTTTATGTGGTATATTACATTGACAGATTTCCATATGTTGAACCCCTGTGTTCCTGGGATGAATCCCACTTGGTCAAGGTGGATAATGCTTTTGATATGTTGTTGGATTTGATTTGCAAGGATTTTGTTCAGGATCTTTGCATCTAAGTTCATCAGGGAAATAGGCTGGTAGTTTTCTTTTCTTGTGGCATCTCTGCCTGGTTTTGGAATTAAGGTGATACTAGCTTCATAAAAGGAGTTGGATAACTTTCCCTGTTCTCCAATTGTGTGGCACAGTTTGAGGAAGATTGGTTTGAGTTCTTCCATAAAGGTTTCATTGAATTCAGCTGAGAAGCCATCTGGTCCTGGACTCTCCTTTTGGGGAGGTTTTTTTTTTTTATTACTTTTTCAATCTCCATGAGTGTAATAGGTTCATTGAGGTGGTTGATCTGCTCTGAGTTTAGCTTTGGTAGATGATATGCATCCATGAATTTATCCATCTCCTCCACATTATCCAGTTTTGTGGAGTAGAGATTTTTGAAATAAGTCCTGATGATTCTCCAAATTTCACTTATGTCTGTTGTGATCTCTCCTTTTCAGTTTGAGTTTAGTTAATTTGAAGCTTCTCCTTTTTTTGCTTGATCAAATTGGCCAGGGGCTTGTCAATCTTGTTTATTTTTTCAAAGAACTAGCTCTTTGTTTTGTCAATTGTCTTGTTTTCTTGGTTTCCAGTTCATTAATTTCTGATCTGATTTTAATTGTTTCTTTCCTTCTGGATCTCTTTGGGTTGGATTTTTCTTGTTTTTCCAGTGCCTTTAGATGGATGGTTAGGTTATTGATTTGGGATCTGTCTTTTTTATGAAGGCATTGAGTTCTATGAATTTTCCCCTGAGAACCGCCTTCATTGTGTCTCATAAGTTTTGGTATGATGTGTTCTCATTGTCATTCAATTCCAGGTATTTTGCAATTTCCTTTTTTATTTCATCCACTATCCATTTATTGTTTAAAAGTGTGCTGTTCAGTTTCCAGGTGCCGTTGGGATTCTTGGTGGATCTTTTGTTGTTGATATCTAGCAATATAGCATTATGGTCTGATATCATGCAGGGAATCATGCCAATCTTCCTAAATATGTGGAGGCATTTGTTGTGACCCAGTATATGGTCTGTTTTAGAGAATGTTCCATGGGCTGCTGAGAAGAATGTTTAGTGTGTGGATTTGGAATGGAAAGATCTATAGATGTCCGTTAGGTCTAAGTGATCTATGGTTTTGTTGAACTCTCTTATTTCCCTGTTGAGTTTCTGTTTGGATGATCTGTCTATTACTGATTGTGGTGTATTGAAGTCCCCAGATATGATGGTGTTGGTGGTTATTTCTGTTTTATTGTCAAGTAGGTTTTGTTTTATGAACTGTGGTGGCCCTGTGTTTGGTGCATACAGATTTATGATTGTAATATCCTCTTGTTGATAAGCAGGATGTGTCCTTCTTTGTCTTTTTTGTTTATTTTTGGTTTGAAGTCTATTTTATCTGATATTAATTGTTATGCCTGCTTGTTTCTTATTCCTATTTGCTTGGAATATTGTCTTCTACCCTTTCACCCTGAGGAGGTGTCTGTCTTTAGTGGTGAGGTGGGTTTCTTGAAGGCAACAGATTGAGGGGTCTAATTTTTTGATCCATCCTGTTAGCTTGTGTCTCTTGTTGGATGCATTAAGTCTTTTAATATTTAGGGTAATGACTGTGAGAATAGATTTAATCCTTGCCATATTGTGATGGTAGATGTGTGTTGGTGTTTTCATGGGCTTTGAAGTTTTTTGTGTCTACTCTGAGTTTGGTTATTGTGATCTGCTTCTTGTAGGCATTTGAGTTTGATTATTTGTTTCTTCTCTGTGAAGAATTTCCTGAAATACTCTCTGTAGGTTTGGTTTTATATTCTTAAAATTGTAAAGCTGAGTTTTGTTATGGATAACTTTCCTTTTGCCATCCATTATAAGGGATTCTTTTGCTGGGTAGAGTAGTTTGAGTTGGAATCCATAGGTTCTTAGTCTTTGTAGTGCTTCTTTCAGGCCCTTCTAGCTTTCAGGGTTTTCATTGAGAAGTCTGAAGTAATTCTGATGGGGTTTACCATTGAAAGTGTTGTGCTGTTTTTCCCTCGCTGCTTTTAGGATTTTCTCTTTGTTGTCAATGTTTAGAGTCTTAATGACAATATGTCTTGGAGAGTTGCTCTTTTGGTCCAGTCTGTTTGGAGTTCTGTTAGCTTTTTGTATCTTGATGGGCCTTTCTTTTAAGAGACTGGGGAAGTTTTCTTCATTTTTTTTTGTTAAATTAGCTCTCCATGCCTTTGGTCTGAATTTATTCTCCTTCTGGTATTCCAATGATCCTGATATTAGGACCTTTAAGTGTATCCCACAATTCCCTCATGTTCTGTTCACAGGAACTTTTGAACTTACTGAAATTTTTGAATTCTCAAACTATTTCTTCCATCTTGTCTTCCAGATCAGAGTTTCTATCCTCCACTTGGCTGACTGTTCTTGAGAGCTTCTAGAGGATTTTGGACTTGACCAATTAAGTTTGCATTTTCTACTACTTTTCTATGTATAATTTCCATCCATCTGTCAAGCTCCCTTTTCACACCATTTTCTGATTTTCATGATGGTCCTTGAAATTTATCCTTGCATTTCTTTATGTCTTCATTTAGCATGGCAAGCTGATCTTTGAGGTCTTCTTTTATTTTACTCTCCCTCAACTCTCTTAACTCTCTTTGAACTCCTTCCACTTTCTTATCTATTAGTTCTAGTTTAGTGATGGCAGCATCCACATGATTATTGATCCTTTGGTGCTTTCCTTCATGTTCTACCAATAGGTTGGTCAGGCTTGCATTGCTTATAGCTTTAATTTGGTGTTCTGATCCTAATTACTCTTCTATATTTTGGTTAGATGCATTCATTGTAGGACTGGGTGATCTAACTGGATTTTCTTGCATTTGATTTTTCATGTTACTTCTTTTGCGCTGTGGTCTGACCATGATAGTGTATGGGCACATAGGTGGGTGGATCAGCCTGGGCTCAAGCACAATGGGAATTTGAGGCAGCCTGGGGAAGTTGCCAAGCATCCTGGGCTTTGGCTCTCACTTGCCAAAGCCACCTATCTCCTGCCTGGCAGGGGTGCCAAATTTGCCTCAATTCTCAAGTGGTAATGCACCAAATCTGCCTGTGTTCAAGGTAGGAGGGACACTGAGGTACCAATCACTGAAGCAGCCCAAACTCTGGCTGGGAACACTGGGACCCAGAAGTACTCTGTGCTCCCCTGCCACAGGACAATGGTGGATTGCTGGTGTGGCAGACAGATAGGGGATGGCACCTGAGCTGACACAAGCTAGAGACATAGTCTGAGCTTGTGTGGCAGTTGCTGTGGGACTGAGCTTGATGAACGTGCAGCGGCAAGAGCACTAAGTAAGTGAGTGGGTGGAGCAGCCTAAACTTTCATATCCCGGGATTGATCTGCGCACAGCTATGCTGTGGAAACGGGGAGGGGTGGGCTTCCCACTCCTGAGGGAATCAGGGATTCCCTGTTATTTCCAGGAGTTGCTGAATGTGTGGTGGCCAGAGCAGTATGTGGGCAAGTGTGTTGAGCAGTCTAAGCTTCTGCATGCAGGGGTCAATTGGTGCATAGTGGCAGCGGACACAATGGCTATTTGGGGGGAGGGGAGGGCTACCTGCCCACCAGGGGATCTGCGATTCCCTGTTTCTCCCGCTCTGCACCCTCCCACTGACAATCTATTGGAGATTGCTCTCTCCTAAAAGACTCAGGAAACCTTAATGTCTTGCCTTTCTTTCCCCAGGATTTGCAGTGCAGCTAGGCAGTCGCCATCTTGGCCGGATATCTCTATGTCTATATCTTGAGGTGTTCTCCTGATATTTTTCACCTTATCCATTTTATAGTTTCAGTTCTTAAATTGAGGTTTTTGATCAGTTTGGAGTTGAATTGTGTGCCGGGTAAGCCTTGATGGTCTACTTTCATTATCCCTCATGTGCATATCTAGTTTCCCCAGACCCATAGTTGAAAGTGTGTTTTTGGACTTTTTGTGAAAAATCGGGTAGCTATAGTTAATGGATTAATACCAGAAACATCCACTTTATTCCTTTGATCTATATGTTTGCTTTTGTGTCAATGTCATGCTGTTTTTATTACTATGACTGTATAACATGAAATTAGAAATTAGATATAGTGATATATTTAACAGCATCCTTTCTTCCGTTCTTCCTTTCCTTTCTTCCCTCTATCCTTCCTTCATTTCTTCCCTTCTCCTTTCACTTTCCTCTCTCTCTCTCTCTCTCTCTCTCTCTCTCTCTCTCTCTCTCTCATTTTATGATGAGGTAATTTTAATATCTGGGCCTTTTGTGCCTCCATAAAATTTTAAGATTATTTTTCTATTTCTGTGATGAATAGTCCCAGAATTTTGATTGAGATTGCATTTATTCCATAGATGGCTTTCAGAAGGGTGGTCACTTTTATAATATTAAGTTGTCCTATTCATGAATTTTTGATATAGTGTAGTATTAGCTTCATAGAAGTTAGGGAGTGTTATTTTCTTTTCTGTATTATGGAATAATTTCAAAATAGTATATTAGGTCTACTTTAAAGATTTCACAGAATTCTGATGTAAACTTGTCTGGATCTGAGCTTTTAGCCTGTTGAGTTTTTAATTACTCATTCCCTTTCATTGCTTGTTGAATATCTTTTTACATTATGTAATTTCCTCTCAGTTTAACTTGGTAGATCTTAGGCATCTGGAAAGTCATCCATTTATTTAAGATTTTCCAATTTGGTGACATATAAGATATTTTTTCAAGGCAAGTCCAATAGACTTGCTTTTCTATGTGAAAGAGAGAGAGCAAGAGAGAGAACAAACTGACACACTTGGGTTCCAGCCACTGCAATCAAACTGCAGGTGCATGTGCCACCTTGTGCACAGGTGCAACCTTGCATGCTTGGGTCTCTGTGTATCTGGCTTATGTGGGACCTGAAGAGTTGGACATAGCTCCTTAGGCTTTGCAGGCAAGTGCCTTAACTGTTAAGCCAACTCTCCAGTTTGGAATGTAAGTTTTTGGTGTGTGCCCTTATGAGTCTTTCAGTTTCATTCATATTAGTTGTACTTTCTACTTTTTCATCTCTCATTTTATGCATTTGGGTCTCTTATATTTTTCTTTAAGTTAAGTTGAAAAAAGATTTTGAAGAAGTTAATTTTTGGTAGTATTTAGTGTTGGGTCAGTGAAACCAACAAAGGACAGCCACTAATGGTAGCCTTCCACTGGTCTCCCAGATTCTTTAGAATACTTCTTAATGAGTAGAAAACAGTCACCTTCAGTTTCTAGCTAGGATAACCTATGAAAGACTTTAGTAGTATTGTGCTTAAAGTAAAATTAGGGTGCTGGAGTGATTGCCTAATGGTTAAGGCACTTCTCTGTGAAGCTATAGGACTTAGGGTTCAATTTCCCAGTACTCACATAAGCCAGCTGCACAAGGTGGTACATGTGTCTGGAGTTTGTTTGAAGTGAGCAACCATTCTCTCTATCTCTCTTCCTCTTTCTCTCTCAAATAAATACATAAGTAAATATTTTTGTAAAATTGAAAATAAGTAAAGTTAGGCCATAGACAACTCACAACAGTGTGGGCCATGACCATAGCCAAAAGTTGTGCTGGGCTCTGAGCTCAGGCTGAGATATAGTTTGGTGGCTGTGATGGTTGCAGTACAAATGTATATCCCCCACAGCCTCAGGTATTTTTGATTAAACTTCCTACTTAAGTCTCTAGCAGGTAGACCCTTGCTGCAGGAGGCATATCACTGAGGATGGATATTGAGTCCAGCCCTACTGGGTGTGTGGAGAGCTACCTTGAGCTCTGACTATTTGTAGTTGCTGGTATTGGTTTCTTTCTCTGCTGTGGACGCTGAAGTGATCCGGCTTCTTCCACCAATATGGAGCTTTCCCTGGAATCTTCAAGCCTAAATAAACCATTTCTTCCATAAGTTGCTTCTGGCCAGATGCTTGTCCCAGCAACAAGTTGATAACTGCAACAGTGGTATTGGTGACCAAAGGTGTGATATAGGAATCTAGGATTGATCCTTCTTAAATTACTTTGTCAAGAGCCAGAGCTAGTTATCATCCTATAATTTCTGACCAGAGGTTAGATAGTATACATAAGACATCCAAATTCACTCCAGCTATAGGACAAGACAGGTGAGAATCCTCTCTTATTTCTTCTGAGCAATAAAACCAATATAGTATTTCTGCCAGATATGGATTTGGATTTTTTTTTATTACTGAAACAGTAGGTTTTATGATGAATAAATGAATGAATTTAAAAGGTTATACTCTTTTATTTCCTCTCCTCCATCCCCCATTCCATTGAGGGCCCACCTCATTGGAGATATGGGTATTCACTGTGGGGTTATAAATGCCTCAGTAAATCTCAGGTGCCTCAGAATATTCTTACCTACCCTGTATCTCTTACAATATTTCCACCCTTGTTTCTGCAATGCTACCAGAGTCTTGAGAAGTCCAACTTAGTGTTGAGTTCTCTATTGCCTCTTGATTTCAGCTTTGATGAGATTTGAGTAACCTCAGCCTTTGTAACCATCTCCCTGGAACTGGTTGTCTGGCTAGCAGTGATAGCAGTACTTAGTTAACATTGCACTTCCTCTGCAATATCTGGTGGGCTCTGGCAGATGTGGTAGAGGGGACAGGTCTCATAGTAGGCAGTTGACTATCATTCCTTGTTATATTGATGGATCTTAGATATACCCAGTATTCTCTGACATCTGTAAAATAAAAAAGATTCTACAACTAGTAGTGAGAACAGCTTCAATGAAATTTGATAAGCATAGTTATTTGAGAGACTTTTTGATGTATATACCCACTCTTTTTAGCCAAAGAACAGTGACTGCTTCTCTCTGAAGCCTATGAGTTTCCTATCCATTAGATTCTGACTTGGTTACCATTACAAGATATGAAATCTCTCCCACTAAGTGGGGCTCATATCCAACCCTAGAATAGCTAGTTTAGAATAAGCTATGTCCCACAATTACACAGGTGGCTACTTCCTATTCTGCTGATTGATTTTGTACCTTGTGGAATCTTCTTGTTCACACTGTTGGTGACCATTATCCCCTAGTAGTTCTCAGCATACTTTTCAGTGTTATAAGTACTAGCCAAGAGGGAACTGGCAAGGAGAAAGTAGGACTAGGGATGAGAGGAGGGGATTTGGATAGGGTAAGTGAGAGACACAATACAGGAGATGGAAGGTTCTTGGAGGGATAGGATGAATGGAAAGTTGGGGAGAATTACACAAAACTGGTAACTGCATTGAATTAGTACCATGAAAAAATCTTCCTCCTGGATAGCATTCTACAAGATGTAACACTTAATAAGAGGCAGGGGAATGGTCTGGGCAGAAGTGCTCTGTAGAAAGTAGAGAAAGCTGAATCCTAAAACCACAGGAATAGGTCTACCTGTCACAGAGAAATCATTGAGGTGTCCAAAATAATGTAAGCCATTGGCAAAATATTTAGTTACCAACCAGAGCTAAAGTTAAAATATGTGTTTTATATTCATATCTATGGATCCATCTATTTTTTTAAATTTAATTTATTAGTTTTCTTTTCAGCAAATACAGGCAGTTTGCTACCATTATTTAGGCTCATCTGTGATCTACCCCTTCCCATTAGACCCTCCTTGTTAATGAAAATGGGTCGTGCATTGTGGAGTTAGCCCCCAGTTATTGGTATGATAAATGTCTCTGCAAATCATGACCCAACATGTGACTCTGACATTCTTTCCGCCCCCTCTTCCACAAAATTTCCCTGAGCCATGTTGGGTTCATTTTTGGTCTGCTTCAGTGCTGAGGTGTTGGGGGCCTCTGAGGCTCTGGCTCTCTGCTTTGGTAGGAGTTGATTTTTCTCTGCATTGATCTCCTTCCCCTTTGTGCTGGTATCCGGTTCACAGGAAAACATCACCCTTGCTTATTTCGCCAGTTGTCCTTAGTTTCAGTTGGGCCCCTTTTGAGGTATGTTGGGGCAGCTCTCTTCTTAGGATCTGCATCTATCTGGAAAAGAGAAGCAGATTCTCCAATGGAGAGTAAGTTAGCACCCGGAAAATTGAGATAATACTTACTTTTTTGATAGACAGTATGGTAGATTTAGGCCCTCTTATACCCCGTGATTGATGGTAGCTTGATATTGAAGAGTGGGCTTGTGTTTGGGTATGGTTCTGACTTGTTTCCCAGCTCCAGCTATGGGTCTAGTACCACTGAGTGGATCAGTTAGCCAAATCAAGAGCAATTGGTTCCTCACCATGGCTGTGTACCACTATTGCACTTGTGTGGGCATCACATCCGGTTATTTGTTGCTAATTAGGTTAAACAATGTGTTGCTTGGACAGATCTTGGTCATTTCCCCCAGTCGCCTATGTAGCGCCTTCTGGCACTAGATACGCTGACTGTCTGGGGACTGAGTCTCTCCTGGCTTCCAGCCATGTCATTCCATTTTACACGTCAGCTGTGTATGGAGTCTTCAGCAATAGGGTCTTACCACTGGCCTTTGGTGGGTCATCAAGTACTCTGACAGAAGTCTGTCATTGTTTTGGGAAACCTTGTAGGTTTCTCTGATCAAAAGCTCATTGTGGATGGTAGGCCCAAGCTGGAAGTGGGGGTTACAGGTCAGTGTCCACTAAGAAATTGAGGAAAAAGATAACTAATATACAAGAGTTAGAGAGGATAGAGATAGAGAGGAGAGGGGGAGAGGGAGGGAGGGAAGATGTAGAAGATTTAGGTCAGTTTTGTGGATCCATCTAATTTATCAGTCCATTGGAAACAAAATATTTTGTTTTATATATATATATATATATATATAATCTTCTTTTGTACACTGTCATTTAAGAAAGGGTCATTGTTCCAGGGTTATGACCAATTGGCACAGGTTGCAAAAAGCTAGACATTTGTTTTCTCAACTCTGCATTATAGAGCTCTAACATAGCACCCCGAGTTCTCTTGTACATTAAACATGCAAAATAAAACAGTGTAACTCTGATTCTCATGATGCTAAAAGTAGCTAGTTGATACAGAACTAATTCACATCCCGGGAGGAGCAAGTCATCTACATGTTATTGTTCAATTTATGAGTGCTCTTGTGAAAATATTTAATGAGCTCTTCAAATAATTCAAGTATGGCTTTAATTCAAATAAACATATGAATTTGGGGTAAGAAATACTTAAAAATGCATATTATGATCATAGTTACATCATGAGAAAGTCCAATATTAAACACACTCACACACACACACACACACACACACACACACACACACACACAAATATGTACATGGCCTAGTCCAGCTGTGATTGTTACTATTACCAGAGAACTCCTTTTACCTGAAAGAGGTAATAATGTATTCCTTGAAATATCTTTTTGCTTTTCCTTAAGCACAATGCATGTCTAAGTCAGTAATAAAATTGCAAGAGAAAGTCTCCAAGCATTCAGAGAACAATGGAACCATGCAAAATAAACACACTGGGATCATTAACAGTAAATCATCTTGAGCAGAGTATTTTTGGCAGATTATAAAATTAGCATATGAATAAAGAACTATGGATAATAACTGTCTAAGCTCCAATAAGGTGTTTGATATAGTGGTTCAAGTAAGTGCATAAATATTGTCAAATATGTTTTGATAAGAACACAATAAAATAGATTAAAAACAAACTAAGAGATCATAAATGTAGAGAATGATTCATGAGACTGAGTCCTTTGAAATACTAAAAAAAAATTCTTTGCTCTAATAGATACATTTTGGACCATAAATATAGGGCAAATAGGGCTTAAATTAGATTGGCAGATTATACCAGTTTGGAACAGGCTGTAAAAGTGGTTTGGAAAGAGAAATGATAAAACTGGTTGTAAATAAATATGTGGGCAGAAGAAAACAAATGAGGTTCAATTTGTAAAAGAACAAGCAGGAAAATATTTCTAAACAAATGCACAATAATAGTATTTCTTTCTAATAAAAATGACAGGACAGAATTTTACAATATGGCTAGTAAAAGCTATTTTTATGAGCATATCATGTCACAAGGGCAAGTGGACAGATTACTTCCTGGAATAAGGGTTATGTTCCAAGAGAAATCATTGAGTTCTCCTCAAACACACACTAGTATCAGTGTGCTTAGCAGATGGCCCCAATGTAAATCTATTTGCCATCTTCATCTGGTTTCTTCTCCTTCCTAGAATATTTTCCACATGTTAAGAAACAGGCTGTGAGTATTTCCTTTTAATATAGCAACGTGTCCTATGATATTCAGCCAGATACTCCATTCTATGCTGGGTATTACTTAGATTATCTTCCATAATGTATTTTTATCCATCAGGTGTGCTTTCTTTATCAGTTTTTTTAATGGGACAAAATATATGACCAGAAACAGTTTATGGAAGGAATGGGTTTAATTTGGCTTACAGTTTTCAGGGGAAGTCCATCATGGAGCAAACACTAAGGCAGGAGCAGGGAGCCAAGTATCACGTTCTCTTATTAGCAAGGGGGATGTAGAAAGAACTAGAACAATAAGCAGGGCTAGACCATAAAACCTGAAGTCCATGTACCAGTGACACACTTCTCCAGCAAGCCTTCACCTATTAAAGGTTCCATCATCTTCCTGGTGGACTGGGTACATGAGTCTATAGGGGTATTTTTGCATTCAAAGTACCTCATTTTAAGAGACTAAATTCACAGTTTTCATCAGTCAATTTGTTCTAAAGCGAAAAGAAAAGGTAAATAGAAGTTTTATTTGTGGATAAAGTATCATTGGTCTTCTAAGAAATGGAATGCTACTAGAGGTAGGTACAAAATATCCTTGGAGTAAAAACCATATAATTTACCTTTAACTTTTAAAATTTAAGCAAACAAGATAAAATGCACCAAAAGGAGAGTTTTTGCCCACCCAAGATATGTAAGCATGGCTTCATATACATAGAACACAAATTGATATTAAGGCATTTTTAAAATATATTTTTTATTTTAGATATTTTATAGACAGTAATTAATCTCTAATTACATTTTGGCTTAGCACATTTCTTTGCATAGGTATGCACAAAAAACTATTATTGCTCAGCATGGTGGTGCACACCTTTAACCCCAATACTTGGGAGGCAGAGGTAGGAGGTTTGCTGTGAGTTTGATGACAGCCAGAAGCTACATAGTGAATTCCATATCAGCCTGGGCTAGAGCAGCACCCTACTTTGAAAAACAAAAACACTATTAAAATAGTTAATTCACGGGCTGGAGAGATGGCTTAGCGGTTAAACGCTTGCCTGTGAAGCCTAAGGACCCCAGTTCGAGGCTCGGTTCCCCAGGTCCCACGTCAGCCAGATGCACAAGGGGGCGCACGCGTCTGGAGTTCGTTTGCAGAGGCTGGAAGCCCTGGTGCGCCCATTCTCTCTCTCTCCCTCTAACTGTCCTTCTCTCTGTGTCTGTCACTCTCAAATAAATAAATAAATAAAAATTTATAAAAAAAAATAGTTAATTCACCATCTTTTTAAAAACATTTCCCTCCTCTTTAAAAGTGCCATTGTTCTTCATGACTTAGAATGCTAACCTTAACCAAGGAGTAAGAGTTATAGAAATTCTTTAGATATTGTTTAAAGAATATTGCATATAGTATAGATTTACATGGAGGCTGAAAATCTGACTCAGGGGTTTAGACACTTCCTGTGCAAGCATAAGAAATTGAGAAGGTTTGAGAGATGGCCTGAGTTTAATCCCCAGGACCCGATAAACAGCTGGACATTACCATGTGCATCTGTAACCTCTGTTCCATAGGGGAACAGAGACCCAAGAATCAGTAGAGCTTGAGGAAAATATGGCAAGCTCCAGGATCAGAATGAGACTCTGGCTCAAATAAGAAAGGTGTGAAGCATGGTGATGGAGCAGAATACCTGACATGCCCTACAGCTTTTGTAGGTGAGCACATGCTGTGGCACAAGGACACATACACATGCACACAGAGCACATACAGTGCAACACACACTCACATACACACACACAATTTACATGGGAACTGAGTGGCAAAGGAGTAGAGTAGGCAGTAAAGTTGAAGAAACCATGCTGCATATACAAGGATAGTGACCAAACCCCAGAAAACAAAACAAAACAACAAAAACCCACAAAAGTTAAACAATACAATTTTTAAAGTATGAACTCAATGCTATTTTTTTTTTCACATGTGGATGGTGTTCATGAATGCATGCTTATATGTGGATGGTCGTGTGTGTGTGTATGTGTGTGTGTGTGTGCATGTGCAGGTGCATGTGCACTTGTGTGTGAATGCATGTTGAGGTCAGAGGTCTATATCAAGTGACTTCATCAATGACTTTCCACCTTACTTTTCAAGGCAAGTTTATAAGGTCTCTCACTGATTGAGCAAGCCCTGGGGACCTACCTGTATCCACTTGCCCAGACCTGGCACTACCGTTGATTATTTATTTGAGAGAGAGACAGAGAAAGAGGCAAAACGAGAAGAATGGGTACACCAAGATCTCTAGCCACTGAATTTGAACTTCAGACACTTGTGCTACCATGTGCATCTAGCTTACTGGGGTATTGAACCTGGGCCCTAGGCTTCACAAGCAAGTGCATTAACCATTAATCAATCTCAATCTTTCCAGTCCTAATTTCTAGTTTTTCAAACCTATGAATACATCCAGTTTTCCAGTCACTTTCATCTCCAGATTTAGGAAGAGGAAATCTATTTGCCTATCCTTACCAAGGCCAATTCCAGTTTTAAGGAAAAATTAAGGGGAAAAAGTAGGGACATTGGCCAGGGGATTAAAGGATTAACTTCACCTCATTTTCTTCTTCTTTTTTTTTTTAAAAAAATTAGTTATTAGAGATAAAGAGAGAGGAAAAGGCAGACAGAGAGAAAATGGGCCTGTCAGTGCCTTCAGTCCCTGCAAATGAACTCTAGACATGTGTGCCACCTAGTGCATCTGGCTTATACGGGTACTGAAGAATCAAACCTTAGTCCTTAGACTTTTTCAGGTAAGCACCTTAACAGCTGAGCCATCTCTCTAGCCCATTTTTTTTATTTTTTAATTTTTATTAACATTTTCCATGATTATAAAATATATCCCATGGTAATTCCCTCCCTCCCCACCCCCACACTTTCCCATTTGAAATTCCATTCTCAATCATATTACCTCCCCATTACAATCATTGTAATTACATATATACAATATCAACCTATTAAGTATCCTCCTCCCTTCCTTTCTCCACCCTTTATGTCTCCTTTTTAACTTACTGGCCTCTGCTACTAAGTATTTTCATTCTCACACAGAAGCCCAGTCATCTATAGCTAGGATCCCCATATGAGAGAGAACATGTGGCGCTTGGCTTTCTGGGCCTGGGTTACCTCACTTAGTATAATACTTTCCAGGTCCATCCATTTTTCTGCAAATTTCATAACTTCATTTTTCTTTACCGCTGAGTAGAACTCCATTGTATAAATGTACCACATCTTCATTATCCACTCATCTGTTGAGGGACATCTAGGCTGGTTCCATTTCCCAGCTATTATAAATTGAGCAGCAATAAACATGGTTGAGCATGTACTTCTAAGGAAATGAGATGAGTCCTTTGGATATATGCCTAGGAGTGCTATAGCTGGGTCATATGGTAGATCAATCTCTAGCTGCTTTAGGAACCTCCACACTGTTTTCCACAATGGCTGGACCAGATTGCATTCCCACCAGCAGTGCAGAAGGGTTCCTTTTTTTCCACATCCCCGCCAACATTTATGATCATTTGTTTTCATGATGGTGGCCAATCTGACAGGAGTGAGATGGAATCTCAATGTAGTTTTAATCTGCATTTCCCTGATGACTAGTGACGTAGAACATTTTTTTAGGTGCTTATATGCCATTCGTATTTCTTCCTTTGAGAACTCTCTATTTAGCTCCTTAGCCCATTTTTTGATTGGCTTGTTTGATTCCTTATTAGTTAACTTTTTGAGTTCTTTGTATATCCTAGATATTAATCCTCTATCAGATATATAGCTGGTGAAGATTTTTTCCCATTCTGTAGGTTGCCTCTTTGCTTTTTTCACTGTGTCCTTTGCGGTGCAAAATCTTTGTAATTTCATTAGGTCCCAGTGGTTAATCTGTGGTTTTATTGCCTGAGCAATTGGGGTTGTATTCAGAAAGTCTTTGCCAAGACCAATATGTTGAAGGGTTTCCCCTACTTTTTCCTCTAGCAGTTTCAAAGTTTCCGGTCTGATGTTAAGGTCTTTAATCCATTTGGACTTAATTCTTGTGCATGGCGAGAGGGAAGAATCTATTTTCATCCTTCTGCAGATATTTATCCAGTTTTCAAAACACCATTTGCTGAAGAGGCTGTCTCTTCTCCAATGAGTATTTTTGGCATTTTTATCGAATATCAGGTGGCTATAGCTACTTGGGCTTACATCTGGGTCCTCTATTCTGTTCCACTGATCTACATGTCTGTTTTTGTGCCAGTACCGTGCTGTTTTTGTTACTATGGCTCTGTAATATAGGTTAAAATCAGGTATGGTGATACCACCAGCCTCTTTTTTGTTGCTCAGTATTATTTTAGATATTCGAGGTTTTTTGTGATTCCAAATGAATTTTTGGATTGTTTTTTCTATTTCCATGAAGAAAGCCTTTGGAATTTTGATAGGGATTGCATTAAATGTGTAGATTCCTTTAGGTAAGATTGCCATTTTCACGATATTGATTCTTCCAAGCCAGGAACAAGGGATGTTTCTCCACTTTCTAGTGTCTTCTGCAATTTCTCGCTTGAGTGTTTTAAAGTTCTCATTGTATAGATTCTTTACTTCCTTGGTTAGGTTTATTCCAAGGTATTTTATTTTTTTTTTGATGCAATTGTGAATGGGAGTGATTCTCTGATTTCATCCTCTGTGTGTTTGTTGTTAGCATATACGAAGGCTACTGATTTCTGTGTATTTATTTTGTATCCTGCTACATTGCTGTAGGTTTTGATCAGCTCTAACAGCTTGCTAGTAGAGTCTTTAGGGTCCTTTATGTATAGAATCATGTCATCTGCAAATAATGATAACTTGATTTCTTCCGTTCCAATTTGTATCCCTTTTATGTGTGTCTCTTGCCTTATTGCTATGGCTAAGACTTCCAAAACTATATTAAATAGAAGTGGAGACAGTGGACACCCTTGTCTTGTTCCTGATTTTAGTGGAAAAGCTTCCAGTTTTTCCCCATTTAGTAATATGTTGGCTGTAGGCTTGTCATAAATAGCCTTTATTATATTGAGATATGTTCCTTCTATTCCCAGTCTCTGTAGGACTTTTATCATGAAGGGATGTTGGATTTTGTCAAATGCTTTCTCTGCATCTAATGAGATGATCATGTGATTTTTGTCCTTCAACCCACTTATGTAATGTATTACATTTATAGATTTGCGTATGTTGAACCATCCCTGCATCTCTGGGATAAAGCCTACTTGGTCAGGGTGAATGATCTTTTTGATATACTCTTGTATTCTGTTTGCCAATATTTTATTGAGAATTTTTGCATCTATGTTCATGAGGGAGATTGGTCTGTAATTTTCTTTTTTTGTTCTATCTTTGCCTGGTTTTGGTATCAGGGTGATGCTGGCCTCATAGAAGGAGTTTGGTAGGATTCCTTCTTTTTCTATTTCCTGGAAAAGCTTAAGAAGCAATGGTGTTAGCTCTTCCTTAAAAGTCTGGTAAAATTCAGAAGTGAATCCATCTGGGCCTGGGCTTTTTTTAGTTGGAAGATTATTGATAACTGCTCGGATCTCCATGTTTGTTATAGGTCTATTTAAGTGATTAATCTCATTTTGATTTAATTTAGGTAGGTCATATAGATCAAGGAAATCATCCATTTCTTTCAGATTTTCATACTTTGTGGAGTATATGCTTTTATAGTATGTCCCTATAATTTTTTGAATTTCTCTGGAATCTGTTGTGATGTTACCTTGTTCATCTCTGATTTTATTAATTTGTGTCTCTTCTCTCTTTCTTTTGGTCAGATTTGCTAAGGGTTTATCAATCTTGTTTATCCTTTCAAAGAACCAACTCTTTGTCTCATTAATTCTTTGGATTGTTCTTTTTGTTTCTATTTCATTAATTTCTGCCCTAATCTTTATTATTTCTTCCTGTCTACTGATTTTTGTTTTGCCTTGTTCTCCTTTTTCCAAGGCTTTAAGGCGAAGCATTAGGTCGTTTACTTGCGACCTTTCTAATTTCTTAATATAGGCACTTAAGGCTATAAATTTACCTCTTAGAACTGCCTTCATTGTGTCCCAGAGATTTTGGTATGTTGTGTTCTCATTTGACTCTATAAATTTTTTGATTTCCTTTTTGATTTCTTCATTGACCCACTCATCATTTAGTAGTGTATTGTTTAGTTTCCATGATTTTGTGTATGCTCTATAGCCTTTCTTGCTACTGATTTGTAGTTTAATTCCATTGTGGTCAGATAGAATGCAAGGAATTATTTCAATTTTCCTGAATTTGTTAAGATTTGCTTTGTGTCCTAATACATGGTCTATTTTAGAGAATGTTCCATGTGCTGCTGAAAAGAATGTATATTCTGCAGCCTTTGGATGAAATGTCCTGTATATATCTGTTAGGTCCATTCCTTCTATGACCTCATTTAGTCCAGATGCCTCTCTGTTTATTCTTTCCCTGGATGACCTGTCAATTGATGAGAGTGGGGTGTTAAAGTCACCCACCACCACTGTGTTTGGTGTTATCTGTGCCCTTAGTTCTAATAGTGTTTGTTTGACGAATTTGGGAGCCCCCATGTTAGGTGCATATATGTTTAGGATTGTAATGTCCTCCTGTTGGAGTGTGCCCTTAATCAATATAAAGTGACCTTCCTTATCTTTTTTGACTAACGTCGGACTAAAGTCTACCCTGTCTGATATTAGGATAGCAACCCCTGCTTGTTTTCTAGGCCCATTTGCTTGAAACACCGTCTTCCAACCTTTCACCCTAAGATAATGTCTATCCTTTGTAGAAAGGTGAGTTTCTTGGAGACAACAAATTGTAGGATCCTGCTTTTTAACCCAGTCTGCAAATCTATGTCTTTTCGTTGGGGCATTGAGACCGTTGATATTAAGAGATATTATTGAAAGGTGTGTATTTATGTTTGCCATTTGTGTGTGTGTGTGTGTGTGTTACTTGTTCTACCTGTGCTCTCTTCTGTTAACTGGTATTTGAGTATAGCTGGTTTTTTCTAGGTTCCTTATATGTGTGCTTTTCCTTTTGTTCAGCATGGAGGATTCTATCAAGTATTTTCTGTAGAGCTGGTTTTGTCTTCAGATACTCCTTTAACCTGCTTTTGTCATGGAATGTCTTTATTTCTCCATCTATTTGGATGGATAACTTTGCAGGGTAAAGTAACCTTGGTTGACATTTGTTATCTTTCAGAACTTGGAATATATCACTCCAAGCCCTTCTGGCTTTAAAAGTTTGTGTTGAATAATCTGCTGTAATCCTGATGGGCTTGCTTTTGTAGGTAACTTGATTTTTCTCTCTAACTGCTTTCAATATTTTTTCTTTGGTTTGTGTGTTTGGAAGTTTGAGTATAATGTGGCGAGGAGAGTTTCTTTCTGGGTTTTGTCTGGCTGGGGTTCTAAAGGCTTCCTGTATCTGTATTGGCACCTCTTTCCCAATTTGGGGAAAATTTTCCTCTATGATTTTGTTGAAGATGCCTACTATGCCTCTGGAGTGGAGTTCTTCTCCTTCTACTATGCCCTGAATTCTTATATTGGATCTTTTCATAGTGTCCCGAATATCTTGAAATTCCCACTCATACTTTTCTATAAGTTTGTCTTTCTCTTTGTTGGACTGCATTAGGTCTGCCACCTGATCTTCTAGCTTAGATATTCTGTCCTCTCCCTCATCCATCCTACTGGTGAGATTTTCTACAGAGTTTTTTATTTCATTAACTGTGTTCTTCATTGCTAGTAATTCTGACTGGATTTTCTTTATTAGTTCTATTTCCCTATTTATGTCTTGTATTGCCTTCTTTATTTCATTAAATTGGTGTCCTGCCTCTTCTTTGATTCCTTTGATTTCCTCTTTGATTTCCTCTTTGATTACTTCTTTGATTGTTTTCATGTGTTCTTTGACCTCTTTGAACATATTTATAATTATTCTTTTGAACTCTTTCTCAGGCATTTCCTGTAACTCTTTCTCACTGGAGGACATTTCTGATGCATTAATACTTTTAGGTGGATTTATATCGTCTTGCTTTTTAGTGTTTCTTGTGTTATAATGTATATATTTTTGCATCTTGGATTAAGTTAATGCTTGGATTTTCTAGCTAGCTGTGTATTCTTAGCTGTATCAATTGATTTGATGTAATATATTTTCAGGGTAGGACCTTAAGGTATTAGATGTGGCTCTTAAGACTCTCAGAGTATCTACAAAGATGTTCTTAGGGGTTGAGTTTCCCTGCTATAGGAGTATTCAAGCAGGCTGAGTGGAATAAAATACTGGTATATTCTAAAATTTAACTAAACACTCTACACATTCAATCAAAAACAGCCCCGAGTATGTATGCAAGAGTAGTTATTATAATGACCAGATCCTCTATCAACAAAGAGGTTTAGATTTCTGGTCTGTTGAGGGATCCAAGTCAGCTTGTGACCAAGTGAGACCCTTCCCTGGTGCAATCCCAGTTACCTTGGGTGATTGTGGTCTCAGTCAAGTTGCTGCCTGGGTCGTCGGGCTGCTGTTCTGATTTCTGGAGCTGGGCACTTGCTTTTCCTACGGGGCAAACTGAGCCGCTGCTGCTGCCTCTGCTGCTGTCGTAGCTGCCACCACCAGAGCCACCACCGCTGCTGAAGCTGCCGCTGCCGTGTGCACCGCCGCTGTTCACCCCGAAGCCGCTGCTGCGGGATCTGCCGTCGCTGCCGCTCCTGGGTCCGCTGCTGCTGGGGCCACTGGTACCGGTGCTGGAGCCGCTGAAGTTGCTGCCGAACTCTGCTCCTGCTTGGGTCCTGCTGTCAGCCCAAGTTGGCGTGGCCGGTCCCGGGCCGCTGCTGTGTTCGCTGGAGCTGGGTTCAGGTGGTGGGGGAGGGGAGGGAGCCACGGCTGCTCTGGTTGTATCGCTGTTCCACGTGTGCTTCTACCTCGCGGTCTGCTTTTCCCTCCGTTGCTCGCTGCCGCTCTCCCCTCACGTGTCCCGAGTTGTGGAGAGTGCGGTGTGAGGGGAACATCCCGCACCTGGCTTGTCCTGCGGCTCGAGCCGAGAGTCCGGCTGCTTTCTGCCAGTCCGCGGCTGCGGCGAGTGGCCGAGCCGCCCCGGAGCCGCTGTTCCCGCCTGTGCAGGCTCTGGATGCTCTGGAACTCTTCTACTTCTCCGCTGCCGCCTCAATTTCCTATACACCTCACTTTTTAGTAAAAGTGTGTATTTTGCTGAGTTTTTTTGGTCTTTTTCCCCCCTAGGCTGCTTTGGCGTGGTACCTACGCCGCCATCTTAACCTGAAGTCCTCCCATTTTTTTTTAAATTGAGATACTGAATATATGAAAATAATTCAGATTGGTCATATTCCATTATGGTTATACTCTTATGTTGCTCTCCCCCTCCACCCACCCATAACACTGGGGCCTGTTTCAGTGAGGTTATTAGCAATCAGTTTGGGGTCATGGGTACAGCAGCCAGTCTTACACAAATACTTTTTTTTTTTTTTAAAGGAGGCAACAGTATGAATACTGTACAAGAGGATAAAAAAAGCTGGGAAGAAGAAATATCCTAACACATGAGAGTAAGGAGAGTTACAGTTCATACTGTATCATAGTAGGGAAAGGACCAAAGTCTAAAGAGGGTAAAGTGTAGAGTTGAGAAAACCAGTCTTCAAAGGCATAATTAGGAAAAGCTTAAGTAGACAGAGGCCCTTGTTTCCATTGTTCTTACAACATAGAGGGAAGTGAACAGCGGGATGGTTCAGAATGATTTGTGCATTCAATCATTTGTATGACCATTTGTGGGCAGAGTTGGAGGACTCTCTTAAAATGCAAGAAGTCAGGTATGGTGGCCTATTCCTGTAATACTGGAACTCAGGAGGTGGAAGCTAGAAGATTAGGAGCTCAAGGCCAGCATCAACTTTATAATGATTTAGAAAGCCAGCCTTTGCTACATGAGACCCTGTCTCAGAAAACAAATGGGGTTGGGGATGTAGCTCAATTTTAGTGCTTTCTTAGAATGCATGAAATCCTGGGTTCAATTCCCAACACTACATAGGCAAGGTGGTCCACACCTATAATGCCTGCACTTTAGAAGTGGAGATAGAAGGATCAGGAATTCAAGGTTGTCTTTGGCTATGGAATCTGAGGCTAGTTTGGAATACATAAGACCTTGCCTCAGAAAAGAAGACAAATAAGTAAACAGAGAAAAAAAAAGAAAAGAAAGAAAAAAATAAAGTCATAAAAATGAAAACCTTTAAAAGATGGAGACCAAAACAAACAGTAGTACTGGTAAGAAGAAAGAAACAGCTTTCAGATACTTATCCCGCCAGGATGGAAAAATGTGAAGCAGCCCTGATAGACATCAAGGCTTTAGGTAACTGGTACCTTTCAGATTGACAATACGGTATTTCCCAAGGATGGAGTGGCTAGAAAGGTTTAAGGGATCATCCCTGCCAAATGTTTCTATCAGAAAGGCAGGACTTGACTGCCTTGTTTCCATTCTACTTGTTGCACCCATCTGCCTGTAACACAGGATTGGTAGAGATGCAAGTGGAGAGGATAAGGCAGGCAAGGAGTGTCATTTCCTAGCTCCTGAGAGCTTCAACAGACAGTCTCAGCAGTATTAGGCTGGTAAATGCACTGATCATGTCCTGGAGTGGCTTCCTGAACAGCTCTTTATTTTCTCTTGCAAGCACAGAGTACCTGGACTGAGATGACACTTCATATCCAGGGAGTAAAAAAAAAACCAAACAAAAAACAAACACAAAAACAAACAAAACCTCCTCCCATCTCAGAGATTCCCATTGTGAGATATCTGTTGCTGTGATTCTGAGTGACAGGTATACATGTGTGGCATGACTACCTAAGGTTCAAAACTTCTACTGCCCTCTTCTGGGCTTAGCTCAGGTGGCCAGAGATATAATGAAGAGTACACAACCTCTTGTCACCTCCCAAACAATTCTCTCAACCTGACTTCAGTCTCAGTGTATACTGGAAAGCTAGAGTTACTTAGAACTATGCCCTGCACTATAGTCAAAATGGGCAAAGGGAAGCCAACAGCCCATTTGTCTGCAGCTTTTGGGGACTGAAGGACCACTAAAGGGATAAAGACCTGGGACTTATCTGACACTTCCCACTTGTGAGAGGAAGGAGCAAGACAGTAGGATTTATGCCTTATAGAAGGGCCAGGATTACATGATAACAATGGTGGAGAGTGTGACCAAAATGACTCCAGCTGAGACGCCCTTCAGAAAATCCCAAGGCCCCTCTTCTGCAATCAGCTCTCTGAAGGTCAGCATGATGGAGCTATTACCTGCAATGTGTACATGGGTTTAGTTGACATCTATGGGATTGGCAAGGACTGAAGATGACATGAAAGTAATTCTGAGGGCACTTCTTAGCACACATATACAAGAATTGCTCTGCATAAAAGTGATTAAAAAGCACCTGAAGGGGCTGGGGAGATGGCTTAGTGGTTAAGCGCTTGCCTATGAAGCCTAAGGACCCTGGTTCGAGGCTCGGTTCCCCAGGTCCCACGTTAGCCAGATGCACAAGGGGGCGCACGCGTCTGGAGTTCGTTTGCAGAGGCTGGAAGCCCTGGCACGCCCATTCTCTCTTTCTCCCTCTATCTGTCTTTCTCTCTGTGTCTGTCGCTCTCAAATAAATAAATAAATAAATAAATTTAAAAAAAAAAGCACCTGAAGGCACTGTTTGGAATATAGATCAACAGTGAAACCACATAGCCTCAGTAGAGGCCATAAAGCACATCAGTCTGCAGGAACTGTCTGCTAATGTCCTTAGTTTGGCCAAAGGCAATTAGGCCTTTACCTTCTGAGTTCTCACGCACCTGGAGGTGGCCCATTTTGTAATGCTTGCAGTGCATCATCATGTGCTGAGAGACTACATCAATGGACAGCATGATGATCTGGGCCACTAGCAACTTGACTGTGCTGTTCTGGCTGTCATCGGCTACAGATTTCTGCATGAGCTTATAAGTAGTACATAGCACTGGTTGGAGTTGACTGAAGGTGTTGCGCACCATCTACTCACAGGACCTTTAAATATATCTTTATCTTTATCTATATCTATATTTCTTTCTATCTATCTATCTATCTATCTATCTATCTATCTATCTATCTATCTATCTGTCTGTCTATGTAGTTAGAGAAAGGGAGTGAGATTGAGAGAAAGAGAAGAAAGAGAGAGTCATAAACAGAGATAAAGACAGGCACTCCAGGGTCTTCTGCCATTGCAAATGTACTCCTGATGCATGTGCCACTTTGTGCATCTGGGTTTACATGAGCCCTGGGGAATTGAACCTAGGCAGTCAGGCTTTACAATCAAGCACCTTTAATCACTGATACATCTCTCTATCCTTGTTCCTAGGATCTTGATAAAGGCATCAAAAGTCCCACAGTGGAGACTCTTGTCCTTATGAACCTGCAGCTATATTCCAGGCAAAGCTACCAGACTGTAGATATTTTATCAGGTTACCTGACTCATGACACTGGGAGGTGGGATTTCTTTGGTTCAGATCAACGATTCTGAATTTTGTTTTCACTGTAGAAACTCCTGGAGTTGAAGAAAACACTGGTTATTAGGCACTACCAAAGACTAGTTGTATCTGAATCACTACTGGTAAGATTCCAAAACAGTTATTTCTTAAACTGGGCATGATGGTTCATAACTATAATTCCAGCACTTGGGTGGCTGAGGCAGAGGACTGCCAGGAATTTGAGTTCTAGCCCAGTAGAGAAAACTACAGAGTGAGATACATCACAAGCAAGTAAACAAGAAAACAAACAAAAAACATGGCTATATCCTGAAAAGTTTCCACAGAGAACCATTGTACCTACAGTGGACAGATCAAAGTGACCCATCAGAAAAGGAATATTTTGAATAGGGAGATAATTTTCTTTTATTTGTTTGAGGAAATTTTAGTCATTAGACTTATTTAATATATAAAACAAGGTGATAAATCTTAGTTCCCAATTATTTTAATAGATTGATTTTAGATTAAATATGAAGCCAATTTCTTTCTAAAAGAAAGTACTTCAAATAATCATCATATACATATACTGGGATTCTGAAAATATTAAAATACAAGAATATTAATTGATTTTGGCTTGTATAACATATTTGAATTCTCCATTCTGATTCATGGTATCATTTTTTTTCTAAAAGCTTTCTTACAATTAAAATAAAATTAATCTTAAAGTCAGAAGTAGTTACTTTGTATTTAGAAAAGGTACCTATAAAATTTTTATTTTAGCAGTGTTAGTATACTTATTGATTAGCTCTTTAAAGAAGATCTGCATAAAACATATTATAAGAATTTGCTTAAACATTCAGGATGAATCCTAAATTAATTAGTAGAACAATTCAGGCAATCAGTCAAGACTACTTTTTAGTTATAGAATTGGAAAAAATGAATTAAGACTCTCTCAAGCTATGAATTATTGTATATTGTACTTATAGACACCAAAATGGACTGAGTATAGCTTTAAAGACATTTAATAGGATTTCCAATAATTTCACTATAGGTTCTTTTAAAATATTTTATGTTCAAGAAGGCATATAGGGAGCATAGGAAAGAGGCAGGGATGGAGGGGGGAGAGAAATAGTAGGCACACCAATGTTTCTTGCTACTCCAAATGAACTCCAAATGTATGTGCCACTTTGTGCATCTGGCTCCCTGTGGGTACAGAGGAAACAAACCAGTCCATCAGGCTTCACAAGCACTTTTAACTGCTGAGCTATCTCTCCAGCCCTCTATGTTAATTTAAAGACAGGACAATGGGGCTGGAGAGATAGGTTAGCATTAAAACACTTGTCTGCAAAGACAAAGGGCCTATGTTTGATTTTCTAGGACCCATGTAAGCCAAATGCACGAAGTGGTGCATGCATCTGAAATTCTTTTCAGCCGCTGTAGACTCTGGTTAACCCATTCTCTCTCTCTCGTCCACTTTATCTCTCTCTCAAATAAATAAAAAATATTAAAAATAAAGATAAAATTACTATAGATGATAGTATTCACATAATCAAATAAAAAACTATTGGCATTCTATAGTCATCATACACTAAAATTTTTGTAGTCAAGAAAAAGTGGATAAATTACTTCAGATTAAAATACAGCTAAGAAATCTGATAATTAAATGCAATGATTAGCAATTATATTTTACACCATAAAAATATTGTGAAATAAGATCAATCAGGGAAGATTTGACCCAAATGTGGCTGTCTCTGGGAACCTAGGGTAGAGAGGGAGCTGCAGTATAGAGGTCAGTAACATCTGAACTTTTTCATCCTAATCTCACCTGGGCACTTGTTAGCTCATCATTGGTTCTTGAATGTCAAGTACACAATCAATAACCAAGTCTTCATTAAGCTCAATGAGCTGCTGATATGTACCTTTACATATTCAAGACCTGTCTCTCAGTATAGTTTCTAAATGGATACTTATGGAATGAAAAGATCAAGAAAGACAATGATACCAGCTCACTCAAATTCTCATTACCTGAACAATGTGCTTACTTTACAAAGAATGCTTATAGAGGGAAAGGTATATTGACCTTAGTATAATATATTCATTAAAACTGTTTAGAGTTGGGTGCTGGTAATAGGAGCAAAGATCATGGCAGTTTATTGATTATGTAAATATGTACTTGCACTATTTGGAAACAACCAATTAAGTCTTTCTTAAAGGGCAAGATATCTAAAAATTTAGGCTCACTACCCATGTGGTCTGTTACAAATGTTTGACTTTGCTTTGTAATAAGAAAGTGACCACACACAAGATATAAAAGAATGGGAGTGATAATGATCTCATTAAAGTTTGTTCATTAAAATCATGGTTGATCAATGCATTATAGTTCATTAATGCCTGGATTAGAGTGATAAAACATGTTCTTTCAATAATGCACACATAAACATATTGCATAAATGCATGTTAGTTTAAATTTTAGCATCACTTTCAGAAAAATGAGCACTGTGAGCTAAATCTAAAAGAGGCATGATAAAATTTTGTGCATAATTAGCATGCCTCTTTGGAAATCATAATAGACAAACCTTAGTGACCCTTTCTTTATTGAAATAAACCTTTCTTTCTGAAAATATATGCCAGATATTTCTCTATAGGAAGCCAATCAACTGAAAGCTTAAGCTATTCACTAACTCATCCCACTTTAAGTGAATACGTAAATTAACAAATAAATAAATACCTCTCCTCTTCAGTTGTTTGGCTTTGATACTGGGTGTAGGAAATTTCATGTTGTTCTGATAGAGCTTATTATGTAAGAGAAGACATATGTGGTCAAGTTTCATGAGCAATTCTAGTTTTAACATATGACGAATATTCAACACTATAGTAAAGTTTGATTGTACCTAATTTGGGAAGAAAGAGAACTGGTTAAATGTTTGGTATCAACATAAGGAAAATTTGTGAATCAAAGGCTTTGACAAACCTTCTAGTGGTCTAGAAAACTGGTCCTGGGAATCAATCCCATCTTTTTTTGAAAACACATATTTTTATTTATGAGAGAGAGAGAGCGAGAAATGAACTGTAGGCACATGTGCCACCTAGTGTGTCTAGCTTTATGTGGATACTGGGGAAGGTGGTTTTAACCACTGAGCCATTTGTCCAGGCTCAGTTTCATCTTATAAGGACCTTATCCTCAACAACTTCAGATGATTTTTCTTAGGATTTTTTGTGATACATTGACAACATCCTTACATATTGAAAATATACCTACATCATAGTCCCCTCCTCTCACCATCTCTTTTCCCTGTTTCATATGACCCTTCTACTGAGTACTTTCTTTCCAGCTAGTCCTTCTTCTCTTTTATTAACAATTTTCATGTATGTACAAAATTTATTTTGATAATGGTTGCCCTGCATCCCACTGTCTTTTCTCTAACCTCCTGTGCAGACACATAAGTGAGAGAAAGAAGTGGAAATATTCCCTAGAAGTAACCCAATCTCTTTCTCCTATTTAAACTTCCATGCTATAAAACTACTTTGCCATTTAATTGTTAACTTTTATTTCTTTTACTGTGAAATGTCCCCACATTGCCTACATACTCTAATGACACACATATTCTCTATGATTAAGAGCAATATATTCTATAAAACACTCAAATCTATAGATACAGAGAAGAAATACAACCTGTCACGGAGTCTCATTAACTCCTTGTTCCAAGAGAAATACTGAATTTAGTATTGAAGTTTTGCAGAATAATGCTTCATTATATGTGTCTGAAGCATAAAAGCTGGAATTACACTTTTTATGTGTGTTTGGCCATAGAGGTTCTGTGGATTTGAAATCAACCCAGGACATTTTGTCACAGTATAATAATGTGTACCTTTAAAAGAAAACTGAGCTGCAGATATTTCTTCTGAGATCAACACACCAGTGATATTTAGAAATAATATACAATTCTACAACTATGAATACAGATATTATATAGCTGTAATTTAATAGTTTAAACACAGAAATAAAATATTAATATGCAGTGAAAATTCATCAGTGGTCTTGAGAAAATTATTCCAAAATGATTAAGTTTTGTGGACATGAAACAGTCATCAGATCTGTTAGACATAGACAAAATACGGCCTGTGTAGATCCAATGACATGTTTTGTGATAAGCTTTGAAAATATGCTCTGTAGACTAAAGACAAAGCAATTTTATTAGCTTCTTATCAAAATCTTTTAAATACGTTCAGTAGTCACTTAAGTACAAAAACAATATTTTAGGCTTCTAAATCACTGAGGTTATTGTAAAAGACTCCCAGATGTACTTATGACTTATTTGATATTGTAAAAAGCTTTTAAGTGAAAAAATATGTTATATGTTTTGTCCCAAGTAATACAATAACATAATTTATTCTTTAAAAAGTGATGCTTTTCTAAAGTCAGATATTTATTTGAACTGCTAGGAAAATAGCAACCATAAGGAACAACAAGGAATAGGGGCCAGTGTAAAACAAAACTTTTCAAAAATCTCCTTGAAACAACTAAAAATGATTATATGTCTATAAGAAGTAAAATGAAGTAATAAAGCAGAAAGTAGATGAAAGAAGCAATGATAAAAGAAGAAATAACAGTTAAACTTGAACATGTCATGAGCTTTAAAAAGAATATAGTGAAGTTAAGGATTACTTTTTTTTTTTTTTTGAAAATTATTTATTTATTTGAGAGCGACAGACACAGAGAGAAAGACAGATAGAGGGAGAGAGAGAATGGGCGCGCCAGGGCTTCCAGCCTCTGCAAACGAACTCCAGACGCGTGCGCCCCCTTGTGCATCTGGCTAACGTGGGACCTGGGGAACCGAGCCTCGAACTGGGGTCCTTAGGCTTCACAGGCAAGCGCTTAACCGCTAAGCCATCTCTCCAGCCCAAGGATTACTTTTAAAACAGTGAAGTTTATTGAAATGATTAGGAGACAATAGATAGATTGTTGGTAGAAGATATGTATCTATATTTGGTAGTTACATATGCAATTAAATATGAAAATTTAATTTTAAAGGCATCCATTAAAATAGAATAATAATATGTAGAAGGAAAATAAGTATGTAAGACAAAATTGTAAATTTAAAAATATAGTGAAATATATATGTAATTATTCATTAAGTAAACTATAAATGGGTTAAACCCATTCATTAGCTGATATTAAGAAATAAATTAGATATTTGAAAAATAGATGCTCATAGTTTATAAGAAAACTCATCCAAAGTAAAATGTCAACTAAAAAAAATAAGCATAAACAACTAGAAGATGATGAAGCAATATGAAACATATAAAATAGAATTTCACATGCTCAGAGTCCTTAAGAACTAATAAGAAAACTCAAAATTCTTAAAGCATGGCTGGAGAGATGGTTAAGTGGTTAAGGCTCTTGTCTGAAAAGCCTAAGGATCAAGATTTGATTCTCCAGCACCCACGTAAGCCAGATGCACAAAGTAGTGCATGCATCTGGTGTTCAGTTTCAATGACTGGAGGCCCTAAAGCTCCCATATTCTTTCCCCCCTCAGCCTCTTTCTCTTTCAAATAAATAAATAAAAATAAAATATTTTAAAAAAATTCTCAGGACATACGCACTATTCCCAAATTTACTCAAACACAAAAGCTTATATTCAAAATACATAATACAAAATAAACAACATTAAAAGGAAAATTTTAAATAAGACAACCTACTTGAAGTTTGTAAGAAAATTTTTTTAGTGGCTTGGGAGATGGCTAAACAACTGAAAGCACTTGCATGCAAAGCCTGCTGGCCTGGGTTCAATTCCCCTTGTAGTACCATAAAGTCAGATGCACAATGGGTTGCATGTGTCTGGAGATTGTTTGCAGTGGAAAGAAGCCCTAACTCTCTTTCACTCTCTCTCGCTCTCTCCTTGCAAGTAAATAAATAAAACTATTTTTTACCAAAAATTTAAAAAAGAAAAAATTCTTAGAATATTATACATTGGTGATAAATAAGCAGTAGTATGGATTATTGGTACAACATTATCAACCTAAGCGACCATCAGAAGAGAAGTCTACAGCCAATAAGAATTGAGTAAATCAGGTGTGGTGGTGCATACCTTTAATCCCAGCACTCAGGAGGCTGAGGTAGGAGAATCACTGTGAATTTGAGTCCACCCTGAGACTACATAGTGAATTCCAGGTCAGCCTGGGCTAGAGTGAGACCATATCTCGAACAAAAAAAACTGAATAATTTTTCTAGTTTAATGGTCTAGATTTCAAAATTAAATATTAATGAACTCAATAATTAAGCTACAACAAATTCCATGTAAATAATTATACAATTATATTGGTTGAAAAGATTAAGTAGAACATCTAAGTTCTCTTCATATGATAGGGTGCTGCTCAGAATTTGAACTTGGCCTGTATTATCATAAGGATCTTGAACATAAATTGTTGAGAGATAAGATCAATATTTTAAAATATTTTAAACATACTTTATAAATATTTTAAGATAAATTATACTGGACTTGAAGTTGAGAGATGACTTTTTTGTCTCTATCACTTGCAATCTTGTATAAGTCACTCTTTCTGAATCATGGATCTTTCAGGTATAAAATGGGGAGAAGAATCTTCTACTTAGTTAACAAGTGGATGTATAAATCATTTTGTGACAGAAAAAATGTTTTCAAAAGGAAAAAGATAATTTCCTAATGGATACTAATTATTGAAACCTTCATATATTTCATGCCTACTATATATTAGGCATATTTAAAATAGTATTACTATTCAATACAATTAAAATTAATGGTTAGTATTCTCATTTTCAGAGAAGAAAATTGAGGCTTATTGAAAAATTCATCCAAATGCAAAGGGGATAAGTGGAAGTGACAAGATTCTCCTTTTTTATAAAAGATGAAAAATGTATATGATGGTAAGAGAAACTAGAGTGTAATTCATACTGTTTTTTCGAGGTAAGGTCTTACTCTAGCTCAGGCTGACCTGGAATTCACTATGTAGTCTCATGGTGGCCTCGAACTCACAGGCATCCTCCTACCTCTGCCTCCCGAGTGCTGGGATTAAAGGCGTGCACTTCCATGCCTGGCTAATTTGTACATTTTTAAACTTTAAATTCCACAGTTCTTTTTGGTAAAATAAAACAGTTAATATCATAGCAAATAATTTTGGAGATGGAAAAAGTAACTACATATATCTCATATATGCAGTCCTATAAAATTCATTAGTGATTGTGTAGTCAATCACTTTTCTGTGTTAAATCCTTAAGTCACATTTTCTCATAGAAATTGTCTATAATTTGAATAAAAATATTGGCAGATGCCTTGATTTTTGTCTCCTGATTATAGAGCTGTGTGTTTTGGTACAGTGATTTTTATAACACGAAGTCATAATGACATGTAGCCTTCTGCCAGGAACTAAAGTGGCGGTCTGTCACCCTGCTGCTTCTGCTCCCTCTCTGCCTGACAGCTCAGATATGAAAGAGCTATATGCTCTACCACTGTTGTTCCCAGGAGTCTACAGTTATGCCACCTAATCTGAATGTTGTGTTTCAGTAACTCCTTAAGAGGGTTCTTCTGCCCACTCATCTTATGTTCCCTAACCACATGGCAGCTGCTTGGGAAGCTGGCTACCATCAGTTCCTGCTCAGGCCTTCCCTTTCAACAGAATGGCTCTGTAGCCAATATGAATACAGTGATGGCAGGGTCCCTCCTGATGCTCAGCTCATCACACCATTCACAGAAAGAAAGGAGTCACTGATAGCATTTGTAGAGTAATTCACAAGTTGCTATGGTACATATTAGTCAGCTTATGCTTTCCATATAAGCAGAAGGAAGAAGGTACTTATCTTTTTATTATGATACAGAAAGGAATCAACCCTAGTCTCTGAAAAGCTTTGCTTCAGTCAGTTTACATTTTGGAAGTCAATGTCCCTTTCATTCATTTCAATGGCTCTTGAAATATTTGCTCACAGAAGTATTTTCATTATTTTATTCATAATTTGCTTTGGAATTCATAGATCTCTGTTCCATAAGCATTGGTTTATGATAAGTGAAAAATGTATTAGTCCTAGCAGTATATTTTCTTTTTAATTTCTGGTTCAATTGGTTTTTATGGCAGAGACCTTCTGTTTACAGTTATTAAAATGCACATATGATTAATTAAGTCATGAATCATTATACACATGGTTTATTACTATTTTTTTGTTTATTTTTATTTATTTATTTGAGAGCAACAAAGAGAAAGAAGGAGGCAGAAAGAGAGAGAGAGAGAGAGAGAGAGAGAGAATGGGCGCGCCAGGGCTTCCAGCCACTGCAAATGAACTCCAGACGCATGCGCCCCTTTGTGCATCTGGTTAAAGTGGATCCTGGGGAATCAAGCCTTGAACCGGGGTCCTTAGGCTTCACAGGCAAGCACTTAACCACTAAGCTGTTTCTCCAGCCCCGGTTTATTACTATTTTAAATATATTAAGATTTTTAAATCTCTTTGATAAGGAATTTGTAATAGATACTTATAGCCATGTTTAGTTTCTGAATAACTTATTTTAGAATTAGACAAATTTGTGATTATTTCCATATTTCAGAGTAATAGTTTGTGCATGCTAGTGTAAAAGTCGAGTCTTCCAGCAGGTGATAATGCTTTATAATTTTGTTCTTGATTATTCATAAAAAATATTTGCATAGATGAATTAGTTTATGTCTCCTTAACATATATGAATCTATTGCCATTTTATAAATTTCTTCTGCAAGTAGAATTAGCAAATGAACACCTTCTTATGGATAGATATCATTGCAAAATTTCTTATTTTTAGGCTTACTTTCATAGCATCTGATCCTGGGCAATATTAAGGGGAGTAAAATGTAAAGATAATAAGAAATTTATATTTGAAGGAATTTTATATTGTGAAGAAATAGAATTAAATGTGAATAGTGCTTATTCTCTGGAGTGCAAGGTTGGAAAAAGTATGAGAATACGAAATCAATGTGAAACAGAGTAAATTTTGTATTTTCCTATGACAATTTGGAATTAAAGACATGTTGGGAAATGATAGAATAATGACTCCAAGCTCCATCAACAGAACACAGGGCACATCCACAGAGCTCCAGGTATTTCCAGTGACATTCTTACTCTTATTCTTAAACTAACCATTTTGGAGTCCGAACCAGAAATCAATAGTCATGTGAACTCAGGAAACAATTTTTGCTTCATATGCTTCCCTATCTTAATATGATAATCACTACAACTAACAAAGAAATAATTTGTCTAGTCATACTGTAGATATTTTTTGTCTCAGTCAACAGAAATTTATCCCTTATACCTAGATTCCTACCTTGATTCCTGTATCTGACTCAAATATCCCTTTTCCTTGATTCTCCAAAACATTTCACTTTTATTTTGTAATTGTCTATGCTCTTTAGATACTCAATACTCAAAAGTGGAACACATCCAGTCATATATTATTTATAATTAATATGAAATAGATATAATATATTAATATAATGTAGTATGCACATAGTTATCTCAAATATATCTATAAGACTATATACTTATTATACATATATAATATACATAAAATACATTTACATCATTTTTAAGTATTTTAAATATGCAAATGACCTGTTATTATAGAGACTTAGAAGCCTCCAAGATCAAGAAGGTCACTAATATAGTCCAAATCTGAGTCTGGATACATGAGAATCAAAAAAGCCAATGAATATGAGTCCTAGTTCAAAGACAAGGACAAAGAGAGGAAGAGGGAGAGAGATGGAGGGGAGTGAGAAAGAGAAGAGAAAAAAACATTTGTAATTTTGTTTTACATATCACTTTAGAGATATGACAAGAAGACTGAGATTGTAGAATAACACAGACTATCACTAGTAGCTATTACCTGGGCATCTGGTCTAATCAGCTATCACACTTAGGACTATAAAATAATGGATGCACTGGAGAGCTGGCTCAGCAGTTAAAGGTGCTTACTTGCAAAGCTTGTCAACCTGGTGTCAGTTCTCTAGTGTCCACACAAACTCCAAACCACAAAGTGGTACAGACATCTGGAGTTCACACACCTATACTCTCAGCACCCCTTTTGTGTGTGTGTATCTCAAATAAACAAATAAAATATATAAAAAGATCCCCATTGGAAATACAAAATAATACTAAAACACTTAAAATACTACAGAATAAAGCAAACAAACCAAAACAACAATAACTTAGTAGCATACCTGGAAGGTATCAAAGCTAAAAAATAAACAAAAACCAACTTCTAATTGTTATTTAAGACTTGCTATCCCAGAACATTACAGATTAAAGAACAAAAACTGAATGATCGGTCTGAAGAGAAAGAGAGTCAGTGAAACACTATGGGGGGAATCTCTCATTGAACATAAGCCATGTGCCCTTTGAACATGTCCATATAGCAAAGAATGGTCCAGTGAAAAGGAAAAAAAAAAGACAACAGAAAATTCATATATTCTATCCTTAGGAAAATGTTATTCAGTAGAGTTCGATAAAGGTGATTGAGAATCTTTCTAAAGTCCACCTAACAATTGCTTTTAGATTACTACCAGAGGAATGTCAAATTATTGTGATAATAAGAGCTAAATTTCTAGGATGCTAATTTTCAAAACTTTTACACACCAATTGTTAGAGTGCTTTCTTTAAATTCAGAGAATGATAATAGTATAGCTGTGTATTTAGAACCACTGAGTATAGGTTGTGTACATTCATGAAGCAGTGAGAGCCAATGATTGAAATAGTGTTTATTTTTTTTTTAAATTTTTATTTATTTATTTATTTGAGAGCGACAGACACAGAGAGAAAGACAGATAGAGGGAGAGAGAGAATGGGCGCGCCAGGGCTTCCAGCCTCTGCAAACGAACTCCAGACGCGTGCGCCCCCTTGTGCATCTGGCTAACGTGGGACCTGGGGAACCGAGCCTCGAACCGGGGTCCTTAGGCTTCACAGGCAAGCGCTTAACCGCTAAGCCATTTCTCCAGCCCTGAAATAGTGTTTATAAAAATGTTATTGCAGATAGAAGCAAAAATTTTATTGACGACAGATGCTATGTACCTTGTTTTAAAACAATAAATTCAGAATAAAACATTTTCAATAGATGAATTAGCTGATAGACTAAGTCACTTTTCTAACTTGCACAAAATGATTGGCATAGCACCAATCATGTTTCTCCTTTCCCAAGGACTGAAACATTTATATGAAGTGAGTAGTGAGTAGTATGTAGAAAGTACATTTTTTTTGTTTTTATTTTTCAGAGAGATTTACAAATATAACACAGCATATCACTTGCTAAACTAGCTTCCCCCTGTCATGAGTTGATATGATAGTATGTCTGGAGCCTAAGTAGTAAATTATGTGGAAATTGAAATATATTCATGAGGCCTAAAGGGTCAGACTAGAATACATTAAAAACATATGGCAGTCCTACACATAGTTTTAAAGTTGTCAAATAATTTTTAGCTTTACTTTATTTTTAGTGCTCTGGTGTTTCTGTCACAGCTTGAGATGTACATTGCTTGGCTTTCAGGGATGGGTCCTTTCCATGTGTCATAATTCCTATAGAAAACTTCAAATATGTCTTTCTTTTTACAGAGAAGCTGCATGATGCAAGACATCATGGTACATGTCTTAAATCCCAGCACTTGGAAGGCTAAGGTAGGAAGATTACCATGAGTTCAGAGCCAACCTGAGCTAGAGTCAAAAGAGAGGAAGGACCATATAAGATTTTGTCTCAAAACATATAATCTTACAACACAAAGTCTGCATTCAAGTCCCATTTCTTCTCTTTATTAAAAATCCCATTTCTTCTCTTTACTACATACATGCCCTTGGGAAAATTACTGAAATTTCTTTTTTTCAGTTTTATGAACTGCAAAATGAGGTTGAAGTTTAACATATTAACATACATCTCAAAGGACTATTATAAAGATTCAATAAATTAATATATCAAAAGAATGTTAATGAAAGCTACTATTATTAAATGATAGTACTATAACATAGGTCATATTCTGGTCATGTTATGCTCAAGTGAAAAATAAGCATGTAAATTGTGTGCTTGAAGAAAAATACTTGTTCATATGTGAGGATATTTGCAATATTCAAATAAAGGCATACCAGTATATGTGTTGTAATTTAGAGTCTACCACCATATCTTCACAATATAAAGTGTATCTTACTAGGTTATCAGTTTGACATAGCTTTGGACCCAAGTCAATAGAAACTTCCTTTGTCCTATGAAAAATATTTTTCACACAGTATACAGCAACTATAACAATGCTTATTATAAGTCTACATTTAAAAGTGAAAAACACAGTGCATTGTGGTTATATATCCTCTTTCTCTTTTGACTCAAATATTTTATGGAATGAAAACTTATATTTAAATAGATTAGAGAATAAAATCTTTTAATCTTTGCCTTTTTGGAGAATAAGAATGAAGCACAAAGGCACACACATTTGTGCATAAGCATACACACACACACACACACACACACACACACATATTCTGGAGAAATTAGAAATAATAACATAATGTTGATACCAGGTTATCAGTTTGTATTTTTCACTGATATTTGCAGGGTAAGTCACAAAGTTCATAAGAAACAAACTACAGTAATTTGACCTACTAATTCCACGTAGGTTGAGAGTAAATGTTTGGGGCAGGATATGTTTTTAAAGATCATCCATTTCTCCCTATTTCTTGCTTATTATACCTATTGAATATGAAGCAGGATGTTCAAGTGATACTGAACCCTTAAAATTTAGATGAGAACATAAAGGAACATGGTTTGGTATTTTATTGATATTTATCTTTTATCTAAGCCTGTAGACTTCAGGGGGTGCCAACTGGATGGTTCTCATGCTTAATGGTATTGACTAACTTTTTGTTTGAATGGCAAAATTATGTAACATGTATAGAAAGCAACAAGAAATGTTTTCATTTCTGTTTGGAGATGCTCTCTGCCTTCTGTTTTAGTTATTTTCTAGTTGTTGAACAAAACTCAACTAATAGCAACTTCTGAAAAGAAAGGGTTTATTTTAGGCTTACAGAAACCAGGGGAAGTACCATCAATGACAGAAAAAAAAAAAAAAAACTGAATCAGTTCCATAGATCCATAGCAGAGAGACACATATATAAGTATCTGGCTGGATAGCTGTCCAAAACTGCTATGATTCTGAATCAGCTATACAGTTACACATTGTTTTCATTAAATAATTTTAATCATTGTTACTTTTTTCTCTGGAATGTAGTATTGGACTATAGATTAAAGCTCAGTATGATTTTGTACATACTCCATATACTAAGATGTACATTGAAGGGATTTGTTTTAATTGAAACTCATTCACAAGCAATAACTTTATGGTCTGTATATTTACAGTATTCAGCAAGATGCCTCTACTTTTCTTGGCTCAGCTCATTTCCATTTTTAGGGCTCAATTGATTGTTTTATTTGGGTTGTTTTTCACTAAAATATGTGAAATGACTTATTTCTCACAGTCTAGCAAGTTCAGAACCTTGTCATTGCAGAAATATTATAGTGAAGAAAGGCCATTTACATTTGTATCTTTTATTATTTATTTATTTATGAGACAGAGAGAGAGAGAGAGAGAGAGAGAGAGAGAGAGAGAGAGAGAGAGAGAGAGAGAGAGAGAGAATGGATGAATCTGGGCCTCCTGACACTGTAAATGAACTTCAGATGTATGTGCCTCTTCCTGTGCCTGGCTTCATGTGGATAATGGAAAATCATACCCAGGCCATCAGGCTTCGCAAGCAAGATCTTTTAACTGATCCATCTCTCTGACTCCATTTGCATCATTTTTTTCATTTATTAAACCTATACTTCCATCATAATTGAGACATCTATTTACCTTTAAGCAGTCATATAGCCAATTTCAAAGATAATTTAAAGTCTAAAATTTAATGTGACATTTACCTGAAGTTGAGCTTGAACTTAGGTAGGTGAGAAGACCAAATTTTGGAGTTATATGTGGAACTTTAAAAATCATCTCATGAGACTGGATCTCAGGTTCTGGGATAAGCCCATGTTTGAGGATTCAAAGCAAGTGACTTGGAGCTACAGGAATTTGTGCTTGCCCTGTTTGTTTTAGATAATATGTTGGTTCAGTCTTTTCTTGCTATGCCCAATGTCATCTTTTGCAGTGCAAATTTTACTTTGTGTCATTATGTGTTTTCAGTTTTATAGGCTCACAGATAAAAGACCTTGGACTATGGGGTTGTTTAAAATGTGTTGGAATTGATAAAAACTGTGGGGATTTTAAAAATTGGACTGAATGCATTGCATTTTACATCATAGATAGTCATCAGTTAATGGGATACTGGGGAAAAATGTGGTAGTTTGAATCATATGTCCCCCATGAACTCATGTGTTCTGAATTCTTGGTCCTCAGCTAGTGGCAATTTGGGAGTCGGAGCCTTGCTGGTGAAGGTATATTTCTGGGGACAGTCTAGGGTTGTTACAGTCAGTTCCCCCTTGCCAGAACTCTGCTCATTCTCCTGCTTCTGCTTTCCACCTACTGTGGCAAAAGTGATACCCAGCCTCTGCTCATACCATTCTTTTCCCTTCCATCATGGAGCTTCCCCTCAAAACTGTAAGAAAAAATTAAAAAAAATTACTTTTCTCATGTTAGCTGCTTTTTGTCAGGTGTTTTACCCCAGCAATGAGAGATTCACCTGGAGCTCACTGATTTAACTAGATTACCTATCCAGAAAGAGCCATGGATTCTCTGTCTTCACCACCCTAGCATTGATATCAGAGGTGTATGTCATAAGTTCTGTCTTTTACATGGGTGCTGGGGGTCTGAATTGAGGTCATTACTCTTGAATAGCAAGCACTTTATCCACTGAGCATACTCACTGGATCATCAATTAGTAATTTGTACTTAAGAAATTACATTACTTCTATTTCTGCTTCCCCACATCTCTGGAAACCATTTATTATTTCTGTCTTTGTGAAACTTATTACTCTAAATTTCTAACATTATTGAAATCATATGCTATTTTTTTTTTCTGTCATGCCAGGCCTATTTTACTCAGAATCTGTCTGCCTTAAAGGATTTTTTATAACATACTTGTGTCAGGATTTCCTTAGTTTTTTTTTTTTTTTTTTTGTTGTTGTTGTTTGTTTGTTTGCTTGTTTTATTTTTCAAGGTAGGCTTTTGCTCTGGCTGACCTGAAATTTACTATGTAGTCTCAGGGTGTCTTCAAACTCAGTGATTCTCCTACCTCTACCTCCTAAGTGCTGGGGTTAAAGGCATGCACCACCACACCTGGCTAGAATTCCCTTACTTTTAATGCTGCTAAATATGCCACATTTGGATTATTCACTCATCTACTTATGGACAGCTGGCTTGTCTCCACCTTTTGGCTCTTATGAAAAATTCTATACATATACAAATTTTATACATATACATATTTAATCCTTGTTTACAATTGTTTGTATACAGCACAGTGAAATTTCTGGATCATATGGTAAGTCCTATTTATTAGGGTGAGGGCTATTTCTAAAGTGAAAATTTGGTCTGGGGAGCTGGCTCAGTTGTTAAAGGCACTTGTTTGTAAAGCCTGGGTGTGATTTTGCAGTACCCACATGAAGCCAGATACACATTTGTGTAGAGTTTGCTTGTAGTAGCAGGAGGCCCTGGTGTGCCCATTTTCCCTCCCCTCCATCTTACATAAATAAATAAATAAATTAGTTAAACTGAAAACTTGTTATAATGGTGGACTCTACCATGGAACTTTTCACAAAGGTATGTGATGGGTAATTATTAGGAGAACATGAGGGTGAAAAAGAGCCTTTATATACTTTTCCTTCATGTTAAAACATTGCATTCATTTAACTTAAAACACACTCTGGTTTAACAAAGATGAAACACTACCCTGAGTATTGCATCCATCTGGGGCATGCATCAGAATTATGGAGAGTCACACATTCTTATATTTTGCCCCCAGTGTTCCTGATAAAAAACTTATTTTTGGTGGTAATGGTAGTAGTAGTGTAGAGACTATTTCCTGTCAAGTTCTGATTTATTTTATCATGATTAGAAAAAGATACAAAAATAAAATTTACCTGAAAAATCATATAAAGCTTTCAGGATCATCATGTGACAATGACTGTGGATGCCATCATGCTCTGAGGAATTGAAACCTCAAGAGTGATCCACTTAAAATAGTACAAGGTGGTGTGTAAATACCACATTGCAAATGAATTTATGATGAAATCAAGTTCTTTTGAAGATACAGGCTCTTTATTACTGTGCATTTGTGGCAAATGGGAAAGCTTCCTGGCACCTTGATTTCTCAAATGGAATGGAAGAACATGGCTGTAGCTTTAAATATTTTTAAGCACAAAGGAGCATTAATGGTCAGGAATGCAGCCAGCAAGATCCAACTGTGGCTTTCTTTGGTGCTCTCAAATTTAATTCTGGGTCTATGCAATACTTTATTCTAGTTTCAGAACTAGTAATAGTTTGTAAAAAAAATACTGGTATGCACTTATGATAGACATTCTAACAGGTTTCTATCACTCAAAGCCATTTTGCAAATTCAATGGCATATATATATATATATATATATATATATATATATATATATATATAATGTTACAGTTTCATTAGGGAGAAGTATAGGTATGGTCTTGATGGAACTCACGGAGCTGACATTTGAAGGCTATATTTCTTACTATAGGGCTTTAAGTTATTCTGTTTTCAACTTTACTAGTTAGAATTAATTTCCTTTTGATCATTCTTTTTTTTCTGCTAGGTATAGGTCAAGGATTATACTTATGATCAAGAACCATCCATGGCAGATTACAATATGTTTATTTGCTTTCAGACTAACTGGAAAGAACGACAAAAGAAGATAGGGAGGAAACAAAAGAAACTGCCTATGTATGTTATTAGCTATGGGTCCTGAGAGAATGCTCCTTTGTTGGACTTTCAATTACATTCTTCCCCTTCTTACCAGCTGGAGGAGAGTCTGTGTTTTAAAGGCTCATGTGACCATGTGAGTGGTACTCAGAAAATCACCATGACTTAGTGTCAAGTGCTTGAGTAAACATCTGGGAGAGGTACACCTATACCAGGGAATGGAATGTTATGGAACTGTAAGAGGTAGACCTACTATCAGTGCCTTTTTCATATCTAATATGTTGAATAAAAATAAAATAATTGATATCACCTTTGAAGCACCACTTGTGTTAAGCTTCTGCATGTAGATAACACTATCTTTACCTGCAGTGTTTTAGAGCAAGAATGGAAAGAAGTTCTGTAGATAGTATTATGGTAATAGATAATGATGCAACTAATAGTTATTTTAATTTTTTTAGCTTTTAAAAAATTAATTAATTTTTTGTTAACAACTTCCATGATTATAAAAAAATCCCATGTTAATACCCTCCCTCTCCCCACTTTCCCCTTTGAAACTCCATTCTCCATCATATCCCTCTCACTCTCAATCAGTCTCTCTTTTATTTTGATGTATTTTCCTCCTATTATGATGGTCTTGTGTAGGTAGTGTCAGGCCCTGTGAGGTCATGGATATCTAGGCCATTTTGTGTCTGGAGGAGTATGTTGTAAGGAGACCTACCCTTCCTTTGGCTCTTTCATTCTTTTTGCCACCTCTTCCACAATGGACCCTGAGCCTTGGAAGTTGTGATAGAAATATTGCAGTTCTGAGCTCACCTGTCACTTCTTCTCAGCAGCATGATACTTTCTGTGTTATTCCAAGGTCACTGCCATCTGAAAAGAGAAGGTTCTCTACCAAAAGTGAGAGTAACATTAATATATGGGTATGAACATTAAGAGATGTGCTTATTGGGCAGTTTGATGAGCATAGTATATATGTTTAGCAAAACAGCAGCAGACATTACAGCTCATGATTACCCATTTTAGGTTCTCAATATCATGGATGAATTCCCTCCCATGGAGCAGGCCTCCAGTCCAATTAGAGGGCAGTTGGTTTCCACCATGACAGACGTGCCACTATTGCAACCATTGGCTCATTTGGCCTGGCTGGCCAAAAATAAGGCTTGCAGTGTCCACTGTTGAGTATCTTCAGTGGTGATTTGTCTCTCCCATTGAACTGTATGCAGAATGGCTTCTTCCAGCTTTCTATCAGCTTGTCTACGTAGAGGACGTTATCAGCTCAGTTTCAGCAGGATTTCTCAGTGGCCTTACAGCCCAAGTATGTGGAGTCTTCAGCAATGGGGTTTTACCATCTATTTCTGGTTTGAAACCAACAGCCTAGGCTATGGCCTGCAATGTTTTGGGAGCATCAGGAACCTCCCTGGCCAAAAACTCACTGGAAGGTATCCCATCTTTGGCACTGAAAATTTTCTAGTAACAATTTACAGCTACTGAGTGTTCCATTGTTCAAAAAAGCAGGTTTCCAAATGATTTATATCCTATTAGATTTTGATTAGCACTCCCTCTACCTTTACTTTACTCAATTTCTTCCATGACCTCACCTGGGCCTTTTAATTTTTGTATTGTCTTTCTTTCTTTTTTTCTGCCCAGGTATTGACCAGTGGGAATCCAGTCCTGCAAATTTACCATCCTTTTAAATATTAAGCCAAGCAAACTGGTCTAAACAAATGATTTCTGACTGTACTGAGAAAAGTTTGTTGATGGTTATTGACCTTGTTAATCTAAAAAGATTGTGCTCATGTATCAGGAATAATTTGGTACATTCAAAGGAGACATGATTGTTTGGTTTCATGACACAAATTTGAAATCATATCACATGAGAAGTTGAGATGGAAGGATCACACATTTAATGGCACCTTGGGCTTCATAATGAAACCTTGTCTGAATGGAAAGGGCTAAAGTTGATATGGGCCTATTTAGTGTATTAGGTTGGAAAAGCTTGGTTTTTGTGACAAAGCATTTTCCCTTGACAGCTCCAGGTCATACAAGTGCTAAGAGATTGTAAAGGTCTTCAGCTCTAGATTCCTAAGTGATGTAACATTCAAGTAAAGAAAATATCATTTCTAAAAGAAGTTTTGAAAAGGAAAGGTCAGAGTTCACAAGAACAAGGTATGTCAAGTTTAAATCACCTTTATTTCTTGACAGCTCATTAGGCTAGGAGAATGGGGAACTGCATATTTCTGGACATCGGCAAAACATGTGACATTTTCCTCCTATGGTATTTCTCTGATAAGTAGTAAACATATAACCTAGATACAAGGACAATTAGGTAAAATTTTTATGTGATTGACTGCACACAGCAAGGAGGCTCTTTCTAGCTTAATATTGTCAATCCTTGCAACCAAATACTGAAAGGCATGATTATCAAAATTGAGCTGAAATAAGTAGAAAAAATAAATTTCCAAGGTAGTAGAATCTAGATTTAAAAAATGTCAGTCTGCCCTTGAAAGAACACCTGAGCCACAAGACACCAGAGAAGGTATGATGAAGACTGACCTTAATCTTTTACAGCTTCTCTCCCTCTCTCTCTGTCTCTTTTCTCTCTAACTCTTTTATATTAGTTATCTTTTTCTTCCTTCTCTTAGTAGGCACTGACCTGTAACTCCAAGTACCAGCATGTGGCTTTCATTCACAATGAGCTTTTGATCAGAGAGACCTACAAGGTTTCCTAAAAGAAAGACAGATTTCTGTCAGAGTATTTGATGATCCACAAAAAGTTAGCTACTGCTGAAGACACCATATGTGGTTGACTCATAAAATGGAATGCCCTGGCTGGAAGCTAGAAGAGTCAGTTCCCAGAAAGTCAGTGTGTCTAGTGCCAGAAGGTGCTACATGAGAAACTGGGGAAAATGACCAATATCTGTCCAAGCAACTCATGGTTTAACTTACTTAGCAGAAAATAACCTTTTGTGATGCTCACACAAGTGCATTAGTGGCACACAGCCATGGTGGGGAACCAACTGCTCTTGATTTGGCTAACAGATCCCCTTAGTGGTACGGGACCCATAGCTGGAGCTGTGAAACAAGTCAGAACCATATCCAAACATAAGCCCACACTCCAATATCAAGCTACTATCAATCATGGGGTACAAGAGGGCCTACACCTATTAAACTCTCTATAAAAAAATAAGGATTATCCCATTTGGTGCTAACATTACTCTCTGTTGGAGAACCTGCTTCTCTTTTTCAGATAGATGCAGATCCTAAGGAGAAAACCATCCCATCATACCTCAAAAGGGCCCCAGTTGAAACTAAGAACAATGGGTGAAACAAGCAAGGGTGCTGTTCTCTTGGTGAAATGGGTACCACCTGTACAAGGGTGAAGGAGATCAACACAGAGATCAACTCCTACCAAATCAGAGATCCAGAGACCCAGAGGCCCCCAACTGAAGCAGACCAAAAATGAACCCAACATGGCTCAGGGAAATTTTGTGGAAGAGGGGGCAGAAAGAATGTCAGAGCCACTTGTTGGGTCATGATATGCAGAGATATTTCTCCTACCCATAACTGTGGGCTAACTCCAGAATACATGACCCATATACATCAACAAAGAGGGGCCGGGGGTGGGGGATAATACATGTATGTGCCTAACAGTGGTACCAATCTGCCTGTGTTCACTGAGTACAAAACTATTTAATAAAATATAAATAAATAAAATGTCAGTCTAGAATGCTGATTCAGCTCTAACCAGGAGAAGAGAGACAAAACATGTGTAGGATTGCATAGAGATTTCTAGATTATAATGCACATAACTATGTACTTGAAAAAAATGCCACATTAATTAATGTATTTTTAAATCTGTCCTAGGCATAGCATTGAGTAATTAACTTGGATGATCTATTTATTTATTTATATTTTAAAAATTAACTTTATTTTTTATTTATGTATTTGAGGGAGAGAGGAAGAGAGGGAATGGGCACACCAGAGCCTCCATCCACTGCAAACAAACTCCAGACACATGGGCCCCCTTGTGTATCTGGCTTACGTGGGTCCTGGGGAATCGAATCAAGGTCCTTTGGCTTTGCAGGCAAATGCCTTAATCACTAAGCCACCCTACTAGCTCATATTTATTTATTTTTAACCACACTGTTGGATGGGTGAATTTCCCCTTATTTCAGAGAGTTTAAATTATTATTATTTAAAAAGGGATTTTTATTTGCAAGCAGAATGAGATAGAAGAGAAACACACAGAGAGAATGGGCATGCCATGCTCTCCAACCACTATATATGGTCTCCAGATGCATGTGTTACTTTTTGCACCTTGCTTCCCATGGGTACTGGAAAATTGAATTCAGGTCATTAGGCTGTGCAGACAAGCATCCTAAACACTTAACAAGCTCTCCAGCCCTAGTTTAAATCATTTTGTGCAGGCCACAATTGGTATACATAATTGATCTGTAATACTGGAAGTTCACACATAAAAGGCTTGAACATCTTGTAGCTAAGGATTTGTAATTTCAGCTTAAGTAGATTTGAAAGTTAGACTTAATAAATTTAAGAGACAGACATTTTTGCTCACACTTTAAATCTCAGCATTCAGGAGGCTAAGGTAGGATAATTCATGTGATTGTGGGGCCATCCTGGGCTACACAGTTTCAGGTCATTTTGGGCTAGAGTGAGATCCTGTATCAAAAAGCAAACAAGAGCTGGAGAGATGGCTTAGCAGTTAATGCATTTGCCTATGAAGCCTAAAGTCCCAGGTTTGAGTCCCTAGCACCCATGTAAGTACAAGGTGGTGCATGAATCTACAGTTTGTTTGCAGTGGCTAAAGACCCTAGTATGCTCATTCTCTCTCTCTCTCTCTCTCTCTCTCTCTCTCTCTCTCTCTCTCTCTCTCTCTCTCTCTCTCTCCCTTTTTCTCTCAAATAAATAAATATTTAAAAAATACAATAAGCAAACAAGGAAATGAATAAATGAACAAATAAACATAATGTATGATTGTCAAAATGTGAGCAACAAGTAGTCAAAGCAGAACACTTGATATATTGTAAATAGAATTCCAAAGATGAAAATCCTGCTTTATCTTTCCTGTTAAGATGCACTGTATTGGATTCAAACTTTAGCACCATAATTTTAAGTCAATGTACATAAATGAGGAGCAATTTAAATACAGTAATCACTGTTGTGCAAAAGTTCAATACTACATCAATCATGGAAAGAAGAAAGAAAGAAGAAATGGTACATTTTATTGCTAAGGAAAATATTTACAAGGTTTCTTCCATCTATAAATTCTAAAGGAGTTTCTATCAAAAATTGTAATGAAGGACTGGAGAGGTGGCTTAGCTGTTAAGGCGTTTGCCTGCGAAGCCAAACGACCTAGGTTCAATTCTGCAGGATCCACCTCAGCCAGCTGCACAAGGGGCACATGTGTCTAGAGTTCATTTGCAGCAGCTACAAGCCCTGGCGTGCCTATTCTCTCTCTATCTGTCTCTCTTCTTTTTATCTATTTCTGCTTGCAAAAAAAAATTTACAAAATTGTAATAAAGGAAAAATCAGATAAATAAAACATCTAAGGCACTTGGGTATAAGCTGGGATTATTGGCCTGAGTGACCTTGTTCAGTTGTAAAATGAATTCTTTAAAAAAAATTATTGTAATTTGGTTCTATTCCCATACTATTATCTTTCTTCCCATCCCTCCCTTCCCACTCCAACTCCTCTGAGCATCCACCTCTGTTCAAGTCATCCTTCTATATTGATATCTTGATCTGTTTGTCCTCCTATGAGTAAATGTTGATGGGATTAGAATTGTGCAGTTCTTGTGGCAGTAATGAGACTTCCAGAGAGGTCATGAATGCATCCAAATGATCATGACTGTGGGGGATCAGTATTCCAAAGTAAATCCTTTAACTCCTGCATTCTTTCCACCCTTCTTCAGCAATATTATCTGAGCCTTGGTGTGCATGATGGAAATGTATACTTTAGTGTTGAGTTCTTGAATTTTGATGAATTTTGAGTCTCATCAGTATCTGTTGCTATCTCCATAGAGAAGCTTCTTTGTCTAGCATTCAATTTCTTTCTGCAACTTCCTCAGCAAAGTTCCATTAGCCCTAGTGAGAATAACAGAGATGACATGTCTACTGCTAACAATTGGGCTTTCTCTTCTGATAACTTTGAAGAATGTTGAGTCTCCACACTATGAACCATCATCTGTAAAAAGAACCTACTCCACCCTACAATGAGAATAGCATTAATCAATGGGAAGAAACATATACATTTAGGAGCCAATTTTCTGAGTTCAGTGTATTTATTTAGCCAAAGAATAATGGTAGCTTCCCACTAGGGCCTGTGTCTTTCTCTAGGTTTTCAACCCGTTTTCAGTACCAAGCATGAGTTCCCTCCTACTTAGTGGGATTCTAACCAATCACGAAGCTGTTGTGTAACTTATGTGCCTCCATGGCTCCCCAAGGCACATCTTGCCTGCTGGTTAATTAGATGACTTACAGAATTTACAGCTTGTTAGGCCAGCTGATGACTTTTCTTCCCCAGTAGCTTACATATCATTTTCACACACTATAGCTAGGCAGCAGGGAAATGGCCTCATGCTCAGTTCCAGCTTGATTTTTCAATGTCTTCCTACAGGAGCATGTGGTGACTCCAGCAATAGTGTCTTACAATCTAGTTCTGGTGGGTATCCAAGAGCACTGGTAGTAGCCTTTAATATTTGGGGGGAGGGCTCACAGAACTCCCTGACAAACAACTCATTGGAGGGGACAGTGGCACATCCTTGGTTTCATGGTAAACCTCCATCCCCTCAGAGTGTTTCTACCCAAGAACACACACTCTCACTCTCTCTCTTAACATTTTTAAATTAACTGAGGAAGTAGTAGGTACTACATGACTTATCCATAGTGACTTGAATTTTATTTACTTCTCCTCCCCTCCTCTCCTCCCTCCCTTTTCTTAAACCCCACTTAGACCTGTTTCCTGTTTTCTGTCTCTGTACTTCCTTGTCTACCATTCCTCTCCCTAATCACTCTCTCTGCTTCTCCTCCCTCCAATTCTCATTCTAGATTCTTAGTCTCCACTACTATCTCTTACTCCACATGGTCCATGCTCAGAAGTGCATATTAGAAAGAACATGTAGTATATGTCTTTCTGAACCTGGATTACTTCACATAGTATAATTTTTTTCCCAGATCCATCCATTTTCCTGCAAATTTAATAATTTCATTTCTCCTAACCACTGAATTGAGCTCTATTGTGTTGCTGGACTTCTGGCATGATTCCATTTCCCAGCTTTTGTCAATAAAGCAACAACAAACAGGGCTGAGTAAGTGTCTCTATAGTAAAGTGCAAAGTCTTTGAAGATAGCCATTCTCATTAGGGTAATAAAGAATCTCAAATTATATATGTATATGTGTGTGTGTGTGTGTAATTTAGAGAGAGTAAGAGAGAGAGAGAGTGCTTGTAAGAAAGAGAGAGCAGGAGAGAGAGAATTTGCACTCCAGGGCCTCCAGCCACTGGAAATGTGGTCCAGAAGCATGTGCTACCATGTACATCTGGCTTATGTGGGTTCTGGGGAGTTGAACCTAGGTCCTTAGGATTTGCAGGAAAGTACATTAACTGCTATGCCTTCCTTCTATCCCTCAAAGTACTTTTAGTTTACCTTTTACTGAAGGCTAAAGACAGTGAACATTTTTTTATTGACAACTTCCATAATTATAGACAATAAACCATGATAATTTTCTCCTCTCCCCCACTTTCCCCTTCACAAATCCACTCTCCATCATACTCCCTTCCTCTCTCAATTAGAATCTATTTATTTTGATGTTATCATCTTTTCTTCCTATTATGAGGATCTTGTATAGGTAGTAGCAGACATTGCAAGATCATGGACATCCAGGCCATTTTGTGTCTGGAAGACTGCATTTTAAGCAGTCCTATCTTTCCTTTGGATTTTACATTCTTTCTGCCACTTCTTCTGCAATGGACCCTAAGCCTTGGAAGGTGTAATAGAGATGTTTCAGTGCTGAACACTCCTCTGTCACTTCTCAGCACTTTGGTGCCTTTTGAGTCATCCCAGTGGTCATGGCCAATGTAAAAGAGAAGCTTTTCTAAACGAAAGTGAGAATAGCATTAGGGTAGGAACATTAATAAAAGTGCTTATAGGGCAATTTGATGCACATAATTGCTGCATTTAGCCAGACAACAGCAGTTGTTACACTCCCAGGGCTTATAACCTCTCCTGCCATAGGCTTTTGACTAGGTTTTCAGTACTGTGGAGTGGACATTTAGTCCAATTAGAGAACGGTTGGCTTCCTTCTTAACAGACGTGCCACTATTACAACCATTAGCTCATTTGGCTTGGCTGGCCAACCTTAAGGCTTTCAGTGTCCACTGTTGTTTAATCACTGGTGATGACTTCTCTCTCCCATAGGGGTGCATGCAGCATAGCTTTCTACAGGGAGAAGATTTTCAGCTCAGCTCCAGCTTGATTTCACTGTGACTTTATACCCCAAATATGTGGAGTTTTCAGCAATATGGACTTACCATCTATTTCTTGTGGGAAAACAAGAGCCTTGGCAAAGGCCTGTAATGTTTTCAGGATATCAGGGACCTCTCTGGCCAACAACTCACTGGAAGGTATCCCATCCCTGGCACTGAAAATTTTGCAGTAGCAATCTGTGGCTTCTGGATGTGCCATTATCCAAAATGTAGGAGTATATATGGATTTAAAGTTTTTAGGCTTACAATATAAAAAATATATGTGTACTTGCAAAATAAAAATTTAAGATGGTTAAAATTGGCTTAATCTTTTCATTGGAACTTTCATCTTAATATTTCATGGATTAATAACAATATTTATTATAAATTGTTCAGAAATTATTTTCCTTGAATTTCTCTGTACTACAAAGTAAACATTACAATGATAATCTATACTTAGAATGGCAATAGGAAAATATGGTAATTGTAGCTAGAAGTAAGGGTAAAGAGATGTAACTATATTAAATTTTTTTGTATTTCTACACTAGAAATATTTTCATGGACTGGAGAGATGGATAACCAGTTTAGATGCTTGCTTCCAAAGCCTAAAGGGCTGGGTTCATTTCCCCAGTACCTGTTTAAAGCCAGATGCAGAGTATTGCATATATCTGAAGTTCATTAACAATGGGCAAAAGGTTTTGGCATACCCCTTCTATCTTTATCTATATATCTCTATCTCTCTCTACTTTCACATAAATAAGTGAAAATATTTTAAAAATATTTTCATGATAACTGTTTTCTTTAGCTCAAATTTTTGATCAAATAAATTTGTAGAATATTTTAGAACTCATCATATGCAGAAATATCACATGCCAGCATGCTCATTAAATTTAAGTGGGTCTGGTATGCATAGAACAACCATGAGATAAACTTTATCTATTTATCTTTTGATTTTTGCTGTATCTGTAGAAATATTGAGAATGGAAACTAAATCAGACAATTGGATCATAATGATCCATTTCCTTTATGTTGATACAATTAATTGTTAATCGTTGTCATTTATATTTCGGTCTATATAATCAAGTTTATATATATTTTTTGTGACCCTACTCAAATTGGAACTACTTTTCCATAAAGTTTATATTGATTCTGTGGTACTATGGATTGTGCCTACTGCCTCACACATGCTAAGCATGTACTCTACCACTGAGCAACATCATTATCCTCCAAAGTTATTGCAATAAACAAAACTGAAAAGTCAAGATCAGAAGATAAAAGTGTATGTTGCTGGGTTATATATGAAAATAAAAGTGTGGCTAGGACAGAAGAGGCAGAGAGCTAAAGAGAGAAGAAGGACAGAAGAATGGAGGGTAATAAAGTGCTTGTGATATGGGAACAGAAGGGAGGACTGTTTGGATGGAAAAAGGTAACCTGCAAGTGGGATACAGGGTAAAGGAGGCAAGTGAAGGAGGGGAATGAATTACAATAAAGTAAAATGACAGGTATGTATGAAAATGTTATAGTGAAACACATTACTGCATATGTACTTCAAAATTACATAAAACATGTAAAATTGATACAAATAAAAATAATCATATATAATCTTCAAAATCAAAATATATAAATTATCTTGCTGTATATACATGATTATACTGATGAAACAAATTGCAGTCAATGATGATTAATACAAATCCATTAGTCAATTCTACATACAATGTATCTATAAACAATCTTCTAGGCTTATAGTTTAATAATGATTTATATTAAAATACAGATTTCAGTGAGTTATTAAACTAGATATTTTTCAATGTCCTTTTCAATTATTATTCACCAATTTAGTAATTTATAGGCTTTATTTAAATATTAAGCATTTCCGATAAGGTGGTGTTGAAACAAGCAGACATGCATGATATAAACTCAAAATAGTGTTTCATTGAAGAGAAATATAAAAAGTTCTTGATCTTTTGTATGGCATTGTGCTTATAACTAAGAAAACTAAAATTTTGCAAAACTAGGGGCTGTAGAGATAAGTCACAATTAAAAGCACTTGTTTGTAAAGCCTGATGGCCTGGATTTTATTGAACAGTTCCCATGACAAGCCAGATGCATGGGATGACACATGCATCTGGGGTTTATTTTCAGTGGCAGAGGACCCTGGCATGCCCATTCTCTGTCTCCCTCCCTCTCACTCTCTCCTTCCCTCACTCTCTCTCTCTCATTCATTGTAAATGAATAATAAATAAATAAAAATATTGTTAAACTAGATTTGTTTATCAAATTTTTCATCAGTACCAAAACAAAATGCATAAGATGGTGCTATTACTTTGTCTGGAATGGCTGAATACGTAATGTGGTTTATATCTAAAACACACAATATATGTGGTCTTTATACAAGAATTCCATACTTTAAAATAATTTGATAGATCATGATGAATTTGGAAAAGTAACTAGAATTCACTGAAACTTTTGAAACCATTGCATTCTCAATAATGTTAAATGCATAGAATTTTTTGGTCTAAGAAATAGGACATCTGTTCTTATATCAGTGTAAATGTGTGCAGATGGGTTTGTGTGCAGGTGTGTTTAAATGGCAAGCAGGTGTGCAAGGACTTTAGGAATTTTCATTTATTGTGAAAAGAACCATTAAATATATTAAGCATTTTTTCCCTGAGGATCATTTCAGGTGAACAACTCAGAGGAAAAGAGGTCATAGCAGCTCAATTAATCTAACATAATTGTTGAAAAGTGTAAGTAACAAAATTGGAGCAATTAGAGATGATTTCAATAGTTAAAATGGATTCATGATGCGATGTGGTGATAACTTGTTCTTTCTAAGGTAGTAATAAGATCGAAATTAACCAGCAAACATTTGTAGATTAAATAAATTGGTTATCTAAACTGTTAATATAAGCAAACATTTCTGTTTTAGAAATAAATGAAAATATAATAGGAAGGAAAATAATGATTTACTGTAAGATAAGGTAAAGGAGAGAAATTTTTCACTGTTAATTTTCTTTAAATAAAGAAAAACGTCAAGTAAGTGCAAGTAGTGAAAGTAAGAAAAGTTATAAATTGATTTAACATGTATGGGAAGCAGGTTCAAATCTAAATATAATTTCAAATCTGTAAAATTCCAACTTTAGTTTTAATTCTATAAGTCAACTTTACCCACATTACAAATATGGAATATAGTAAACTATATTGCTTTAATATTTGTTGTTTTTTATTATTACAAGGAAGATATAAATATACATATTTAACATGTGCAAATTATGTTTCTTCTGGAACATATATACATTATGGAATGACATATGTATAACTAATATATAATTACATCATCGTTACCCACAGATGAATGGGTATAGAAAAAATATATATACATATACATAATTCATGTGTGGGAACAGGAGGAATGCTTGTAATTTGTGACATCATGGGTAAAACTAGAAAATCAAGTAATCAAGTAAAGTATCATGTAAATAATCTAGGAATAAAAGGATAAATAGCACATGATCTAACCTATATATAGAATTAAAAGGTTTGCAAACTACTGAGGACCACTCTGAGGCAGAGAAAAAGCTGTTTATTGAGGCCTGAGCTGCAAGGCTGTCTCACTGGAGGAAAGAGAGAGAACAGACAGCGTGATTCTGGATAGGTTGGGTTTTTATAGAGTTTTTCCTTTTGGGAGGGGGATACAGAAGACAAAGGATGGAGGAATGCAGGGAACTACAGGGGTGAAAAGGAGAAGCTAGATAGTCAGAGGAACAGAGATCAAAAGGCAAAGGAGAAAGTATCAACAGGAGAAGAGCCAGGCTGTCTCTGAGATAAGATCAGCAGGAAACTATAGCCATCCTCCAATTAGTGCCTTCCTTGTGGGGTCTGCTCCCTCATCAGATGAGAGGTGAGCTGTAGGTCCTGTTTTGTGTATGTCGGTCCCTTAGGAAAAGCGGGTGCTGGGAGTGTGAACAGACAGTCTGATGGATGCTGAGAGGCAACACTCTTTGCAGCTATGTCTGTCAGTCTGTTCCCTCTTGCTGCTGTGGTCTCCCCTTTCTGATGGCCCAGACAATGAATTATACCCACTTTAGCAGATACCCAAATGGCATCCAATAAGTCCAGAATTTCATCTCTATTTGATGTCTTTAGCTTCTGCTGTTAATAGCCCTCACTCCTGATAGATGGCCCCATGTACATGTGCTGTGGCAAAGGCATAACAGCTGTCTGTGTACATATTCACTATCTTGTCCCAATATCACAGCCTTGGTCAGTGCTATCAGTTCAACTTTCTCAGCCAATGTGCCCCCAGGCAAGGCCTCAGCCTATAGAGTTTTTTCCAAAGTCACCACAGCCACCCCTGCATACATGATTCCATCCATGACAAAGCTGCTGCCATCAGAATACATCACCAGGTCAGGGTCTGGCAAAGCCACATTGGTCAGGTCTGGGCGGAGTCCTTGGAGGCAGAGGTGAGCTCTAGGCAGTCATGCAGAGTAGTTGATGCCTTATCAGTTTCTTGAAGCAGGGAGGCTGGATTCAAAGCCACAGTTTTGTGAAAATGTATCCTTTGTTGATCTAAGAGCAAGGCCTGATAGTGTGTTACATGGGAGTTGGAGAGCTATCAGTCAAGAGGGTTTTTTAGAAGACTATTGTATGCAGGGCTGTAATTGATAAAGTCTGTTCCAAGGTTAGTTTGTCTGGGTGCTTTGTTAGAATAGCAGCAGCTGCAATAACCTGGAGGAAAGGGAGCCAACCAGCGGCTACTTGGTTTAGCTTCTTAGACAAGTTGGGCATTGGGTGATGCCATGGCCCCTGACTCTGGGTTATTATACCTCTGACGATCCTCATTTTCTTGTCCATATGCAAGTGGAAGGGTTTGGTTAAATCTGGGAGTGGAAGGGTAGGGGCTGATGTTAGAGCTGACTTCAGTTCTTGCAAAGCTTGCTCCTTATTTGTAGTCCAATTAAAATCTTTTTTTTTTTTTTTTTTTTTTTTTTTTTTTGCCCTCTAGTGGCCTCATATAGAGGTTTGGATAATCCAGGAAACCTTGGGATCCAAATTCTTCAATACCCCACAGCACCAAGGAATTCTTGGATTTATCTCTTAGTCTGAGGCGTGGGGACCTGGGTGATGGGCTGAATTCCAGAAGACGACAGCTTCCCCTTACCTCCTTGGAGTTTTCCATGGGGCAGCCGTTGACTCCCTACACTAGTTTCTTGGTGTCCCTTCTAATTCTTTCATGTTCCAATGTGGTGAAAAGAGTCTGCAAAAGTTTCTGGCAGTCCTCCCAAATTGGCTGGTGGGTGTAAAAAATAGTTTCTAGAAGAGATATCAAGTTCTGGGGTTTTCCTGAAAAAGGGGGGTTCTGATGTTTTCAGTTATATAAATCGCTGGTGGAGAAGGGAGTATAAACCATAAACATATGAGGTGCCACACCAAGCAGTGGATTTACTGTAGGTGGAGCCTGCCTGAGTGGCAAGATTGGATCTGAGGCTCCTGGTGTTTTGGCTAAGTCAGGAGTAACAGGACTAAAGGAAGGCTGATATTGTGATCCACTATGGATATGAAGAGGACTGAAAGAGGAGAGCCTGTGGTGTACACAGGGGAGGAGGAAGGGAGGATGTTGGGGCTGGGAAGAGGTATGGTAGAGGAGTCTCCTCTTCATCTGTTTGGGTTTAGGCTTAGTTACAAGGATAGAGGTGAGGAGGGGGGGGAGGGAGGAAATTTCTTTAATGGGGGGGGTGGCTCTTCTATGAGGTTTCTCCAGGCAACAATGTTGGGGGCCTGGTCTGGATGTCCTAGGGAAGAAAACATGTTATGTTGAATAGAATAACTTATAGATAAAGGTGCCCTCCAGTGGCCACCCTGTGTTAAATGATGGGCATTCAACTGCACAATAAGTATCTAATTTACCAGGAAAGACCTTGTCATCTGATTCTGCAGCCTTCTTTTTGAAAATCTTCAGTGTTTCTTAACCAATCCCATAGGAATTTTTTCAATGGACTGATTCTGACCCATATCTCTTAAGACAAGGACAAGACACACGAACACAACACAAAATACAAAAATTCTAGCAATTCCCAGACAATGCCACATGGCTGACAAATCAAAATTTCAGGAGGCACACACCTCCATTCAAAATCTCCAAACAGAGACAGAGAGGGTCAAAGGTGGCCCCTTGATCCCTCATACATGGGAATTAACACTGCATCAAGCTTGCCTCTTGTACCCAGAAAATCATGCAAAACCAGGAAACCAGAAGCCAAAGAAAAAAGCAAACAAAACGAAAACAAAAAAAGACTTAAAAAAGGGCACCTCCGGAGGTTTCTTACTCAGCAAAGAAAGCGACGGTCTTCCTAGAGGAAAGCTCCCATCACAGAACATGCAGGTGACTGGAGATCTGCTTCACAGGCCAAGATTAGGGCACTTTCCCAGTCCAGTCACCTAGAGTCAGGAGGGTGCATGTTGAAATGTGTATCCTGGACATGTCCCCAAGAACATAGTGGGGTCTGGTGTCTCCCAAGCAAGACCACTGACTCACAAAATGCTGGGAGTGAACTGACATGCTGGTGCTGCACATCAGAATGTGGAATCTCAGAGCAGCCCAAACTGCTCAGTGTCAGCTTTTATTGAAAAAAAATTACAGAATAATTATCACAAAAACAGGATGAGAATTAAACCATAAATCACAATTCACATGTGACAGTTACAGCCGTATAAGTAATTTTAAACATAGTGGGTAATTTGGTGCATCTTAGAAGATGGAGAGGAAAGAAAAAAAGGAAGAAAAAGGGACTTGTGAACGTTCTGTTTGTCAGTTATAGGAGGTGCCTGAAGGGGGGGTGGTGAATTAGGTCTGTCACCAGAAGTCTCCCAATATTCAACTTATCTTCCCTTAAGGAATTTGCTTAACAATGCAGACCCTGGGTAATGATATTCAAACCACCAGAGCCTCCTATTTTCCTGCCATTTTCTTCCTACAAGTAAGCAACTTATATTTTTCTCTATGCTAGGTATAAAAAAGGTAGAGAAATATAACATTTTGTTCTCCTTACATCATCTCACATTCTATACCATTTACCAGTGTCAACTTCATTTCATCACCTGCATCATCTGATAATCACAGTTCTACTCAATACTGGGATTGTTGTCTTTTTAAATATATTTTTTTTTTAAAGATAATAGAACCTTTGCCATCCTTTGCCTCATTCCTTTCATTCAGCATAATGTCCTTCAGGTTTACTGATTCTGTCAGAAATGGTATTTCTTTTAAGAAAAGTTGATTCCATGTGTTAGATGCTACTCAAATCTGAGTTCAGACTTAAGAATTACATATTCATACTCTGTTTCTAAATCAATTTTCATGATGCTTTGAAGCACATTTTTCTTAATATAACTGTCTCCAAAAAATGATATTAATTAGCAAGGATTTCCCGAAGTAGAATATTTTTGGGAAAAAAAACATATAGGGAATATATATCTATATCTATCTATCTATCTATCGATCTATCTATCTATCTATATATCAGAAATTTGAACTATTCTTAGGGAAGTGGTTAAAATTATTGAAATTATGCATTTACATCTAAGGTGATATTTAAATTTTTTTTAAGTTTTGGATCTATGCTTTATTATATTTGGAAAGTTGCAAAAGAGAGTCATAATGAACGATAACAAGTTAAGAAAAGAGATAGCAAGTATAGATATTATTCTACAAGACAAACAAGGAAAGAAAGACAAAAATATTCCCAGAAATAGATTTGGAGAGAAGATTTTGAATTTTAAGGTATGTTGAAAATAAATAGCACAAACTAGTTATTGTTATAGTAGTTAATAGGGAATAATACATAATAAGCAACAAGTACCATGGTTCATAGTTGTTTTCTCCCATGATTAGCCTGACAGTTGGATGGGAGCCCAAATAAAAGACACGTAAGTTTTAAGTAATCAGTATAATTGAAATGTTTTTGTTTATTTAAAAAGTAATTTATTACACAAAAAATCAAATAAATGAGGCTACATGAAATTAATAAGCTTCATACAGCAAAGATACCATCTACATAATGAAAAGAATATTCAAAAGGGAAAATAGTATTTTTATACACATATCTGATAAAGTGGTGATAAAAAATATAAGTAGAGTACATACAGTTCAGGAACAGATAAAACAGGATGGAATAACTCATTTTAAGACAAATGTTCAAAGGACTTGAATAAATTCTGTTATAATGGAATACAAATTGCTAATAGATATATGATAGAATATACAACATAAGTAATTACCAGTGAACTGTAAATCAAAATCACTATGAATTATCAACTAACACTTGTTATGATGGCTATTAACAAAAAGAGAAAACATACCCAAGTTCTGGAGGAAATGTGAATGAAAAACAATCCCTATTTACTCTTGGAAGGTATGTAAATTTATATAGCCATTATTGAAAACATCATGGAGTTTTCTCAAAGCAACCAAACCTACAATTCATCCACAGTAATCCCATTACAGGACAGGATATACATCCAAAAAAAATCCAACATAAGAATCTCAGAAAAGGGATGGAGAGATGGCTTAGCAGTTAAGGCACTTACCTGCAAAGCCAAAGGACCCAGGCTCAATTCCCCAGAACCCACATAAGCGAGATTCCCAAGGTGGTGCATGCATCTGGAGTTCGTTTGCAGTGGCTGGAGGCCCTGGCTCACCCATTCTCTTTCTCTCTCCCTGCCTCTTTCTCTTGCTGTCTGTTGCTATCAAATATATAAATTAAAATGAACAAAATTTTTTTAAATTACGATTAAAAAAAGAATCTCAGAAAAGTTTACTACATCCATGTTCAGTGTAGTATTATTTACAATAGTCAAAACAAAGAGGCAAACTTTATGTTTATTAGCAGATAAATGGATTAAGAAAATAAATATATATTTGTATGGCTATGTAGATACACAAGGATATTATATATTATATTGATAAAAACAGAAGAAAAGCCTGCCATTCATGACAATATGAATGAAACTAAAGTACACCATGCTATGAGAAAATTTGTAGTTATGGAAAGACAAATATTACATGCTCTTGTATAGTTGTAGAATCTAAAAATTAGGGAAAAAATAAATAGTGTTTAGCAACTTAATTTGTGTATTTTTATATTTTATTTTAAATCATTTATCTGGAAAAATTATGCATTGTTCAGGCTTAAATTACTTTAGGGAACATTTATCTTTCCTTTAAACAACTCAGAAAAACATAATTCTCATCTTGTGTTTGAAGCAAATACCATTTTCTTGAAGCAATACATAGAAAATTTCAGTCTCTACCACTGAAGCCTGGGCAGTGTGGTTACATGTCCTTCCAATGCCTCAGGTGCATTGGCTGAGGATGTGGATCAGAAGATGCAGTCAAACTAGCAATCAAATGAATGGTCATGGCCAATAATTCCTAGCTATCTTAAAGATGGGTATTTTGGCCTCTATTAATTATCATCTTTTTTATTCACCTTTAGAACGAAAGTAGCAAGCAAGTATTAAGTTAAGTAGTAGTTTTAAATAAGTTCAATATGATATTATACCAATGTTATATTTGACATCTATATAAATTTTGTAACTTATTTCTATGTATGAAGGAGAAAATTTAATTCTATTTTATGGTATGTATTACCTTTATATATACCTATTTTAGTTCCAAAATCACAAGGATTAAAAAGTTTGTCTCAATATTTATTGTAAGATGATGTATGTATGTATGTATGTGTGTATATATATATTAACCTTTATTACTTAAAGTGTCAATTAGGGTTGATGGTGATGACTGCTTTCATCCTTCATTGCAATTGAGTAGGTTCATATCAAAATTGACATCTCATCTATTATTATTGGCCTAGAAAAATCATGAGTTCGACTTCTGAGAATGTACTTACATTGAGGAAATTAGATACAAGTGTGTCTTTGCGTATGACTCAATCTTGATCTTTTCTTTTTGGGAAGGTTTATAGGTAAACCCAAAGCTAAAATACTAAAAGTCAAACATGGCAAAAGATTTAAAGATCTTGGTCTTGGAACAGTTATGCAGCAGGCACAGATTAGACTAAGAATATCACTGTAACTGGATTTAGAACTAAGCTAACAAGTAGTGATCTCTGGAGGCTAGCAAACAAATGTGCTACCTTAACCTCATGAGTAATGTGCAAGATAGTTGAACAATAACTCTTCTTTTCATATTCTAAATAAAATACAGGCAAGCCCTAGGGAGTAGGGAATACTGGCATTACATTGAAAAAGGTGTTATGGACATGTAATTAAATTTTACTAGGGAAAGATATTATTACCTGATGATAGGCCACTTATAGATTTCTTTAGGAAATCCTTTGAAAATTGATCATCAAGTATTTAATTTATTTCATTAAGCCATGGATATATATTCTTTTAGAATTAAGTCACTTATCATAAGTATTCTTACCTTAAGAGGTGACAGCCATTTATCTGTTTATCCATATATTGATTTATTTTTATTTTGTACATGTTGCAAACCAAATATGAGAAACACTTAATATTTTGATGTTCATGTAACAAAACAGATTTAGAAATACTTATTGGATTTATTATCAAATTTTGATAACAGAAGAATATAATGTAGCATGGATGGGTATTGTATAAATAAAAGTAAAAAGCAAAAAGCAACAAAAAGATGAAGATAAGAAATGTCAGACTGTTGTCTGCCTATTATAGACATTTTCTCTTCTATGAAACAATTCTAATTGTTATTAATCTTATCCTACTGTCGAGTTGGGCTGCTCTTGCTTGCCCAACTCGACTATTCAGGTGTAATTACAGTATGTTGGCCTGATCCCCCTTGCTTGACTTTAGCTGCCAGAATGCAGTTATTCTGGGTCAATTATGGTGATTGCTGCCATCAATACTGGCCTGCACACATTATGCCATGATTTCCTTAAATACCATGGCAATTTAGTCCAAGAAAAATAAATGAATAATAAAATAACAGAGGTCCATTTTCTTCCTCAAATTGCAACATTTTCTGGGGCATTTCTTTTTCAAATATTTTAATTTATTTATTTTTATTTATTTTATTTATTTTGAGAGAAAGAAAGAGGGAGATGGACAGAGAGAGAGAAAGAGAGAGAGAAAATGGGAGTCCAGGGCCTTCAGCTGCTATTAATGAACTCCAGACACACAGACACATGTGCTACCTTGTGCATCTGGCTTAAGTGGATCCTGGGGAAATGAACCTAGGTCTATTTTCTTTACAGGAAAACTCCTTAATGGCTAAGCCATCTCTCCAGCCCATTTCTTCTTCTTTTTTTAAAATTAATTTTCATATTAAACTTCATGGGTATAATGGAGCAAGAGCTGGAGGTTATACATTCCAGTTTCCATTTTATATGGTCTCTATAGGACTCATTTCTCTCGCACACAGTCCTCCTGAACCAAGTATTTGTTTTTCTTCATTTGTGCTTCATGTTTCCCAATTTCCAATTGAAAATCAAACTTTTATAATGCGCAATGGAAATGTATTAAAGCATTCTGACAGCTTTATATTGCCTTCTTATTTTCAAGATGAGTAGATTGGATGTTTGATTCTTCCCTTGCTTGTGCTGGTAGCTTTTGACTATTTAATTCAGCAGCTTTAAGGAAAACATTAGTCTCTCAGCCTGCCTGGATATGGAAAATGCTAAATGTAGCTTCAAGAATACTTTCATGGATGTGAGTGATTCCAAATTATTGCTAAAACAACAGATATATACAATAATTTTGTGAAACTAACTCGGTCCATATAAGAATGACCAAAATAACAGCTACTGTCTCATCTGTTTGCTTTGATTCAAGTATTTTGGTTTTGTATATTTTCCATGTAATAAAAGCAAATTATTTTTTCTTTATTAACATTACAATTAGCCAAAGACATACTTTTTTGTTTGTTTGTTTGTTTTCCCAGTGGGGTTTTCCTCTAGCCCAGGCTGACCTGGAATTCACTATGTAGTTTCAGGGTGGCCTTGAACTCCAGTGATCCTCCTACATCTGCCTCCCTAGTGTTCAGGTTAAAGGAATGTGCCACTGCACCTGGCCAAAGACATACTTTTTAAGAGGAAAACATTTTTAGCTGCTAAAGAATCTTCATACTGATTTCCAAGGTGGCTGAATTAATTTACACTCCAATTAGCAGTGTGTGAGGATCCCTTTTTGTCTGCATCCTCCTCAGCATTTAGTACTTGTGATAATGTTATTTGTTGTCATAATTATTGACATCCTGACTGGGGTGAGATGAGATCTTGGTGCTTTAATTTGCATTTATCTGATGGCTAAGAAGGTTGAACAATTTTTCATATTGCCATTTATGCCTTATCTTTTGAAAACTCTCTACTCATTTTATTAACCTCAGCTATACCACTACTGGATATTAGCCAGAAGCTCTCTAAACCAATGTCTCACAGAGATATTTGTATATTGTTGTTGTAAGGTTCACAAGTGACCAAGTCCACGGAGACCACTCTGAGGCAAAGATGGAAACTTTTATTTTGGAAAAGCACAAACTTCCAGGACTGACTCCCAAGAGCAGAGCACAGTCAACTTGAAATTCCAGACAGTGGGATATATTCAGCAATTCAGTGGGGAGAAGGTGAGGAAGGGAAAAGCACTCCTTTGTTCTTAACATTAGCCATTTCAAATAGCTAGGGTTTGAGACCAGGTGACCTGGGAGATAAGGGGACAGGAAACCTAGACCTGGGGGATTGCTAGGCAAGGAATGGATAATGGCTGGGTGGTTTCTTGAGGAATGTTGAAAACCTAATTCCTTATGTCTCTGTAAACCTCCTGCTGTCCTTGGTGACTCCATTTTGTCTTGACCTAACAGTTGTTAATTTACAAAAGCTGTTATGGAACAAACATTGTTGTCTATCAATAGATAAATAAAGAAAATGAAGTGGGCTGGAGAGATAGCATAGTGGTTAAGCGCTTGCCTGGGAAGCCTAAGGACCCTGGTTTGAGGTTCAGTTCTCTAGGACCCATGTTAGCCAGATGCACAAGGGGGCACACGAGTCTGGAGTTCATTTGCAGTGGCTGGAAGCTCTGGTGCTCCCATTCTCTCTCTCTCTCTCTCTCTCTCTCTCTCTCTCTGCCTCTTTCTCTCTCTCTCTCAAATAAATAAATAAAAATGAATAAAAAAAATTAAAAAAGAGTTGTTCTTACTTTAAAAAAAAAAGAAAATGAAGTACATGCAGTATGTATAGTATATAAACCTAATGAATATTTTTTATCAACAAAGAACATACTTATGTCATTTGCATGAAAATGGATGAAACTGGAGAAATTCATTATTTTATTTGTTTGCTTTACATATGATACCTATTTACTTATTTGAGAGGGAGACAGATACATAGATAGAGAGAGAGATAATGGGCTAGCCAGGGCCTCCAGCTGCTACAAAAGAACTCCAGATGCATGCATCACCTTGTGCATCTGGCTTACATGGGTACTGGGAAATTTAACCTGGGTTCTTACACTTTGCAAGCAAGCACCTTAACCACTAAGCAATCTCTCCAGCCTCTGTTTCTTTTGAAATGTAGTATGATTCTGTAGCCCAAGTTGGCCTGTAATTCATAATGCTTCTCCTCAACTTCTTGAGTGCTGGGATTATTATAGCATATGTCACCATAATCAACACTTTGCTTAATAGATATTGTGTGTGTGTGTGTGTGTGTGTGTGTGTGTGTGTGTGTGTTTGTGTGTGTGTGTTGAGGTTTTTATTTTTACCTATTTTTTCCATAACATTGGTTTACCATTATTTTACTCTGGTATATTTTATTTGTTCTTTACATATGAGAGGAATAATGTTAATTGAGCAAAGAACCTAATATTAGAATTTTGTGAAGTAATGGAGAATAATTTCTTTATATTTATCTTGATTTATACTGTCCATCCCAGGGCCTACATGAATCCCTTTTCTGAAAATGGGCATAATAGTACATTTTGCTTCTGGCTAGAAGTTTCACTTGATTCCATACCTCTATATTTTTCAACAATACAATCTCTTGTAAAAATCCTGAACATATATCACATTCTGCTTTGCTTGTATTGCTGGCCCACATATCATGATTCTTTGATAATTTACATCCTTCAAGAACTAAGGCTTTGTATCTAGAACACATTTTCCTATAGCTACTAGCACAGAAAAGTAGTGAGCCTTCTGCTAAGTTTTCAGATAAAGGTTATCTTAGGAAGCCTCTGATGAACCATAACTCTTATCTTCACAGTCTTTTATGTTTTGTTCCCAAAGTGAATGTGAACTGAATTTTTGAGTCATTTTTTCTGGTAGAATACAATGAATGGATTCATTACCAGGGCAGTCAAAGTTTAAAAAGATTTGTCAACTCCCTCCTTTTCTGCTCTTGGGAACTCTGAGCTATTTTGTAAGGAAATTAACTGATCTGGCAGAAACATGTTGTTTAGGGACCACATGGAGAAGGCATGGAGGAGTCCCTGAGATTAACAGAAAAGGAGAGAAACTCTGTGATATTTGTATCTTAAGTTTAGCACTTCAGATGCCCTCATTAATATGCCAGACAAATGAATGAAGTGTCTTGAACATTCTAGCATAGGTGCTCCTCCAGATGGCTTCAAAACCTTCTGGAATCACATGGAGCAGACAAAATGCTCAGTTGAGCCAGGGAGAGAGTAGAATCCTAGAATCCACAAGAAAATTAAATAATAAAATCATTACAATAATAATAGTTTCTCTTCCAAGTGACCTAAGGTATTTTATTTATATAGCAATACACTTTTATTCTGAAGAGTCTCCAAAAATCTCATATGAATTTCTTGTATATTCAGCTAAATTTACAATACTCTTGACATACAAGTCTATTCTCAGATAATTTCTGTTTCACGGCATTTTTAAAGTATCCTAATTTTATTTAATTACAATATAAGTGTTAGGTATTTTCTCTGATTTTATCAGAAATCTTGGAGAAGATAAGGTAGTAAATCTTCTCTATTCATCATAACAAACTAGAAGCCAAGTCAACAAGTATTTTACTGTTTTTAGTCATATATATGGAGAAGCAAGCTGATGGTTCACAAGCCTAAAAAGCTTATTTAAAATAGTAATCTTTCACAACCAGGATCAAAATTATTCCCTTATTATCATATCTATGGGAAATCACATACACGCATGCACACACACACACACACACACACACACACACACACGTATATGCCAGCAGTTATCCATTTTATCTCAGAAGTGGTTCGTAGAGTGTAAGTCTAGTCCCTGTTCACATTTCATTTGTGAAAAAAGTAGAAAATGCCAAGAAATTCATGAAATTTCTTCAATGTACTAATTACTACTGTGCATGATAAAGTGAAGAATTTGATTTATCTTGAAAATGACCAGATAAAGGATCTTGCAAAAAGATGATGAAATTTCTTAGTAACAAAGCTAGATTAATTAAAACTTAATTATCAATCTCTTTAAGTGGTATGAAAGCTTCTTAGAAATGTATATTTATACACTTTTTAAAGTATTTTATCCCACTTCAAATTACCCACATCCTTTAGGGGCATTGGTGGATGCACATGCAAAAGTTTGCAAAAAAAAAAAAAAAAAGAGGATATTACCTGCTGAGTGTGGTGCCTCATGCCTTTAATCCCAGCACTTTGGAGGCAGAAGTATGAGGTTCATTGTGAGTTCCAGGTCAGCCTGGCTAGAGTGAGACCCTACCTCAAAGAAACAAAATAAAACAAAACAAAAACCAGGGATATCACCCATTGTTGCAGTCAAGTTTGCATTGTTGGCAGAAATCATCTGACTAAGAGCAGCTTTTGGGGAAAAAAGGAGGGGAAGCTCCATGATGTCAGGGTTTGAAAATGATGGCGTAAACAGAGTGTGGACATCTCCCCCTGGTCTACATAAGGTGTACAATAGCAACAGAAGAGTGTGGCAAACACTGTGGGCAAGGGAAAACTGGCTATAAAACTCATAAGCCCACCCGCAACAATACACTACCTCCAGGTGAAGTTAATTCCCAAATCTCCATCAGCTGGGAACCTAGCATTCAGAACACCTAAGTTTATGGAGGACACCTGAATCAAACCACCACACCCATGTTAGGAAATGTCATGTGCCCCATTTCTAGATGATTATCTAGAAAGCCATGTATTCAAATAGCATCATTTCAGGATGCAGGTCAGCTTCCTGACTATCTGAACCACAAAAAAAAAACAAAAAAAAAAAAAAACAAAAAATGAGACATTCTTATTGAACACAGCATAGTTGAGGATTTACCTCAAAAATACAGGCATTTACTTGGCTAACAGAAAAAAAAAAAAGAATCTCGTTCTACCAGATAATGGGAATCAATTGTCCTAATGCTATTTCTCTACATAGATGGGATTGTTCTGATTACTGACTTCACATTTTTTCAAGCATATTCTTAGATTTGCAGATATGTGTAGCCAATCCATTTCTTTGATTCTTTGATCTCTGTTTCAGCCATATTAAATAGAAAGCCTACCAAAACTTGGAACTCAATAAGATTCTAGCAAGGATGAATCAAAATTGCAGTTAGTAAGCTCTCAGAGTGCCTTAAAACTTGGACTGGGAAATGGGGAGAAATGACATAACACATTCTTCTACTATCAAATTTAATGGGAATTTTCCTAAAAAATTCCACAAAGGATTTTCAGTTCTCTCTTGTATAAAGTATACAGGGATAACACTCATAAAAGTGATTTGGCAATGTATTATTTACATTGCTGTCACATAGAATATCCCTTTAGAGACTATCTTGCTCTCCATCACCACCAGTTTTGGGTCTCAGTAAAAAAATCTAATGTATATATATTTTTCCTTTCATTCTGTTATTATTTAAGTAGGCAGTCAAACAGATTTTATTTTATTAGCTTTTTATAATATATCCATACAATCCTCATTTTAAAGCAAATATAATGCTTAAACATTTTTATTTATTTTTATTTATTTATTTATTTATTTATTTATTTATTTATTTATTTGAGAGTGACAGACACAGAGAGAAAGACAGAGAGAGGGAGAGAGAGAGAATGGGCGCGCCAGGGCTTCGAGCCTCTGCAAACGAACTCCAGACGCGTGCGCCCCCTTGTGCATCTGGCTAACGTGGGACGTGGGGAACCGAGCCTCGAACCGGGGTCCTTAGGCTTCACAGGCAAGCGCTTAACTGCTAAGCCATCTCTCCAGCCCAAACATTTTTATTTTATCTTTCTTATTTTTTCTTTATTTTAGAGAGGGAGAGAGAGTATATTGGCATGCCAGGACCTCAGCCACTGAAATTGAACTCCAGATGCTTTTGCTACCTAGTGGACATGTGCAACCTTGCCCTTGCCTCACATTTCTGTGTCTGGGTTACATGGAATCTAGAAAGTCAAACATGGGTCCTTAGTCTTCACAGGTAAGTGCCTCAATTGCTGAGACATCATGCTAGCACTTCTTTCTTACTTATTTATTTTTTGTGTCTGGTTTGGTTTGTTTTTTTTAAGGTAGGGTCGCACTCTAGTTCAAGCTGACCTGGAATTCACTATGTAGTCTCAGGGTGGTCTCAAACTCACAGTGATGCTCCTACCTCTGCCTCCCGAGTGCTGGGATTAAAGGTGTGTGCCACCATGCCTGGTTTTTTTCTTTCTCTCTTTTATTATAATTCTCTTTCTTTGATCTTACCAAAGTTTAAATCAATCTAGGGGCAGTAGTTAACAAGTTTGGGAATATGTGATTATGAGAAGAAGTCCAGCTGTATATTCCCCACATCTCAAATGTTGGTCAGTACTCAGTGCCTGAGATGAAACCACTTTCAAAATCTGATCAGAAATAAAATCAGGCTCTGATCCTGATTTTTTTCTAAAGTCAGTGTAAAAATGAGTTTCCAAAATAAATATAGCAAAAAGTGATATTCTAAGAAAAAAAAAATGATTTAGTAGGTGGTAGATGTAACAAGTTTTCTGTAGTAATCCTACCAGCTAAACTCTGAATGTAGGGTTATATTATAAGAATCTACAATCATAATGTAAGAGATTACTGAAAAAACAATCTAATTAATGTGGCAAGGGCATATTCTATTTCTTGATTGAAAAATGTATTAAAATATTAGTAATCTGCAAACTCATCAAATGTTAAGATAACTGTATGTCCATATAGTCGCTGAGGTAGACAGGATAATGGCCTTCTAAAGGTACCTATGGCATAATCCTCAAACCCTTTGACTATATTGTATTACATGATAAAAGGAACTTCAAATACTATTGGAGTAAGAGTGTGCAGTGGGGTGGGGTGAGTGGGGAAGGCTGGGGGCAACAATATTATAGCAGTTCCTAAAGAGGAGGAGGAGGAGGAAGAGGGAGGAGAGCAAGGAGGGAAAAGAAAAAACCAAGGACTCCAAAGATAGGATTAATATCAAGGATACCAAGATATGAAAAATGTTTTGGGGATGCCATATTTAATCTCATAATTCTGCCAGTAGAAGAGAAAGCAATAAAATTAGAGAAATGGTAGCCTATGAAATACATAATACTTAATGAACAATGCTTCAGAACAATTGAAGATTCTGAAATGTCAGTCTCCACGATGACCAGAGAATGGCTTCTAGAATTTAAGGGAGGCTCTCAGGAGATTGCAAACAATAAAAGGATATTTTTAAATTAACTTCTGGTAAAACCTGAATAAGGAAAGAAATACCTTTACTCTTTAAACCTCCAAAATTAATATAACTTTGCCATGACATTAATTTTTTTTTCTTGTCTTGGTGATCATTCCCAGGTTTTTGTGCATACTAAGCATATGGTATACCAGTAAGTTACATTATCAGCTCCATCTCTTTTAATCTGGGGAGACCTGTAATTGACTTTGGCCTACAGAACGCTAAGATAATAAATGTGTTCTTTTAAGCCATTGTATCTCTAATGTGTTATAGTAGCAACAAAAGTATAATACAGTGAGCATAAAATAATAATGGTTTTCCTAACATGGTGATGTAAATATTATATCTGTCAAAAGTAGTATCAATGGTACAATTCTTTGCCTGGTCGCTTTTCATTGAAAGGGATCTTTGCTGTTGATTCGATCTGTGGCACCTCCCATCTGCAGTAATACATCTGTCTCCCGAGTGCTGGGATTAAAGGCGTGCGCCACCATGCCTGGCCCCAATAAATAAATATTTAAAAACTAAATAAATAAAAGCAAACAGAGACTAGAAAAACGACGCAATATGTAAAGTGCCATGCAGGCATGACAATGTCAGTTCAGATCCCCAAGACTTGTCTACAAAATTATTATGTGTAGTTTTTTCTGTACATTCAATTTATATATGGATTCATGCTTAGAGGAGAGGTCAAAATGTGTAGCTCAGTATAAATTCATACAAATTTGTTTCCATACTTATACATGGTGCCAAAATACTTTGTATTGGCAAGTAGTTTATGAGGTAAGCTTTGGTTTAACTTGGGCTGCTAAGAGACTTCTTTTTTTTTTTCTTTTCATTTTCCACCATTTACTCTTGTTATCAAAAATAGTTCAACTCTTCTTGCAAAACAAAAACAAAATAGTACATACTGGACACACACATCACATTTTTCTTCCTATGGCTTTAGCCCACCCCCACCCCACCAAAAGAGACCAAAAAAAAATTTTTTTTAAAAGCCCAATGACAACAACAAAAACAACTCTACCTGACCACATTCACAGAAAATGACACCAGGATACACTACAAAACAGGAGGTGTCATCTGCTCTGTATCCAAAGGATTCTTCTCCACATCTTGTATGAGGCGAGTAACCATCATTGAACATGCTGTGTGCCAAATCAAAACATAACTTCAACACATCAGATCTCACTAGAGATGGTGAACATAGTAGAAATTTTAACTTTTCCAGCAGTATTTTCCTTAAAATAAGCACTGTCAAAGCAGCAACTCTTTTAAATTATCTCTTTCCATCTAGTCAGTCTTTGTTTGACTTGGGCTGTGCTCTTTCAACCAACTAGATTTCCCTTCAACAGAATGTTTGTCTTCCCCATAAAAATTAACAGGAAGAAGTACATTAAAACTGAAACACAGTTTGTTCTTTACATGCAAAAGAGCATTCTAAAGCAAACCCTCCAAGCTGTAAACCTACCTAAACGCACAGGCTTCATAAAAAGACGAAGAGACTTCTTTTAGTTGCAATTAAATGTATTTGGTCAAACAGAAAGCTGTTAGACAGGGGAATAGGATTTGGTAGAAAGATGGGCTGGCAATATTGACTCAAATATTCATTTTAGGGTATGGGAAGTACATATTGTTATAGAAGCTGGAGCAAGTGTAAAAGAAGAGTAGAAGGCAAATGATCCAGTGAAATAATAAAAAGGCACAGCTAGAATGAAGGAACTCTACACAATGACATTTGACAAACTCAGCCAATTTTTAACACAGATCTCTCTTCAGTTACATTGATCCATGCTAGTACATATGCACAGACAGATACAAAGAGCTATGCAAACAGTTCCTATTCTGTTAAATCTTTTTCAGGTTAGTCAACATGTCATGATCTTTATGTATCCTGACTTTGGGCCCTCTTCTGTCCTCCTTATATAATACTCACTTTTCCCTTACATTTCAGTATCAGTATCAATTCTTCCAAAAAGACTTTGACCATTTATCCAAAATATGCATGTGTGGTATTTGGGATGTAATTTATTACATAAACTCATATGTTTAAATACCTAATTCCTTTTCTATAACACTGTTTGGGAAGGCTGTGGAACATTTGGGAAGTAGAACCTTGTGCCAGACACTGGTAATGGACCTTGAGATCTCATAATCCAGCCTTACTTGCTGTTCTCTCCTCCCCCTCCCACTCCTCCTCTTCTTCTTTTTTCTCCTCCTCCTCTTCCTCCTACCCCTCCTCCTCCTCCTCCTCTTCTTCTTCTTCCATACTGAGCTGAGGAAGTGATCCTGGCTTTCTGTTCCTACCATGCTTTCCTTGCCATAATGGACTCTACTCTATGGAATTATAAGTTGAAAATAAACCCTCTCCATCCTTAAGATGCTTCTCCATGAGGTAGTTTGTCCCTCCAATAAGAAAGTAACTGATACAACATGGTATTATACCTCTTCCATATTTTCTTAATATTTATAATCACTGTCATTAAGTTATGCAAGATGTAAGCTCTGGAAGGAATTGACTTGCAGGCCCCTGTAAACAGAACATAAAGAATTATAGGTCACTCCAGAAAGACCTACTCAAAGGCACCAAAATAAGAATATAAAGATAATGATGGAGGTCATGGAAGCAGAGCTTAAAAAAACAATGAGTGGTAGTGGTCTCTTTTAGCTGGGTTAGCTGAAAGCAACTTTGGGCACTTTCTCAATAAGGAAGCATTTTCCCACCAGGGGAGCATGCACAGAGTGCTGCTACAGATGTGGGAACTGGAATCCAGGGAGGGATTAGATGTCCATTAAAATTCATGACTCTCCAGGCCCTTGTCCAAGTTATCAAGAATTGAAAAGGAAGACTCAGAGAAGGGAAAATTTGGAATTATGAGATTCATTTTAGGGAAGGAAAGCAAAGCAGGAAAGCTCAAGCCAAGAGAACATACCACCCTCTTCCCAGCATAGAGACAATCTCTGCTTCAAAGAGAAATCTCTGAGGAAGCATCTAGAGAGGGGGTTTACACATGAAGAAAAGTACTCAGAACAAAGCAAGAGAACACCAAGGCAAAAAGAAATTCTTCCCTTCCCAGCTTCGAGACACCAAGGAAATCATTCTCATATAGGGAAAATGCCAAGAGCTTACCAAAGGCCAGGAGGACCAAGAACCAAGAGGCAAGTGAGGTACATACGTGCCAGGCCTACCTATATGGATCAAAATTCAATTAGGATGAGCATCATCATCAGACTCAGATGGGTAAGGGAAGGATCTAATTGGTTTGTGAGTTCAACAGGCTGGCTCAGGAAGGGCCAGCCTACAGGTGTACTAAGCTGAAAAAGAAGCAAGAAGCTATTACTCAGGAGTTATTGCTTGAAGCCATCTTGGATGACACTGCATCATGTGACAAGGGCCTAGGCTGGAGAAGGACATAAGTGATTCCATATTGTGAACTTATAAAGGAAGTTCAGCTTAGCTGGTACCTCAGGATATGGTCTCACCTACACTTGAACTTTATTCTTGGCTTGCTTTTACACAAGGGAGTCACTACAAGACAAGATATTTTTTTGCTATTGCTAAATGAAATATTTAGCTTCTGTATTTACTGCTGCTTGCTTTTGGCTGCTGGAGAGGAAAATGCATGGAGGAGAGATTCCAGAAGAGTTCCTGTTTTTTCTAAAATCAACAGAAATTAACTTTTGGTTTTGTAAGATTATGATTACTGAACTTCTGAACAGTAACACTAATATATGAAATTTTATAGATTTCTCCTATAAAAGGAGCCCTGAAGTACAGCCTGACACTGCATTCAGGCTCCCAAGTCCTGGATGTAGTTTTCGGCCAACTGATAAAGATTCTTTCCTACTACTTGGTATTCATGTGGTTTTCCCTGGGGGTCCTCACCATATCAATCAGATGTGAGTTCTAGTCTTGCTAGAGCAGGCAAGATGGCATCCATGTTTCCATAGGCCAGTCCCTAGCTGACTACCTGCCAGAAAATAGCTATCTTGCTCCTTTCTCCTAGTAAACTTTTCAACTTTAGAGTTACTCAAATTCCTCTACACACTCTTGCATCTTGTGCATCTCGTTAATAGAGACTGAATTCTGAATAACATAGACTTCCAGGAAAAGAACATTCCTTTCTGGAAGTGAAAACTATGGAGGGAAAAACAATAGATAAGATAAAAAGGAGAAGATTAATATAATCCTCAGGATCACGGCCAGTCAGCTCTTTTTCTATAGACTGTATTTTGTTTGCTTTCTTTTTCTAATTAGTCTTGACTGTTTAAATTGTGTCCCCTCTGAATTATTCTCTTTCAGGACTGTAAAAACTGAGAACAAATGCATGTTGAGCTGGAGAGCAGAAGAAACTGGAAGTCTCTCCATAACAGCATAACAGTTGTATCTACCACATGTGAATTTTTGTTTAATGTATCTATGGCATTGTAGACAACAGTCTTTGATACAGTGTTTACCATTGCTACTAGTGAATCCTAAGCACTTTCCTTGGAAGACTCTACCTACTCTACTTGTAGAAAGATTGAATTAATAGTGTCACGTGAATTGATTCCCCATGCCTCTGGGGAGACATGAACATGTGTCTATTGACCCTATGTAGGGCACAAACAACAGAGGAAAGCAGGACTGCACCAAAAGCATTTTTGGTGGAACAATGAGTTTATTGAGGTTACTTAAAGAGCAGGATAAGGGGTGGCTTCCAGGGTGACTCAAAGGAAGTGCCTCACTGAAAAGTTCACCACAGCATAAATAGATTAAGACTCACAGAAGCTGTACCTCTGGGCCCCACTGCATGATAATGCAGGCACCTCTGCAGGTCTGACAGTGTTCTCCCCAAACAATTGTTTGCCATTTATATAACCTTAAGGAGGGGTCTTGAAAATTTTTTAATGACTTGTTGACCTCCTAAGTCTCTGGATGTTTCAATTCATTGTCAAATGCTATACAATACTAGTCAGAGTTTGCCCCTCAACAACTAGTTGTTTACTGCTACTACGATCTTGGGGAGTGGTCCTATGAAGTTAAATTTCACCTCTTCCATATTCCATCTCCAGAGCCTCCTAAGCCTCTTCCCTTTAGGATTCCTTTCAGAATGCAATTCATAGGAATTTGCTTTACAACATTTAGTAATAAATTGTCAATTCAGAAGACACAGCTCTCACCTCAAAATGGATAAGAGATAGTCTATTCTGGAGCTAATATGTGAGACCATAGCCTGAGAACACAGATTTAGCTTACCCCAAATTCCATGTTCCAACATGTTAGCAATTTCATGAAGGTTTTATAGTTACAGAAAAAAAGAAGGTCATAAATCAAAGCACTTTTCAAATCCATTGGCTGACCATCAAATAGTCTAGTTAAAGCAAAGCTGGAAAATCTCCACCATAGGCCTCAGATGCTATCTGATGACATTCTTAGACCTTGGGTTGGTGGAAGCTGGGGGTCTGTTCTTGCATTCCCAGAAAGATTACACATGATCAACTGATACTCACCAGGATGTTAATTCAGACACAGAGGTGAGCAATAAGTGACTATTAAGGGGTTAAAGGTAGCCCAAGGTGATTTGGCTCTGACTTGCAACATTTCATCTCTGGGATCACAGGAGCTTTATCAGTCCATTCAGCTTTGCTGGAAGTAAGTGTAGCAGATTCAGTGCTTTTCTGGGAATTTTAGTTCACAAAATTAAACTGTTTAGACTAATATGTGGACAGAGACAGTATTCCCATATTCATTTCAGATTTCCTTTAATATTTCTATGTATTGATATTCTCATAGTCATTCAGTCAACACAAATAGAGCTGGTTGTATATTCCACCATTACATTGCAGGTATGTACCAATTAGAGCAGTGAGTAACTTTTGGCTAGGTCAAACTGAGACAAACTCTTAACATCAGAAAGAGCTTGTAAATAGTTTTAGAGTGACCAAAAAGTTAGAATTGTATCAAAGTAGAGCTTAAAAAGTAATGCCTAAGGACATGAGTTGGAAATATAATTTCAAACATATGGAGGTTGCAGATTTTGGAACTGAGATTGAGTTTATAAAAATCACTGAAGCTTTTTATAATTTCACTCATCAAAATATCTTTCAGCATCAATTTTGGTACAATAATTTTATAAATTAGAAACATAAATAATGTTGTAAAAGTATGTATCTCTTAAAAATTATAGCCTTAACCTTATATTTTATTACCAACTGAATAGAAGCTCAGTGAATCTTTTTTCTTTTTTTTTAAATCAAAATACCTCCTCCTCTTGATCCTAAAGCAATTAAATGAAAGGACTAAAATCATGTTATTTTATGATAACAAATTTACAGCTGCTAAGATGGAGACATTTTTAACCTCCCATATCTATGACAAATGACACTGAAATTATCATCCTTAGGTTGAAAAAGAGGGTGAAATATTTGTCACAATATAGTCTCTCCAACCCTACCATCCTAAGAAGAATGCTATGACTAAAATTAGAGAGTACACACAGCATTACTTAATTTCAGTCTTTCACAGGAGGAGGAGAGAATTGGTCTTAAGGAGATAAATAGACATCAGAACAAAGAAGGGCTAGTCAGTTCATGTTAGTTCTTCAACATCCTGGGTGGTGAACCCACAGTTATCCATGAAACAGATGCTTGGCTTACAACTCAATTTAGGGGTGTTGGTGAATGGCACTAAAGCTTATACTTTGTTTTCTTCTGAAGATAAGCAAAAAAATATGTTTCACTTATCAAACACAAGCCTAGCAGTTTTCAAAGTTTTTTTTCCCCCCCTAGGGTTTTATTTTAATTTCACATTAGTGCATTGAAATAGTCCTGAAAATAGTATCAATCCAATTGCATACTAACAAATTAATTCACATCACACATGGAGATTCTGAGCAGTCTAGTCAATATGTTTTACATTGAAACATTTCACTTTTAAAAGTTCACAATATTTTCTGCATCATATATTTTTGTTTCTTACAAGGCAATTCTTGGGTTAGAGGAAAATAATAGAGAAAGAATGAGTGTGCCAGGGCTTCCAGCCCTGCAAATGAACTCCAGATGCATGCACTACCTTGTGCATCTGGCTTACATGGGTCCTGGGGAATCGAACCAAGATTCTTTGGCTTTGCAGGCAAGTGCCTTAACCACTAAGATATCTCTCCAGTCCCTTAAAACTTTTGAATTTGACCAACTTGCTCCTAAACTGAGTGATGAGTGTTCTTCATTCTTTTTTATCCCCCATGGCACATTTCTCTTGTTTTCCTTTTTCTTTCTTAAGGAAAAGTCATAATTTTAGGTGTATCAACAAAAGGATGCATACAATGTGGTGGTAAATCCCTGGTTGTCAATTGGAAAGCATTTAGAATAACAATGGAAACAAATTTCTTCGTGTGACATTTAGGAAGTTTTCAGATTAAATTAGTTGAGTTGGGAAGACCCATCCAAACTGTGGGTGGCACTATTCCATGTACTGAGGGTCTTGGAGTGTATAAAAAGGAGAAAACCAGTTGCCTACCTACTTATTCTGTGATGATGTGGAACTGGATTCTTGCTGCTGACATATTTATCCCACCATCATGGACATCACTTATATTATAATATTATAATCAGAAAACAAACTGTTCTTCCTTTAGCTGCTTTTGGTTGGGTGTTTTGTCCCAGCAACGAGAAAGTGATGAGTAAATCCACAGAACCTAATTATATCTTGGAAGTTTTAAGGAACAATTCCATTTATCTTGCTTTGTTTTAATATTTTATTTATGAGAGAGAGAGAGAGAGAGAGAGAGAGAGAGAGAGAGAGAGAGAGAGAGAGAGAGACTGAGAGAAAGGGCACACCAGGGTTTTCTGCCACTGTAATAAAACTCCAGATATATGCATCACTTTGTGCCTCTGGCTTTACTTGGATACTAAGGATTTGAACCCCAGCTGTCAGGCTTTGCTAACAAATGCTTTTAATCACTGAGCAATCTCTCCATCCCAGCTTTGTTTTCTTGAGACAGGGTCTTACTATATAGTCTGTGTTGGCTTCAATCTCACTGTCCTCCTTCCTCATTCTCCTAAGTACTGGAATTGTAGGTGTGCTCCTTCATGTCCAACTAGGAGAAATATCCTTTTACATATGAAATTACAAATAATTATGACAAATTTTCTAATAAAAAGAGTAAAAATAAAATATTTAATTGTGCACTTCAAATAACCTTGGACTATGTGATGTTAAGACTATGGCAGTAAATAGAAAGGAAGTTGGTAATTAATATTAATTGGATATTCAGAACATACAAAGATTAAACAAGTGCTGGAGAGATGGCTTAGTGGTCAATATGCTTGCCTATTAAGTCTAACAACCCACATTCAATCTCTCTCCAGATCCTATGTTAGCCATGCACACAAAGGTAAGGCAAGCGCAAGGTCACACATACCCTCTAGGCGGTACCAGCATCTGGATTTGATTGCAGCAGTGGCTGAGGCCCTGTGTGCCAATTCTCTCTCTCTCTCTCTCTCTCATTTCCTCTTTCTAAAAAAATAAACAAAACATTTTCCAATGCATTAGTCAAAAGACTATCTATTCAGACTCCACATTGAAGTTGTTTTAGCAGTCTTCCAGCTGAAGTGCTCTCAATAGTTGTCAGTAATTCATATACTCACACCATCTATTAAGTATCACCAAACAAGTATTATTCAAGCAAATTACATATGTGCAAAGAGTCTGGCAACCCTTTATGGAAAACCTAAATTTTGGTCTAAGAATAGGAGACATAGTGAGTGTACATATGTGGTCACTGTAATTTACTGTTTTGCATCAATTATTGGGCATGTATCCCTTCCTATGGGCATAATTATGAAAAAAAACTTTTAAAAAACTCTTGCATATGTATAGATTTAAAAGTCTGTGGTCAATATCCTTTGGACTCAATTTTATAACATAATATCTCATGCACATGTACGTATCCTCTCTCATACACACACCCCAAAACACACACAAATACACATTCACAGGATTTTTTTTGTGTGTGTTTTTTGTTTTCCAAGATTGGGTCTCACTCTAGCTTAGAGCTGACCTGGAATTCACTCTGTAGTCTTAGGATGGCCTCAAACTCATGTTGATCCTCCTACCTCTGCCTCCAAGTGCTGATTAAAGGCATATACCACTACACCTCGCATCATTCACAGGTTTTATAGCATGAAAGGATAAAGTAATTTATTGCTTGAGTCACAAGACAAGATCCAGAGGCAAGCAGAAAACAAAATCCAAAAGCATCTGATGGCTAACATGGATATTTTACATTCTATATGTCTTATATGTGCATCTATAAAATGTAAAGTAATCAAGGCAAATTAAACATTTTCCAATTTAAGACATTTTATTTCACCAAATAAAGTGTTGATATTTGTGTGAATGTTAATAAATTAATATTGGATAACAATGATGGCTTAAAAAGCAGATATAATATTTTCTACTTCTGTATAATTTGTACATTCAGGTAATTAAAGATGTCTTATGGTGATTATTGCAGTTACCTTTTCATTTCTGTAATAAAACACACAATCAGAAGCAGTTTTTGGGAGTAGAGGGTTTCTTTCGGCTTCTAGTATTGAGGGGGAGTTTCATCATGTCAGGGGATTAAAGACAGGCAACTGGGAATTGCATCTTGTTACCACAGCAGTAGGGAAGTAGTTCAAGTGAGTAGTTCTAGCAAGGGGGTAGCTTGGTTATAACACCCCAGGCCCAACCCCTGCAATACACCTCCTCTAGCAAAGCCCCACCTCCTAAAGGCACAAGAGCTCTCCCAAACTGGCACCATCTGGGGATGAAGTAGTACAAGGTTTAATTACAAATATTGCAGGTTATGGGAGATATTTTTCATTCAACGATCATAGTGAGTTTGTGTTTTGACAAGCTTATGTAATGGCAAAGCTTAAATTCAAAATATAATAATTCCTCAGTAAAATATAGTATTTAATATTAATCAATTATTTATTTCTTCCAGAGCACATAAAAATTTAAAACTGCAAAACATTCAAGTCCGAAATGAGTATTTCCCTTTAAAATTTGAATAATTGATACGATGAAAAGTCCCCTTGAAAATATGTGTATGATTTTCATATGTCAGATATTGGCCAAGCCCCTGAGCCAAATCAGGTTAGTCAGGAAGGACAGAAACACTGGAATATGAATTACCTAACGAAGATGAAAACTGAAACCCTTGTGTTCACATTCATATGTCTCCTGAGAACAGGAAAATCCCTAAACAAATTGCAGTCAATCCATAAATTACATTCTTTCCATTCCTCTCTGAGCTTAGCTAAACATGTTGAGGAGGTGGAAATATTTTCTAAGTACAAAAGAGCTCAGACTGACAGGAATGAATAGAATCTATTTAATAGTGACTTCTTTGTAGAGTAGTAATTTCCTGTTTCAAATTTGCAACTCAAGGAAATTCTATAAAGAATAATGAGGGTCTCTAGGACTTGCACCCATCAATATTCAGTAAGAGTAGTCTATGAATGTTTTTTGCAATGACACTAGTGAAAATCATTTTCAAAGGATGTGGTTTATGTGGGAAAAAATAATGAGCTAGTGAGAAAACTGTAAAGCACTTTTCTAGGGAGAATTTCCTAATGTGTGTTCAGAACATTATTCTGTAGGTTAACAGCCTTACTAGAAAAAGAAAAATATACACAATTCAAATATGTCTAGGACATGCTTTGTTTAAAATAAATAATTGGCCTTTCTGTGACTCTTCAGAAAAAGAAAAATTTCACCATTTAAAAATGTTGGAAACTAGCACATGAAATTCTATAATTTGGTCGTGTTCCCATCATGCTATCCTGTTTTGTTCCCTCTCCCCTGTTCTCTGCACCTCATCCACTGAGAATCCTTTTTCAAGTTAGTTATTCTTCTGTTTTTTTGGCCCATTTTTTTGTCCTCCTCCATCATCTATGTCAAAATGTTTATTGGCTCTTTCTTTCTTATGTTTTTAGGACATTCATTTCAAGGAATATGGCAGAATGATTTTCCATTAAATTGAACTTGGATAACGTTCACTTAAATAATGGCAGCAGTCAAAATAGCCATGTGTGACAATAACACCACTCAGCTGGACCTATGCTCTGTTAGAATGTTTTCACTCTGGTAAAAATTTTTGTATGCTCATGACTTATCTCTGGAGTTCCCTTCTGACCTCGAAATTCAGAGTCTTTGTGTTCAAATTCATCATTTGAAGCTTGCTTTATGAGTTTCTCAACAGTCTGCTTTGTCTAACTTTTCACAATGTGGACTCAGCAAAGTAAAATGTGCTCCCACACCCTTATTTTCACAGATTTTACTGTAATTTTTCAAATAAATTGTTACAACACTGTATGTTAAACATTTTAGCTAGGAAAGCATAATGTAGAAAGGCTATGGAATTGAGGCAGTTTATGGTTATCAGACCCTAGAAGTGGAAACAAGGCATGTCTGTGAGCTTGTAGAAGGAGGATCTGTGTCATCTTTATCTCCTCCCTCCAAAGAAGTCATTCCACTTTGCTACATGTCAGAAATGTCAAAAGGGTCTGGCCTTTTTAAGAAATATTTTATTTTTATTTATTTATTTGAGAGAGGGATAGAAATATGCAGGTAGAGAGAGAGAGAGAGAGTGAGAGAGAGAGAGAGAGGATGGGCATGCCAGGGCCTCCAGCCACTGCAAATGATTTCCAGATGCATATGCCCACTTGTGTATCTGGCTTACATGGGTCCTGGGGAGTCGAACCTGGGACCTTTAGCTTTTTAGGCAAATGCCTTAACCACTAAGCCATCTCTCCAGCCTGAGTTTCCCCTTTGTAAGATCTGTTTTACTTTACAGAAATTCCCCTTTCCGTGGAGAGATAATCCCTCACTTCCAAGAAGATTGTACCTTTCCTGGAGGATTAAGATTCCTGGAAAGATTTCCCTTTCCTAGAAAATTTGACTCCAGACATATGGCTTTAGGACTAAACTGACCAGTGCAATCCCTATTCCCACAAAATAACCCTATACTCTTTCCATTTCTTAAGCTCTAAGATCTCCCTGTAATAAAATATTTTTTAAAATTTACCCTCTTGTGTGTTGGATTAATTTGTCAAATTCATAAGACAGGGCTGGAGAGATGGTGTGGTAGGTTGAATAAATGGCTCCTAATATATTCAGTATTTTATTAGTTTGTACTTTGGATCTGCAGCCACCTGCTGGAGGAGGTGGATCTTTGGGTCCATTCCTAAAGTGTGATGGTGGATTTGAGATTCCAATCTAAAAATATTCAAAGTGCCTGAGTTCCTCCTGGAGTTCCTGAAGTGTGCTGTGTGGCTTTTGGCTTTTCCCTTTTGGCTTGGGGCTTCTCTCTCTGTGCTTAGAACTATGAAAGCAGGCCAGCTTCTTCTGCCATTATGGAATTTCCCCTGGATCTGTATGCTTCAATAAATGTCCCTTCCTCCATAACTGTGCCTGGTCTGGAAGTTCATCTCAGCAAACTTGAATCTGTCTACTACAGAAATTGGTGTCAGAAGTGGGATGAGATGAACCTGACCATATGGATTTTCATCTTTAGGCATTTTTGTTTTGGAGGGTTTGGGCATGGACTTGATAATTACAACTGAAGACACCTTATGGAGAGGTAAACCAAGACTATTCTGATGAGAGTTTGAGAATGCTAAGTTGAGTGAAAATTTTATTTGGAGGCTTGGTTTATGAACTTGGAGGTTTGGCTTATGAGCTTCCTAAGGGGAAGGAAAGATTCCAGAGGACTTTGTTGGAACTGGACTACTGGCATAAGGGCTTGCTGAGTTTGGCTGCACAGGCCCAGAGAGTTTGATCCAGGTTAAATTTGTAATGAACTGATGTGCTTGGCAAAAGATATTGGACTGAGAGATATAAGATTTTAAGTTCGAAACCCTCAAGCAAATTAAAATTATAGACACTGAGACTGGTTTTAGGTTACTGAAGATTGTATTGTCAAACACATTAGTAATCATAAGGAAGATGGTCCAGCTGATTTACAATAATGGAGAAGATACTCGAGGAAAGACTGATATAAATGCCAACTCTTTTGGAAAGAGTTGACTGGAGAACTAATCTGCTTTTCAAGGTTCCAATTTATGTTGATTTATTTTGTCCCTGAATTAAGAATATGGCTGTGTCCTGCACACATGGTATTAGTTTTGGAAGCATGAAAAATGTAAGGAAAGTGTAAGAGAAAAGTGAAAGAGAAGACCAGACCTGATCTCTACAAACAGACTGTTTATTGACAGAAACAGCGAGGGGCAACAGCCTTTCTGTGGAATGAAGGCTGAAGCACTGAGTCAGGCTGGGGTTCAAACTTATAAGGAGGATCCCAAGGCAAACATAGTGAATTAACTGCAGGTCCAAGGGAAGTAGATAACGCATCAAAGTTGTTTGCTCAGAATAAGCTTTTTAGCAGACTTGCTTAGGGAGGATATCCCACAAGGCAGTTTCTGAGCTTAATGACTCTGTTTTTTATGGCTTTCTAATCTTAAGGTTAGTTATTAACTCTTTGGTTCCCTCTAGTTTTCAGGGAAGGCTATTCATTCATCCTTCATTCCAGACTCTAGAAGGATAAAAAAAGATAGGGGAGAACTGGGATGAGTGGGGCATTTAAGGGAGGACTGTGTGGGCTGGAATGGGGTTGAAAAACTCTCTCAGACTAATTCCTGCTGGGGGGGGGGGGCAGTAGATCTCTTGGAGTGTCCTTCACAGTCCTGGGGAGGTTGGATGTCCAGGGGTTGATAGCCAGTGACCATGAAGAATTCAGTGACTCACTGTGAAGTGAAGGTGTGTATTCTGTCTTGGAGGAATTCAGTGAGTCATTTGAGTATGCAAGGACCAAAAAGGAGAATTGGCAGAATCATAACAATGAGACCCAGTAAGGAGGTTAACCATGGAAACCATTGCCCTAAATCTGACCAAATTTTGCTCTCATGGATTCTGTTAATTTATTGTTTGATTTTTATATATCTGTTGTTGAGTAATATTAGAATTATCTGTAATGTTGAAACAGCACATCCCAGGGAATTGCTGTCATCCAACATGATGTTTTAATAATAGGAAATCAATAGTAGCTCTATTTTGTAATATTGAGATCCAGAGATCTTTCGTTTCTTGGTTAAGATATACCAGAAACTGTGAGTGAGATTAGCAGTCTTACTGAAGACAGGCCAATTTGGAGACTTCCTTTTGTATTCTTGTCACAAGGCCTGGAATGGGCAGGATAAAGGCTGATGCAATGGCTACCTGTTTTGGATCTACTAAGATTAAGTTATCATCACAGTTGGAGGGCAAGCTTCTGATAATTCATTAGGAAGGGGTTAGGGAAGGTAGTAAGGGAAGGATCCATCCAATGCAAAGGGTTCCAGATAATTTGGCAAGAAGAGCTTGGTAGGTTGTTTGGTTGCAGAGCATAAGTAGAAGTCATAATCTATGGGAAGAGTTGGAAATGGGTAGAGTATGGTAGAAAGAGTAAGGTGAATAGAATTAGGGGTTATATTTTATGATTAGAATGATAATGAAATATGACCATAATAGGAGTGTGAGGCCTGCCTTTTCAGTGTAGGACCAGCTACAGGGTATGGCTGTGATTAGTCCAATGGTACGGATTGCAGCAAGAATAAGGGGAAGGATGGGGCAGAGCATGAGCAGTCCCTTTGAAGGTCAAAATAAAGGGCAAGAGTGAAGAATTCAATATGATGTGGCTGAAAAGTCATAAAAGTACTATGTAATCATGGATTTCAGTAGCCTAGAGTAGCTGATCGAAAGTGTGGATAGATTGTAGAATTAACCATGTGTCCTATAGCAGGCCGATCAGGAGAGGGTGAAACTGATGGAGGCTCAGTGCATTCAGTGCATCTGGAAAAGGAAGCATAAGGTTAATTGTGGTCTCAGTTGTTTCTTCAGGGATTGAAGAGAGATGAGAAATTTTGAGTTTGGTGGGATTTAGGAGGGTGGAGGGGTAGGAGGGATGTGCTTTCTTGAGGCATGAGAAATGAAACCAAATAGTAAGATTTTGGAGGTTGGAGGCTGTGGGGATGAGGAGTATGACTTTTTGAGGTCCTTGGCATTTAGGTTGCAAGGAAAAGAGGGTATTAGGAGAAATATAAACCTGGTCACCAACTTCTAAAGAGGAAAGAAAAGCATTAGGGATAGGTTTGGGGAGGTTTGTATTAACAGTCTTCCATATCTCTGCTCTGAGAAAAGAAAGAAAATCTTGGACAAGAGTAGGGGGTAGATTAGAATTAGTAGGGTGAAGTCCAGGGGGAATGGTGGGTCTGCCATACGTTAATCCAAATGGGCTGATATTAGTTGGTTTATGAGGGAAGGCACAGAGACAAAGGAGAGCTAAGGGTAGGAGGTTGGTTCAGTCTAATTTTAGTTCTGGAGTTAGTGTAGTTAAAATTTCTTTGAAGGAGCAATTGACCCTTTCAACTTTCCCAGAAGATTGGTGAGGTAGGGAATATGAAACTTCCAAGGTATATGAAGAGCTGTGGCTACATGTTGGTTGACAGTGGAAATAAATTCTGGCCCATTATCAGATTGCAAGGAGGAGGGTAAACCAAATAGGGGAATCAATTCAGTAAAGAGTAATCTAGCAACCGTTGAGGCCCTTTTACTAGTTGAGGGGAAAGTTTCTATCCACCCTGAGAAGGTATCACCAAAGACCAAAAGATATTGGTAACATTTGTCAAAGGGTGTGAGTAAAGTTTATCTCCCAGTCCATGGCAGGAGAGGTTCTCCTCATGTGATGAGTTGGGAATTGCGGGGTTGTGGTGGTTTGATTCAGAAGTCCCTCATTAACTTAGGTGTTGTGAATGCTAGCTTCCCAGCTGATGGATATTTGGGAATTAATGCCTCCTGGAGGGACTGTATTGTTGGGGGTGGGCTTATGGGTATTAAAGCCAGTTTCCCCTTGCCAGTGTTGGGCACACCCTCCTGTTGCTGTGGTCCACCTTGTGTTGGCCAGGGGGTGATGTCCACCCTCTGCTCATGCCATCGTTTTCCCCTGCCATTGTGGAGCTTCCCCTTGAGCCTATAAGCCAAAATAAATCTCTTTTTCCTAGAAGCTACTCTTGGTTGGCTGATTTCTACCAGCAATGCGAACCAGACTGCAACTGTAAAGTGGTACCAAGGAGTGGGATTGCTGCTAGACACCTGACTGTGTGGCTTTGGCCTTTTGGAGCTGATTTTCAAAAGGAATATGGGAGAAGATGAAACCTTGCCTAAGAGATGCCTTGCAGTGCTGTAAGTACAGCTCGATGGACTATTCTGGTCAGAACTATGGACTGTGAGGTTAGGCTCATGAGGGTGAGAAAGAGCTGTGCTTGAACTGGACTAGCAATTTGTGTGAGAATCTTGCTCTTGTGCCCATGTCCTGGGAAGTTGTGCAGGGATTTTTTTGCATAGAAATGAACTGGTGTGAGCAGAGGAATATGGCATAGAAAGAAAAATCTTTGGGTAAACTGCTGCCCATTCAGCTGCAACTCAGAGATTACAATCTTTGAGACTGGGCTAGCTGACCTGTGCTGGGGCAACAAGAAGAATGTCAACTCTTTTGAAGGGGCCTGAGTGCTCAAGGAGTGTCCTGTTCTTCAAAGTCTGCTTTATTCCCCCCTGGATTAACAAATTGGCACCCTACCTGGTATCATGGAGTATAAGAAATGCTGGAAAGAGGATCATTGAGTTTGCAACACGGTCTTGTGTTTTGGAAATGGCCATGGGCAGTGTGAAGCGGGTTTGCTGGTTGCCTGCATAGAGACCCCATTTGGCCATGAGGATGAACCGTGGCTTGCAGTGGAGACCCAGTGGAGATGCCAGGACCATGAGATGGCTGCCAAGGAGCTGCTGGCCCCGATGAAGTTTCCCAGGACTGTGAGTAGCCTATCTGGAGGGGAGGAATTGGAATGCCAGAGACTTGTTGCTGGTTAGAATTATCGGACTTGAAGATTTGTCACTGGTTAGAGTTGCTGGACTTGAAGCTACAGAGTTTGATGTTTTCCCTGGTTGTTTTAAATCTTGTATTGTTTGAATGTTTCTTTGCTATGCCCAATGCCATCTTTTGTAGTGTGAATATTTATTCTGTGCCATTATAGGTTTTTGAGGTTATTTTTTGGTATTATGGCTCAGTTAAAAGATCTTGGACTATGGTGATATATGAACATCATTGGAATTGACAAAAACTATGGGGATTTTTAAAGTCAGACTAAAAGCATTGTATTTTACATCATGTATGGATATCAGTTTATCCGGTTCGCATTGCTGGTAGAAATCAGCCAACCAAGAGTAGCTTCTGGGAAAAAGAGATTTATTTTGGCTTACAGGCTCAAGGGGAAGCTCCACGATGGCAGGGGAAAACGATGGCATGAGCAGAGGGTGGACATCACCCCCTGGCCAACATAAGGTGGACCACAGCAACAGGAGGGTGTGCCCAACACTGGCAAGGGGAAACTGGCTTTAATACCCATAAGCCCACCCCCAACAATACAGTCCCTCCAGGAGGCATTAATTCCCAAATCTATATCAGCTGGGGAGCTAGCATTCACAACACCTAAGTTTATGGGGACACCTGAATCAAACCACCACAGGGGGGTGGGGTCTTATATTAGAGTTAGGATTTGCTTTGTGGAAAATAGAGAAAGAAGCTATTCAGTTTTGTAGAAAATATTTGTCTTCAGGAGTGAGATTGTATGAGCCCTGAAGAAAATGAAGCAAAGAGCTGGAGTATAGTTATGAAAACATTTCCTTAGTGGGTGGGCTAGAAGTGCTTTGAGTGGTATTATGGGCTAGAAAAAAACTGTGTAGTTCACAGAGAAGAGAAGAGAAGGAGAGTGACTGTATGATGTTATATGCGTACTTGGAATCTGTGTAGATGTTCACCTGGTGAGTGGTTGCCCTGGTGAGAGCTCTAGTTAAAGCAATAAGTTCAGCTTGTTGTGAAGTAGTATGTGGAGGCAGAGACCTTGCTTGCATGATCCATGGGCATTGAGGTATTAAGGATCACCCTAGGGGATGGCATAGCTTCTTGTAAATGGTTCCCATTTGAGGGCACTGCCATCAATGAACCAGTCACGGGCATCAGGTAAGGGGAAGTCATGAAAGTTTGTAAATGGGTTCAGAGAGAAATATGGAAAATCTGTGGAGATGTGAATGGGACTTATGTGTTCTGGATGCTAGGATCATCAGCTGATGGCAAAAGAAAATTAAAACCTCCTGGGGATGGTGTATTGTTGGGGCTGGGCTTATGGGTGTTAAAGCCAGTTTCCTCTTGATAGTGTTTGGCACACTATAATGTTCCTGTTGACCACCTTATGTGGGCCAGGGGGTGCTGTTCACCCTTTTCTCATGCCATCATTTTCCCCTGCCATCATGAAGCTTCTGCTATTAAGCCTAAATAAATCTCTTTTTCCCTCAAGCTGCTCTTGGTTGGGTGATTTCTACCAGAAATGTGAACCTGACTGCAATACAGATGGTGTAGAGGAGTGTGTGGTAGGTAAAAGAGTAGCAGGATTCAGAGGGGGAGATTGTTCCAAAAATAGATTGGGATCAAGAAGGTGAGCATGGAGAATCTGGACACAGGAAGAGGGGAGAAATAGGAAAGCTCGATGACTCAGGAGGTCTTTTGGAGAATGAGAGGTGAGAATATGAAGAGAACTATGGAGGGATATTTTATTAACCTTGGGGACATGGAAGGCTACTGCTGCAACTGTTTGGCAGTAAGGGGGCCATCCCCATGTTACCATATCTAATTGTTGGAAAGATAGGCGAGGGGTGAAAAGTGTCACTTTCTTTTAGGCAGAGAATGGCTAAGGCTTGTCCTTGGTTGACATTTAAGCAAAGCAAAGCAAAGCAAAGCAAAGCAAAGCAAAGCAAAGCAAAGCAAAGCAAAGCAAAGCAAAGCAAAGCAAAGCAAAGCAAAGCAAAGAAAAGCAAAGAAAAGAAAAGAAAAGAAAGGAAAAGAAAGGAAAAGAAAAGGAAAAAATAGGCTTGCTAGTGTCAGGTAGGGAAATGGTGTTGACTGTAGATAAAGATTGTCTGAAGAGTTCTATGGGGGCCTGAAGGGACTTGGGGGATAGGAGTGGCTCATCAAGGGACCCCTTGGTAGCCTCATAAAGAGGGCAGGTTATGAGAGAAAAATTTGGAATCCAAATATGAAAAAAAAAATTAAACAGACCAAGCCATGCAAGGAGATCACATTTAGTATGGGCTAACGGGAAGCATGGTTGCCAAAGGAACCACCTGAGCAGCTAGTCAATCTATTTTCCAGGGCCCCATTATCCATAGACTGGACAAGCCCTGGAAGGGGACTGAGAGTTCAGGCATTCTTTTTCCCCATGGCCAGGCTGGCCTCAGTGGAAACAAGGACTGACCCTGCCTCCTAGAGATAGAATAAATAGGGGGTGAAGGCTGTGGCTGGGAACGGTTTAAGGAAGCAGCCAGGAATTGAAACTCCACCTCTTGCTCTTTCCTAGTCTGTTCTTGATCTCTCTCTCTCTCTTTTCTGGCCTCTTCCTCGCTACCATTAAAGAGTTTAAAATCCAGGTCAAGTAATTAATTTTTTTTTGGGGGGGGTAATAGGTGTCTTTTCAAGTCTTTGAAGTTTAAGTCTTATGTTGGGAGCAGACTGTCCCAGAAAGTGAACGTGAAGAAGCAAGGTGCCTTCAGGGGAGTTTGCATCTACATTAGTAAACTTGGTTGAGGAAAAGAGCTGTATTTTTAGTGCGGGACTGGGTAATTTCTTTAAGTTTGTCAAAATTAATTCTACCATGGGCATTTTGGTGCCTGTGCCTGTTGCCTGGTAGTCCCAACTCAGTTCTTGTAAGGGGACAGCCTCAGCCCCAGGAAGGGATTGGGGGTCCTATTAACTTAGTCTATCAGCATAAGTCTGGGCTGCCTTCTAAATGTGTTCCCTTTCACCAGAGGTAATGGCTGAATTTAAAATGTGAAAAACATCTCTCCAAGTGAGAGAATAGATTTGGATGAGTCTAGAAAAGTGAATTCTATAATGGAGAGGGTTTTCTGAGAAAGATACTAAGTTTTGTTCAATTGAATCCGTTTCATTGGGAGTGAACGGAACATGGACATGAGTAGGTCCGTCTGTCCCCGCTACTTCACATAAAAGAAACATCCCAAAGCTCCCTGTTGTATTCCCCTGTGATCTAGTGTGAGGCAGAGAGGGGAGACTAGAGAGAGAGAAGGGTAGGGGAGTGTATGATATTAGCAGGATCATCCTTTTGGGGAGCTTCGTGGGCTTGGGGTGAAGGGACTGGAGGAACAGAAGGGGATTGAGGAAAAGCAGATACAAGAGGGGTGTTGGGTGGGGGTTGATGGGATGGAGGAAGGGGAGTTTCAGGATGATGTGAAAAAGCAGGATGAGCAGAAGAGGTTTGGGGGGAAAGGTATGGAGGGGGTTCATCTGCTGGGCTAAAAGGTGAGTCTTGAGAGGACTTCCATTTGGGGAGGATTTTAGAAGTTTTGGTGATAGAGGAGAATTTGGTAGGTAGAACAAGAAGTACACAGGGAAGGGCTGGAATGGAGAGCAAAGAGGCCCTGAAGGTTTGGGACCTTGGGCCACTTGCCATATTTTCTGAGGAAGTTATCAAGATTAATAAAAATATTAATTTCAAAAGTACAAAATTCAGGCCAGTGTTGACCATTATTTAAGGAATATTGCAGTCAAATTTGAATAAAGAGTTGGAATAATTTGGCAGTCAGTAGCTCAGGTCGTTTGAGCTCCTTTAAATTAGACTTGAGACATGACAGTAGAGTGTCTTTGGAACAGATAATTTGGAGCCCATTTTGGAGGATAAGGACTAGAGTGGTCAATCCCACCACCAGGCACTTCTCCCAGGCTTAGGGAGGGAAAACAAAACTCAAGGATTAGTGTTCCAAGGGGAATGTCCCCACACTAGTAATGCTTGAGGTGTCCAGTGGAATGATACATGGGAGGTGCCCAGAGTCTCCAATCATCCATGGATCAAAAAGAGAGAAACTCTCAGAGTTTCTAAGGTCTGGGGTGTGGTGCCCTAAAGTAAATCCTAAAGTAATTTGATGAAGATGTGGATACAATGGATCACATGGTGAGAAGCCTCGTATCTGGAGTTCTGAAGTCCAGTGGGAAAGGGGAAGGAGAAGGAGAGAGAGAGATACCTGGTGGATTACACAAAGGGCTGTTGGAGACTTAGCTGATCTCAGAGAGGGATTTTGGACATTCACTAGGGAGTAGTCATGGCCAGAACTCCTCAGTCTCCACAGATGAGCTACTGAGCTCATGTATTCTAAGGGTCAGTGTGAGAGGGAAAAGAGGAGAAAGCTGCCAGATATCAAGCTGGGTATACACAGAGCACCATAAAGCTCCCTGAGCTCTGAGGCCAAATGGAATTTGCACCACTTACATAAACAAAAGCCACAAAAGACCAAAGGCTTCAGGTGAGACTGGTGACTATTTAGTCAAAATAGTGAGCTCATAGAGTGTCTGTGCTCCTGAAGGAACACAGGAGACAATGGCAGGGAGTTGGGGAAAAGAAAGGGGGAAAGCTTGTAGCCCCAAAACTCTGGAGGTATCTGAGTCACAGCACCAAAATGTAAGGAAAGTGTATGAGAAAAGCAAAAGAAACCACCAGATTTGATCTCTCTAGACAGACTCTTTATTGAGAGAAACAGAGAGGGGCAGCAGCCTTTCTGTGGAATGAAGCCTGGAACACCAAGCCAGACTGGAGTTCAAACTTATAAGGAGGATCCTAAGGCAGATATAATGAATTAGCTGCAGGTCCAAGAGAAGTAGATAAAGCATCAAAGTTATTTGCTCAGAATAAGTTTTCAGCAGTATTGTTTAGGGAGGATATCCCACCAGGCAGTTTCTGAGCTGAATTCTCTATTTTTTATGGCTTTCTAATCTTAACACTAGTTATTAAATCCTTGGTTCTCTCTAGTTTTCAGGGAAGGCTATTAACCCTTCCAAGATGCATGGACTAGTCACGAATTGCACACAGTTCCAAGAGCCTCTGCTGAAATGTGGCACAAGGCACGGCATAATGACCCTGATAGGCTGGAAGAACCTTTGGAAGATGGACAATGGTTTGAATGAAGATCCAAAGATGTTTTGGATATACCAGGACTGTTCAAGGGCTACCATGGAGTGCACTGTTGGCCTGGGATGGAAGTTTTCCTTGGATACTCTGCCCAGCTGGAGGGGCAGAATTGGAAAATCTGCAGACTATCAGTCACTGGTTATGATATTGGACTTGAACTGCAGAAGTTTGATGTTCGTTTGATGTTGAGTTGGCATTGCTCTAGTCTCTCCCTCTCATGCCTTATACCAATTGAAAATGTTTAATCTATCTATGTCTTTACATGTTGAAAGTATATAATTCGTTTGATTTTACAGGACTCACAGCTAAGAGAAAAGTCTTGAACCTCAGGGGAGATTTGGGACTTTGGAACAATCTTAAGTTGTTCAAAAGTGTGGGGACCTTTGAAATTGGACTGAATACAATTTAAAATGTGTGATGATTTTTTTAAATTAATTAATTTATTTATTTGAGAGCGACAGACACAGAGAGAAAGACAGATAGAGGGAGAGAGAGAGAATGGGCGCGCCAGGGCTTCCAGCCTCTGCAAACGAACTCCAGATGTGTGCGCCCCCTTGTGCATCTGGCTAACGTGGGACCTGGGGAACCGAGCCTCGAACCGGGGTCCTTAGGCTTCATAGGCAAGCGCTTAACCGCTAAGCCATCTCTCCAGCCCATGTGTGATGATTTTGAATCTATTGGGGGCCAAGGACTGAATGTGGTAGTTTGAATAGATGGCCCCCTATATATTCAGTGTTTTATAGTTTTCTAGTTTGGATCTGCAGCCACCTGGCTGGAAGAGGTGGATCTTAGGGTCCAGCCCATAGGTGTGTTTGAGGATTTGAGATTCTTGTCTAAAGATATGCAAAGTGCCTGAGTTCCTTCTGGAGTTCCTGAAGTTTTCTGTGTGGCTTTTGGCTTTGGGTTTGGGACTTCTGTCTCTCTCTGGACCTGTGAAAGCAGACCAGACTTTTCTGCCATTATGGAACTTTCCCTGGATCTGTAAGCTTCAATAAATACATATCCATAACTGTGTCTGGTCTGGAAGTTCATCTCTCAAACCTGAAGCTGTCTGCCACAGATGACTTAGCAGCTAAGGTAATTGCCTGAAAAGCCAAAGGAACCAGGTTCAATTCCCCAGGACTCACTTAAAGCAGATGCATAAAGTGGCAAATGTGTCTGGAGTTTGTTTTCTGTGTCTAGAGGCCTTAGGACACCAATTCTCACTTTCCCTCTCTCTGCCTCTTTCTTTCTCTCAAATAAATTTTAAAAAAATTTAAATCATAAGTCAAGAATCTGGAGGCCACTGACTCAGTGCAAGCTTTGTGTGACTGTTGACCTTCAGGTATTCCAGCTCCTGGGCTATTGACCATCAAAGCACTGAATTAAGACTTCAATAATCTCAAACATACCACAAATTCCCATGTCAGTATCCCATATAGGAATCTTTAAAACAGTAAGGTATAAATGAGTTACACCAGGAAAGTAATCTAGCCAAAAATTATGTTTTCTTATTATTTTCACACTTTTGACCCATTGAAGGAGGATAGGAGAAAGCCAGCTTTTTAAAGGCAATTTCAGTTAGGGATTGAGGCTTAAAGAGAACAATGAGATGAGACCTCATATGCCATCGCAACAATAGAACTTGTTTGATAGAGACCTATCTCCAGTGGCCCAGCTATCCACAGTTTAGTGCATTACTGTGGTAGACAGCACAAATGGGCTAGCTCTAGTATCTGTCCCCTTTACTATAAACCTATTTGGTCTGCCCCTTACTTATGAAGGCTGCTGTCTTCTTTCTGTACTCCACCTGCTCTGCTCAGATCAGCTCAGCTCAGCTCTGTCTGCCTACCTCTCTTGCTAAGCCCACAACGATACACTTGAGTCCAGCTTCCTCACCCATGGGTGGGTGGTGGGGAAAGAGCATAGACTGTTTCTTGGTTTGGATGGCTTTTCTGCTTGTCTCTGCTTTATAGTTTGGGGTATCTTCTCTCTTGATTATATGCATGATTTTCTTCTGGTTTCTGAATCTACCATGAACATGTTCTTCCCATGTTGCCCTACACAAGCTCCAAGACTATATATTCCAACACCAGCAGCTTTACTCTAATTTTTCTTTAAATGCCTCAGTTTCTCTTAAGTCCACACGCTGGTAGCTCTACTCTAGCTTTCTCCCAAAGCCTCAATTTCTCTTAACTGAACATTATAAACTATGCAGTGTTTGCAAATAAAAGTGTGTTTCATAAATACCACAATTTGTGATTTTTCTCTTAAATAAACCCCATAATTTGTGATTCTGTCCTCAATAAACTTAATTTCTAATATATCCTTCTTAAGTCTGTCTTTATTAGTTCTTTGTTAAAGGTAGAACAGAGCCCAAAACTTAGGGTTCATACATTGGGGACCCTTCCTGAACCCCCAAATCCTAAATCATAATGACCATGAAAAATTAAGCCTACGGACATTGAGGGATGGGCAAAGCAAATGATATTGATTGAGATAAAAGCAAAGAGGTCTCAAAGTTTCAGAACAAATATGCTTAGGTTTTAGCTGCTATCCAAAGAAGAGAGAAAGGAAAAAAAGAATAAAAAAATTATGCTTCCTGAGTTAGAGCTCAGAGAAGTAGACAGGTTCAGTGTGAGTGCAACTTAACCAAGAAAAGGGCTTCTGGAGAGTATAGAATCTCATTAAGGGGATAACTATTCCTCATATCTTTTATCATATCTTTAGGTGAGTGGTTGACAGGCTCCATTGGACTGCCTCTTAAAGGAGGAAAGTATATTTCTGATACCACCATCTTTCTCCTTTTCATACCAGAGAGATGGGAGGTAGGCATCATTCCTTCGATGTCCTCAAACTATGCTAATGTCTGCTTACTTCCAGCAATATTCAGCTTGGCATGTTGGAAATCATGTGATTAACAAGCAAAACGAGTGGGGAGAAAGTTATGGTGGTATATTCTTGCAATACTAGCTCTTTGGAAGCTGAAGAAGAATATTGTCCAAGGATATCTTGGCCTACACAGTAATATACAAACTGGGTGGAGGGGAGAAGAAGGCAAGAGGTATGAATCCGACATTTGGTAATGGGTAGCTCTATGAATTGTAGCCATTTATGCAACTTTTCCAAACATCAACTTTCTCATTTGTATCACGAAAGCAACGGTACCAACTCTGAATAGTTGAGACAATAAAGATAATTTGACATAAAAGATTGTGATATATATATATTGTGCATTAAAAATTATGGCATTATTACTGAAAACAGCAACAAACATTATTCTTTAATTTCTTAATTCTCTTGCACTTAGCATCATCTTTGATTCCATTTCTTTTTTAAATTCCTATGAAAACTAGATTATAGAAAATGAGTCATAGTGTGATTTCTTCTTTCACAGTAGTTTTCTGTTTATTGGAAGGTGATGATCAGAAATATTTAAATTCATTTCTAAGGAAGGATTTTTAAATAATGTGAAATAATTCTTGGGGAGAGTGTTCATTACTACTTGCATCATCTTCCAAGCATTCAATTGATTTACTAATTCCTTAATGAGCTAACACTTGGACAGCCTTCCATTAAACACATGCATTTCCACAAACATCTTGAACAATTTAATCCAATGCTTTTAAGAATAAATATTAGAAGCATATTATTTCCTGAAATATTTCATTATGGTTTCATGTTCTGCAAGCAGAGAGAATTGAAGACTTCAAATGATTATATTCAGTTTTAACAGTTCCTAAAGTTTCTAAAATTTTGATTTTACTTTATTTTTGATGTCTTCATTCTGTTATCTTTTATAGCAACATAAAATAAAATGAATCACTTGATGTTAGTACTATTTGTAAATAGCAAGCTATATAGTTCTATAACTAAACTTACACAGAGATTTTGTTGAGGTTTTACATAAATATACATTTGTAAAACATTATTTTGGTGGCCAGACCTTGTGGCAAATGGCTTTAATTCCAGCACTTGGGAGGTAGAGGTAGGAGGATTGTCATGAATTCAAGGTCACCCTGAGAGTACTTAGTGAATTCCAGGTCAGCCTGGACTTGAGAGAGACCTTATTTAAAAAAAATAGAATAAATAAATGCGATTATTTCGTACCAGTTACATTTCTTATATTTCAAAATTGTTACTATTTAATGACCCTGCCATTTTAAATTATTTTTTGCTGTGCAATATTTTAATATTTAAAATACTCTATTATTGGTCAAGCTTTAAGTCATAAAATTGTACCAATTGCTCTATACATAGACAACTCCATTCACCTCTATACTCTTATTGACTGCTATTATCTGGTTCATCTTTTATGCAAGTACAGTGGGTTTTATTTATTTGTGGGGTTGTGCAGCATGCACTATGGAACCTTTGTGATGTTCCTTCTTATTGGTATGCTTTCCCTTCAGATTCTTTTCTTTGTTTATTTGACGTTGAATAACTAGAAAGTTTTTCTGACACAGCCAAACTGGATTGGATGCCTTTTCTTGTTGCTTTTTATCTTTTGAGAGTGCTTGTATTCTGGTTCTTAAACATTTGTCTTTGCTTATATGTTTTCTTATTTCAAAGAATTTTTATTTATCTTTTTTTTTCTTTTTTCTTTTTCTTCTTTTTTTTTTTTTTTTTTTTTTTGAGGTAGGGTCTTGCTCTAGTCCAGACTGGCCTGGAATTCACTATGTAGTCTTAGGCTGTCCACAGATTTACATTAATCCTCCTACCTCTGCCTTTGGGACTAAAGGAGTGTGCCACCATTCCTGGCTCAAAGCATTTTAAAAGCAGTAACTATATGTTGCCAATACTATATTGTCTATATTGTTTAAAATGAGCACAATGCCTGGCCTTTCAGAAAGATTTGACATGTTTGCCCATGACTGTATGTACAAATGAATGCCATTGCAGAAATGCCAAACTCAAATTGCTAGAAAGGTGAGACAGTCTCTGTCAATGTATAAATCATATGCATACTAATATATTATCTCTAAAATATATTATCTCTATTATAACAATGCAAATAACCTTGGACTATTTATTTTTTTTTTAATTTATTATTTTTTATTAGTTTTCTATTCAGCAAATACAGGCAGTTTGGTACCATTATTAGGCTTATCCATGACATTCCCCCTCCCCATTAGCCCCTCCTTGTTGAGGTACATGGGTCATGCCTTGTGGAGTTAGCCCACAGTTATTGGTACGATAAATGTCTCTGCATATCCTGACTCAACATGTAGCTCTGACATTCTTTCTGCCCCCTCTTCCACAAAATTTGCCTATGTTGGGTTCATTTTTGGTCTGCTCCAGTGATGAGGTGTTGGGTGTCTCTGAAGCTCTGACTCTCTGATTTGGTAGGAGTTGATTTTTCCCTGTGTTGGTCTCCTTACCCCTTGTGCTGGTATCTGGTTCATCAGGAAAACGGCACCCTTGCTTGTTTCACTAATTTTCCTTAGTTTCAGCCCGGGGCCCTTTTGAGGTATGATGAGGTGGCTCTCTCCTTAGGATCTGCATCTATCTGAAAAAGAGAAGCAGATTCTCCAATGGAGAGTAAGTTAGTTCCAGGCCAAATGAAATAGCCCTTACTTTTTTTTAATAGAGAGTTTAATAGGTGTAGGCCCTTTGTAGAATATGATTGATGGTAGCTTGATATTGGAGAGAAGGTTTATGTTTGGATATGATTCTGACTTGTTTCCCAGCTCCAGCTATGGGTCCTGTACCACTGAGGGGATCAGTTAGCCAAATCAAGAGTAGTTGGTTCCCCACCATGGCTGTGTGCCACTATTGCACTTGTGTGGGCATCACAACAGGGTATTTGCTGATAGGTTAGACCATGAATTGCTTGGACAGATATTGTTCATTTTTCCCCAGTCGCCCATGTAGCACCTTCTGGCACTAGACACACTGACTGTTTGGGGACTGACTCTCTCCTGGCTTCCAGCCATGCTGTTCCATTTTACATGTTAGCTGCATATGGTGTCTTCAGCAATAGGGTCTTACCACTAACCTTTGGTGGGTCATCAAGTACTCTGACAGAAATCTGTCATTCTTTTAGGAAACCTTGTAAGTTTCTCTGATCAAAAGCTCATTGTGCATGATAGCCCCATGCTGGTACTGGGAGTCACAGGTCACTGCCCACTAAGAAAATGAGGACGAATATAATTAATATACAAGAGTAAGGGAGGAGAGACAGAGAGAGAGGGTGAGGGAGAGGGAGGGAGGGAAAATGTAGAAGGTTTAGGTTAGATTGATCCTACCCACGCCAGTGTCTTGTGGTTCAGGTGTTTCCTGTAAGGGCCTGGTGAAGGTTCAGCCATTTGGTCTGCCTTTTAGGAAGTAGAATTTTATGGTACCATTGCCGTTTGGGTCTAAATTAGTGCTTCCCACCCCTTTGATGCCCTCCTCTCCCTCCCCATACTTATAGACTTCATCTCATTGCTAAAATGTTCAAATTAAGAAGTTTAGTTTACTATGCTGCCCTAAAGCCTATGTTTTAGTCAAAGTCCCATTACAGTGACAAAATACCTGGATAATTCAATTTAAAAGAAAATATTTGCTTTAATTGATGTTTTTGTCCAAGAAAACAACTTGGCTGTGATGTTTCTGGGCCTGTAGCAAGCAGAATATCATGACAGAGAGCTGTGTGGTAGAAAAAAACTGCTAAATTCTTGGCTAGAAAGCAATGAGGAAAAGGAGCTAGGGAAAAAATATAAACATTAAGAGCATGTTCTGTGTGACCTACTGGCCCCAATTAGTCCCCATGTCCTAAAGTTTCCACATCTCACTATAGCTTATTAAATTATGAGAGTCCACAAATGGATTCATCCATTGATGAGGTCAGAACCTTCATGATCCCATCAGCTTCCAAAGGCACCATACCTCTAAACACTGCTGAACTGCAGACTAATTCTTTAATACTTGAGTCTTTGGGGACATTCAAGATGCAAACTATTAATGTCTATCTTGTTAATATCTTTGAAGATATTTTCTGTTCTGCCTTTTGCTAAAGTATAAACTAAGTACAATGTTGTATCCACTTAGGACTTTGTTATATCTGTCCAAAGTGTTAAACTACTGGTAATTCAACTTGTTTTAGACTTAACCTTATTAAGTGTTTTAATAATCCTTCCATTGAATATCATAAGTATCTGTATCAATTTTTGTGTGGCTTGAAATGTAATTCCTTCATGCAGAAAATACTCATGAATTGCAGGAATAACATTACAAGGATAAAATTATATTCAGAATCTAGTCAAATCTCCCATTTTTAAGGACAAGTAAATTAATAATCAGAAAAAATAAGAACATTCTGTTGTTTCTCAAGTTAACAAAGACCAAGGGAAATATACTTTGGGGCTGCTGAAGTGAAGGTGAAGTATACAGGGTACTAGATATCAAAACTGAAGATGCTGATCAAAAAAGTGGCTCAAGAGCAATTTATAAGAAATATATACTCAAAAAAAAGCACTTCAAACAATTGAAGGTCTATAAGCTATCTTCTTTCTTGAGGATTCATTCTTTTTTGTAATACAATGTTTATAAAAATCTCATGTCCCCAGATTTCTCAGCAGAAAAATATGAATGTGGTGAAATAAAGCTGACGGCACTTATTGTGTTGGTATAACCTGATCTGTTTCATTGCTCAAATCCCCTGATCTGCTGGACTGAAATCATTCTCTATTTATTTTCAACTATTGCATCATGCACATAAACACAGAAGCTATTTCATAGTATATTTGAATGGCATTTTATATATATATATATATATATGTATATGTATATATATTAGGAATACAAATTTCACAGGATGAAAAGATGTCTCAATTCTTAAAATTGCTTGCTTGCAAAGCTTGATTTCCCCAGTTCAATTTTCCAGCACCAATGTAAAGCCAGATGCACAAGGTGGTATATGTGTCTTGAATTTGTTTGTAGCACAGGAGGCCCTGGTGTCGCTCTCTTTTTTCTCACTCACTCTCTCTTTCTCTGTCACCCCTAAATAAATAAATAAGTATTTTAAAAATAAATACAAATACCAGAATGCAGAGACTGAAGAATTGTGGAGGCTTTCTGACTGAACAATGACAGCTCAAGGTTAAGGGAGAGACTCTGTCTCATGGAAGTGCACAGATGAGTGATGTGGCCACATACACATTACATCTTGTACTGTATTATAATACTCTACAAATTATAATACTCTACAAATTGACCAAAAATAAATAAATAAATGCAAATACTAAGAAAATGTATTTCTCTCATCTTACCAATATCAAAGAAATATAAGCATTTCTTAATAATTGAAGAATATATAAGTAGGCCTATAACTATATATAAATTATATAGTGCCCAATAACTCTGCAATACTGAGAATAAGATATCACAATGTAACACTGTAGATAGAGCTGATAGTATTATTCTATCTATTTGATGAGCTACATAAATTTGTAGATTATTTTTAATAATTTTATTTTGACAAATTTGATTTCTATACAATTCATGAAAACAATTTGGAAAGACTGTTGAGTTAGTCTATTCAATGAATCATTCTGCATTATTGTCCCTGGCAAACATTTTCATTAGTGCTATAAATCTATAAACAGAGTAACATGCCTTCTTTTTTTCTGGACAGAACATTTCATAGCTAATGAGGTTTACATTTTAAACTATAGCAGGTTGTGACATTAAAAGGCGAATGTTTCAACAGATGTTAAAGATAACATATGTGTTGTAAATATGTGCACTTCTTTGAATCTCAGAATTGTTTTTGCATATTTTGGAAGCAGTAGTTGAAATTATTCATTTTGATACTTAATGAGTTAGACCCTGAATGCCCTGTGGAAAATAAAGTGGTTTAAAATTATTTGTAATACTTTTTAGGCTGCTAAAAGGAGCAAACTAGAATCATTTCTTAAATTTTAAAAATAACAGAGAAGTTTTCCAAATGCAAAGTAGTACTTGGCATAGACTACATACAACAAAAGTTTGTTCATATTTAAGACATAATTAATGCAGTTATTTATTTAGTGAAGACATAAAATAAGAAAAACTTTCATGCAGCCCAGGGGAATCATGCTTTTGGCATGCATCTCTTTTTTTTTTTTTTTTTTTTTTTTTTTTTTTTTTTTTATCTAGTGACACACTGCTGATAAGTGTTCCTTACTTAGTTCAACCTGACTTCCTACCAACAAACAACATGTAATTGGGATGCTCATAGATTGATAGTGGATGAGCTTAATAAAGGGTTCTACTTCTGCACATCTCTGGAAATAAAACAAAAGGCAACAACCTTACAATTAGCAGCTGGAGATAGCATGTAATTTTCCAGAGCCCAATAGCAGTTTTTATTTTACTCCATTGTGCTTCCCATATTGGCCCATTTTGTTTAAATTCTACCCTGTGAGAGCTGAGAATTTTCTGTGCTGAACTGGGATGTCATTTTCGGTGACCTCTGAAATTTAGTGATAAAGCTGTACTGTTGGGGAAACATAGGCACCATATTGTCTTTTTACTGTTGGAGATATTATCATTTTTGTCTTACAACAGAAATGTTTGTGGGTTGTACCAGAATTGAGACAGTTTGTCAAAATCAGCAAATGCATCCTAGAATATAGTCACACTTTAAGTATCATTTCCAATGTTGTGAATCACATGTTATTTAGTAAACCACTCTGCCAAAGACATCATTGAAATAATTCAATGGGGTAAAAGAATAATGTTTTGTAAATTGAGGGATTGAATAGTAAACATTTAAATTTATTCTGGCAACCTACTGTATTTAGTGAATAATTTATATGTATAATTTTTTGATTTAAATGAAGGAATATCAAATAGTTGAGATGATGTCATTGAGCTTATATTAAAACATTGAGGCAGAGTCTTCCGGTTAAGATGGTGGCGTAGGTACCATGCCAAAGCAGCCTAGGGGCGAAAAAAGACCAAAAAAACTCAGCAAAATACACACTTTTACTAAAAAGTGAGGTGTATAGGAAATTGAAGCTGCAGCGGAGAAGTAGAAGTGATCCAGAGCATCCAGAGCCTGCAAAGACCCACAAAAGCGGCTCCGGCAGCTCCGCCAACCATGGCGGCGGCGGCGCACCAGAAAGGGGCCAGACTCGGCACCAGCCGCAGGAAAAGCCAGGTGTGGGGATTTTCTACTCACACTGACACTCTCCACAACTCAGGAAACATGAAGGGACAGCGGCAGTGAGCAACAGAGGAGCAGACCATGAGGTAGAAGAACACGTGGAACAGCGAGAGAACCAGAGCAGCTGCGCTCCCTCCCCACCCCCACCGCCTGAGCCCAGCTCCAGCAAACAGAGCAGTGGTCCCAGGACCTGGCCACACCAACTTGAGCCAACAGTGGGACACAAGCAAGAACACAGTCCAGGAGCAATATCAGTGGCTCTGGCATCGATAACAGCAGCCCCAGCAGCAGCAGACACAGGAGTGGCAGCAGTGGCAGATCCCGCAGCAGCAGCTTCAGTGGCAGCAGCGGCAGTGGACACAGCAGCAGCAGCAGTGGTGGGCCCGGCAGCAGCAGCTTCAGCAGCAGTGGCTATAGACCCAGCAGCGGCAGCTTTAGCAGCTGTTCCAGCAGCAGGGGTGCTGATCTGCAGGGCCACACTTGCCAGGCTCGGTTTGCCCCACAGGAAAAGCCAGTGCCCAGCTCCAGAAATCAGAACAACAGCCCGACGACCCAGCCAGCAACTTGACTGAGACCAAAATCATCCAAGGTAACTTGGATTGCACCAGGGAAGGGTCTCACTTGGTCGCAAGCTGACTTGGATCCCTCAACAGACCAGAAATCTTAACCTCCTTGTTGATAGAGGATCTGGTCGTTATAATAACTACTCTTGCATACATACTTGGGGCTATTTTTGATTGAATGTGTACAGTGTTTAGTTAAATTTTAGAATCTACCTGTATTTTATTCCACTCAGCCTGCTTGAATACTCCTATAGCAGGGAAACTCAACCCCTAGGAACACCTTTGTAGATACTCTGAGAGTCCTAAGAGCCACACCTAACACCTTAAGCTCCTACCCTGAAAATATATAACATCAAATCAATTGATACAGCTAAGAATACCCAGCTAGCGAGAAAATTCAAGCATTAACTTAATCCAAGATGCAAAATATATGCATTATAACAAGAAACACTAAAAAGCAAGATGATATAAATCCACCTAAAAGTATTAATGCATCAGAAATGTCCTCCAGTGAGAACTAGTTAGAGGAAATGCCTGAGAAAGAGTTCAAAAGAATGATTATAAATATGTTCAAAGAGGTCAAAGAACAAATCAAAAGAATCAAAGAAGAAATTAAAGAGGAATCAAAGAAGATACAGGACACCAATTTAATGAAATAAAGAAGGCAATACAAGACATAAATAAGGAAATATAAATAATAAAGAAAACCCAGTGAGAATTATTAGCAATGAAGAACACAGTTAATGAAATAAAACACTCTGTAGAAAATCTCACCAGCAGGATGGATGAGGGAGAGGACAGAATATCTAAGCTAGAAGACCATGTGGCAGATCTAATACATTCCAACAAAGAGAAAGACAAACTTAGAGAAAAGTATGAGTGGGAATTTCAAGATATTTGGGACACTATGAAAAGATCTAATATAAGAATTCAGGGCATAGTAGAAGGAGAATTCCACTCCAAAGGCATAGTAGGCGTCTTCAACAAAGTCATAGAAGAAAATTTCCCCCAAGTTGGGAAATAGGGGCCAATGCAGATACAGGAAGCCTTTAGAACCCAGCCAGACAAAACCTGGAAAGAACCTCTCCTTGCCATATTATAGTCAAATTTCCAAACACACACACAAAAGAAAAAGTACTGAAAGCAGTTAGAGAGAAAAGAAGCAATACTCAAATACTAGTTAACAGAAGAGAGCACAGGTAGAACGGGAACCAAAAAAAAAAAAAGGCAAACATAAATATACACCTTTCAATAACATCTCTTAATATCAATGGCCTCAATGCCCCAACAAAAAGACATAGGTTTGCAGACTGGATTAAAAAGCAGGATCCTACAATTTCTTGTCTACAAGAAACTCACCTTTCTACAAAGGATAGACATTATCTTAGGGTGAAAGGTTGGAAGACGGTGTTTCAAGCAAATGGGCCTAGAAAACAAGCAGGGGTTGCTATCCTAATATCTGAAAAGGTAGACTTTAGTCCAACGTTAGTCAAGAAAGATAAAGAAGGTCATTTTATATTGATTAAGGGCACACTCCAACAGGAGGCCATTACAATCCTAAACATATATGCACCTAACATGGGGGCTCCCAAATTCTTCAAACAAACACTATTAGAACTAAGGTCACAGATAACACCAAACACAGTGGTGGGTGACTTTAACACCCCACTCTCATCAATTGACAGGTCATACTGAGAAAAAATGAACAGAGACGCATCTGGACTAAATGAGGTCATAGAAGGAATGGACCTAACAGATATATACAGGACATTTCATCCAAAGGCTACAGAATATAAATTCTTTTCAGCAGCACATGGAACTTTCTCTAAAATAGACCATATATTAGGACACAAAGCAAATCTTAACAAATTCAGGAAAATTGAAATAATTCCTTGCATTCTATCTGACCACAATGGAATTAAACTACAAATCAGTAGCAAGAAAGGCTATAGAGCATACACATAATCATGGAAACTAAACAATACACTACTAAATGATGAATGGGTCAATGAAGAAATCAAGAAGGAAATCAAAAAATTTATAGAGTCAAACGATAATGAGAACACAACATACCAAAATCTCTGGGACACAATGAAGTCAGTTCTAAGAGGTAAATTTATAGCCTTAAGTGCCTATATTAAGAAATTAGAAAGGTTGCAAGTAAACGACCTAATGCATCACCTTAAAGCCTTAGAAAAAGAAGAACAAGGCAACCAAAAATCAGTAGATGGGAAGAAATAATAAAGATTAGGGCAGAAATTAATGAAATAGAAACAAAAAGAACAATCCAAAGAATTAATGAAACGAAGAGTTGGTTCTTTGAAAGGATAAACAAGATTGATAAACCCTTAGCAAATCTGAGCAAAAGAAAGAGAAAAGAGACACAAATTAATAAAATCAGAGATGAACAAGGTAACATCACAACAGATTCCAGAGAAATTCAAAAAATCATAGAGACATACTATAAAAGCATATACTCCACAAAGTATGAAAATCTGAAAGAAATGGATGATTTCCTTGATCTACATAACCTACCTAAATTAAATCAAAATGAGATTAATCACTTAAATGGACCTATAACAAACATGGAGATCCGAACAGTTATCAATAATCTCCCAACTAAAAAAAGCCCCGGCCCAGATGGATTCACTTCTGAATTTTACCAGACCTTTAAGGAAGAGCTAACACCATTGCTTCTTAAGCTTTTCCAAGAAATAGAAAAAGAAGGAATTCTACCAAACTCCTTCTATGAGGCCAGCATCACCCTGATACCAAAACCAGGCAAAGATAGAACAAAAAAAGAAAATTACAGACCAATCTCCCTCATGAACATAGATGCAAAAATTCTCAACAAAATATTGGCAAACAGAATACAAGAGTATATCAAAATTTCATTCACCCTGACCAAGTAGGCTCTATCCCAGAGATGCAGGGATGGTTCAACATACACAAATCAACAAATGTAATACATTACATAAACGGGTTGAAGGACAAAAATCACATGATCATCTCATTAGACGCAGAGAAAGCATTTGACAAAATCCAACATCCCTTCATGATAAAAGTCCTACAGAGACTGGGAATAGAAGGAACATATCTCAATATAATAAAGGCTATTTATGACAAGCCTACAGCCAACATATTACTAAATGGGGAAAAACTGGAAGCTTTTCCACTAAAATCAGGAAAAAGACAAGGGTATCCACTGTCCCCACTTTTATTTAATATAGTTTTGGAAGTCTTAGCCATAGCAATATGGCAAGAAACACACATAAAAGGGATACAAATTGGAAAGGAAGAGATCAAGTTATCATTATTTGCAGATGACATGATTCTACACCTAAAGAACCCTAAAGACTGTACTAGCAAACTGTTAGAGTTGATCAAATCCTACAGCAATGTAGCAGGATACAAAATAAATACACAGAAATCAGTAGCCTTCCTATATGATAACAACAAACACACAGAGGATGAAATCAGAGAACCACTCCTATTCACAATTGCATCAAAAAAAAAAATAAATACCTTGGAATAAACCTAACCAAGGAAGTAAAGAATCTCTACAATGAAAACTATAAAACACTCATGCGAGAAATTGCAGAAGACACTAGAAAGTGGAGAAACATCCCTTGTTCCTGGATTGGAAGAATCAATATTGTGAAAATGGCAATCTTACCTAAAGCAATCTACACATTTAATGCAATCCCTACCAAAATTCCAAAGGAAATTTCATGGAAAATTCATGGAAATAGAAAAAACAATCCAAAAATTCATTTGGAATCACAAAAATCCTCGAATATCTAAAATAATACTGAGCAACAAAAATAAGGCTGGTGGTATCACCAGACCTGCTTTTAACCTATACTACAGAGCCATAGTAACAAAACAGCATGGTACTGGCACAAAAACAGACATGTAGATCAGTGGAACAGAATAGAGGACCCAGATGTAAGCCCAAGTAGCTATAGCCACCTGATATTCGATAAAAATGCCAAAAATACTCATTGGAGAAGAGACAACCTCTTCAACAAATGGTGTTTTGAAAAGGATGAAAATAGATTCTTCTCTCTCACCATGCACAAGAATTAAGTCCAAATGGATTAAAGACCTTAACATCAGACCTGAAACTCTGAAACTGCTAGAGGAAAAAGTAGGGGAAACCCTTCCACATATTGGTCTTGGCAAAGACTTTCTGAATACAACCCCAATTGCTCAGGCAATAAAACCACAGATTAATTATTGGGACCTCATGAAATTACAAAGATTTTGCACTGCAAAGGACACAGTGAAAAAAGCAAAGAGGCAATACAGAATGGGAAAAAATCTTCACCTGATATATATCTGATAGAGTATTAATATCTAGTATATCCAAAAACTCAAAAAGTTAAATAATAAGGAATCAAACAAGCCAATCAAAAAAATGGGCTATGGAGCTAAATAGAACATTCTCAGAGGAAGAAATACGAATGGCATATAAGCATCTAAAAAAATGTTCTACGTCACTAGTCATCAGGGAAATGCAGATTAAAACTACATTGAGATTCCATTTCACTCCTGTCAGATTGTCCACCATCATGAAAACAAATGATCATAAATGTTGGCAAGGATGTGGAAAAACAGGAACCCTTCTACACTGCTGGTGGGAATGCAATCTGGTCCAGCCATTGTGGAAAACAGTGTGGAGGTTCCTAAAACAGCTAAAGATTGATCTACCATATGATCCATCTATAGCACTCCTAGGCATATATCCAAAGGACTCATCTCATTTTCTTAGAAATACATGCTCAACCATGTTTATTGCTGCTCAATTTATAATAGCTGGGAAATGGGACCAGCCTAGATGTCCCTCAACTGATGAGTGGATAATGAAGATGTGGCACATTTATACAATGGAGTTCTACTCAGCAATAAAGAAAAATGAAGTTATGAAATTTGCAGAAAAATGGATGGACCTGGAAAGGATTATACTAAGTGAGGTAACCCAGGCTCAGAAAGCCAAGCACATGATCTCTCTCATATGTGGATCCTAGCTACAGATGATTGGGCTTCTGCCTGAGAAGGAAAATACTTGGTAGCAGAGGCCAGTAAGTTAAAAAGGAGACATAAAGGGAAGAGAAAGAAGGGAGGAGGATACTTAATAGGTTGATATTCTATATATGTAAGTACAATGATTGTAAGGGGAGGTAATATGATGGAGAATGTAATTTCAAAGGGGAAAGTGTGGGGGTGGGGAGGGAGGGAATTACCATGGTACATTTTTTTATAATCATGGAAAATGTTAATAAAAATTTAAAAATAAATAAAATAAAAATAAATAAAACATTGAGGCAGAAAATTTTCAATGCTTAAAAGACTTCCTTAAAAATTTCTCTTCAGCCAGGCATGGTGGAGCACATCTTTAATCCCAGCACTCGGGAGGCAGAGGTAGGAGGATTGCCATGAGTTGGAGGCCACCCCGAGACTCCATAGTGAATTCCAGGTCAGCCTGGGCTAGAATGAGAACCTACTTCAAAAAAACAACAACAAAAAAATTTGTTTCAAGTTTTTATTGAATCTCATTTCCTGATATGGAATTTCTTCTTATGTTTACACTCAAATTTTCAAATGCTATATATGTTATATCTAATAAGAAAATACATAAAATACATAAAATGCAGTCGGGTGTGGTGGTGCATGCCTTTAATCCCAGCACTCAGGAGGCAGAGGTCGGAGGATCGCCATGAGTTCGAGGCCACCCTGAGTCTACATAGTGAATTCCAGGTCAGCCTGAGCTAGACTGAAACTTTACCTCAATAAAAAAAAAAAAATAAAATACATAAAGTGTAAATTTTTAGCTATATTTTGAAATTAAATACATGAAATAAGAGAATTAAATATGGGGCAAGTTCAACTGCAAATCTAATCCTAAAATTTCTAAGCACTAAAACAAGTGTAATTTCCTAGGTTACAAATATACATCAAATATTGTCTAAATCTCATATCATAGATGTACAAAATCCTTTGTGATTTATATATATATAACATTAAGTTTTAGTTTTTGCTGTTGATGAAGAAAATGTGTAGGAAATTCATTAAATGGTGTAGCAATATTAAAGATTATTAAACTAAAGCTTTAAGTATTAGCACAAATATATTGCTTTAATTTTGCAAAATGTTTAGGTTGTTGAGAACTCATCCTACATAATTCTTTTTCACTTTTGAAATTTGCCTATGTAATTCTCTGAAATAGAAAAATGGCATCTTATTACTATGATCTCCCAGGCACTTGGGATGCTGAGGCAGGACATTCACCATGAGTTCTGGGCCATCCTGGGCCTGATAACCTGGAAAAATATAGAGGATACTATGTTAAATAAAATAGACTGGCACAAGGTGGCTTATCTTTGTAGTTAAGAATATTTTTATAATTTAAATTAGTACAACTTTAAAGCTACAGAACCAATGGGAGTGCAATTTATTAAATTTACATCATTTATTTCAAGTCTTCTTTGTGGATGATACAATAAAATTATTTTCACTTTGATTAAACAGTTTAATATATCTTTCAGCTTTTTCACTTGATTCTTGGAAATCCTGACTTATTCTAGTGGTGTGGTTTCTGTCATTTCTGTTATTAATTACTCATAAATCAGAACTCTGGAGAACCTGGCATATTGTTGTGATAGATACTTCAAATAGTCTCTTTTGGTTGAAGACAAAGTACTCTCGAATATAGCTGTGTGCATCTGCTTCCATAGAAGCATCATAATAAAACAAAACTATATGAAGATGATTAAGATTTAACATAGTCATAGTTAAAAGATCTTAAAGATTATAAAACATGGCAATTATTACAATTTTGTTAGAAAAACATCACTTTGAATAATTTCTTGATAAAATTGATACTCTATTTTAGAACTTGACTAGCTATAAGTCAATTATAATACTGAGTACTTTTTGAAGGTATTTAATAATATAATTTTTGTAGATTTTTAGTAATATACTTTTCAGATACCGTGGTGGTTTGAATTTGAATGCATGCCCCCCATAGCCTGAGGTATTTTTTATTAACATTGAGCTTCCTACTTAAGTCTCCAGCAGAATGTAGGAGTAGGTATGTCTCTGAGGCTAGATCCAGCCCTAAGGAGTGTTTAGAGCCAGTTTGATCTCTGGCTATAGGTGCTTTCTGGTGTTAGCTTCTTTCTCTTTCTCTCAGCTGTAGATACTGAAAGGTGCCAGATTCTTCCACCATTGATGGTGCTCCATCCCCTGGAATCTAAAAGCTTGAAATAAACCCTTTTTCCTCATAAGCTGCTTCTACTTGGATGTTTTCCCAGTGACTAGAATGCAACTGCAATAGACACCATCTATAATTTGGAAAAGATTACATTTGCAGTAGTGTCACATTATCCTTGGTGAGTATATTCAAAGAACTCCATGGACACCAGAAACTGAAGATGATCTCAAAACCTAAGTATACCATTTGCTATACAACATGGATTATTCATAACTAATGGTAGCTGATATAAGCAGATATTCCATATATAGGGCTGATTCAACTCCTGGGATAGATGGAGGAACATGGTAGTGTGAGATTTTGTTATTTTACTAACAGTAGATCCTAATTAAAGCTTACAAAGTATTTCTGGAATTTTCCATTTTATTTAATTTTTCACACCATAGTTAATCATAGGTAAGTAAAAGAAGAAAAAATGAACCCACTGTTCTTGAAGGATTAGTGCAAATTTTATGTATAGGAATATGATTGAAGACCTGAGTAGAGAGCATACTCTTTGAATTAAAAAATTCAAGATTTCCAGGGGTGGTGGCACAACTCTTTGATTGAAATACTCTGGAGTCAGAGGTAAAATGATCACTGTAAGTTCAAGGCCAGCTTGAGACTGCATAGTGAATTCCAGGTCAGCTTGAGCTAGAGTGAGAGCCTACCTTGAAAGACCAAAAAAAGCTGTGAATGTCCAATTGAATTATTTAATTAAAATTTCTATATGGCAAACTAATTGACATATTAAATGTAATATCTTAATTTGAGATAAATGATCAAGTATAGTTTTCTTTCAAAATCCGCCTTAGAGAGCACAAGAAAAGGAGAATTGGTTCCAGTTCATTGAAGGCACATCAGACTGTGAGCACAAAGGCTGGCTGGGGAGGTGACATTATCAGGAAATGCCTCTGCCTCTCAGTGCCAGCATGGTGTTTCTGTTAAGAGACATATAAGGAAATAGTTAACATGATTAACAATCTTACATGTGAAAGGTACATTGAGATACAATAACTTTTTGTGTCTCATGTTAGTATACATTGAGGTGTTAGTAAGAATTTAAACAAACCAGGTGTGTGGTGTCACATGGCTTTAATCCCAGCACTCAGCACTGGGAGTCTGATGTAGAAGGATTGCTATGAGTCAGAGGCCAGCCTGAGACTACAAAGTGAATTCCAGTCTCAGAAAACCAAACCAAACCAAGCAAAAACAAACCAAACCAACCCAAAACAAAACAAACAACAGCAACCAAAAGATCTTAAGAGCAAAACCAACATCATTATGACTTGAAAACAAGATTATTCTGACGTGACTTAAAACTGTGAAAAACAATGTGACTTGTGTAGGAAATACATTGAGAAACTTTTGGACTTCATCCATCACATGAGGTCAGCAGTTCACATGAGAATACTTTGAAGTGTTCACTTGTTAATATTTTGCCTTTGTTCCTGCTCTGCAGGCTAAAGGGTGTAGTCCAGATAGCCTCTTGACTCCTGCTATAGAATTGACCTTCAACAAACATATAATTAATTAAGTTTATAAATCACAAAACAAGGAAAATATATGTTAAGGGGAAATCATTACTGAATTTAAATTGAGTCTACCAAATCCAGGCAAAGCAATTATGAACTGATAGAAATTTAAATTTTTTTTTTTTAAATTTTATTCAAGAGAGACAGACACAGAGAGAAAGACCGGTAAAGGGAGAGAGAGAGAATGGGCACGCCAGGGCTTCCAGCCTCTGAAAACGAACTCCAGACGTGTGCGCCCCCTTGTGCATCTGGCTAATGTGGGACCTGGGGAACCGAGCCTCGAACCGGGGTCCTTAGGCTTCACAGGCAAGCGCTTAACCGCTAAGCCATCTCTCCAGCCCTGATAGAAATTTTAAAAACTCCACATCAACTTTAGTTTTGGTGCATAAGTTGTTGACAAATTTATTTTTCTTAAAGAAATTTAAACCGTATTATTTCATCTATGATGTGAAAATACATTTGTTGTTACGACAATGTAAATTTAAGTTTTTTTGTGAAATTTCTGATCCAATGTCAGTACGATCAATGAGATTGATACATTTTAATGTACATTTCAATAAATGAGTTGTACTTGCTAGGCTACTTACCCATTTTCAAATACATGTTAGTTATTCCATTTTGATGCTAAGAAAAATTCTAAATATGTGTGGTGGTTATGATTACATGATTGATTACATAATTAAAGTAAAACTTATACATTGTTGTGGGTCACTGTCAAAGTATAGAAATTATACTTCTATGAAACTAAAGAAAAATGTCTACTTTTAATGTATGGTTATATTGTTCTTCTTTATTGTGTTATTTTTTTAAGTTGGCATATTAAGTAATGGGTTTTACTATGTCATTTTCATTTATCCTTCTTGGTGATCCTGCTTTGTCTATTAACCCTTTCTTGTCACATGGATTCTGTTACCCCTTTTTTTTCTCCTTGAAGATTTTTTTTTTTTTTTTTGGCCTGTCTATAGTCTCCTTTCTGGTTTCATAATCCACAGTCCATATTTACATACATACATAAAAATTGGAACCTCGGATCTGCATATGACAGGAAATGTGATATTTGTTCTTCTAAACCTGTTTTATTTCACTTGGCCCATATTCTTTGTCATTTGAAAATGAAACATATTCACTTTCTACTAGGAAATTTTTACTAATGAGAAATTTTGTTATAGAAATTGACTGTCTTTATAATCCCTGTAAAAGGATGAGCAAAATCTATGTTATTTTTACCTTTCTAGATATTGATTTTCACTGTATCATCTTAGTTTTCCTTTTCAAATTAATTACAAATTCATTTTGACAAAGATTAACACAAGTATTTGGTAGTTCTTGGGGATTTGGGCAAATAAACCTGTTGTTTTGGTTGTATTTTATTATAATATAATTTCCAGTTATTTCAAAGTATATAGGATTTTCCTTTATAGCATTCCCTTTATGGATGTTTAAAAATTGGTATAACCAAGCAGACAGAGATTCAAATGAAATTTGTATATGTGCTTATTAATATGTCCTTAAATTGGTGTGTTTGCTTTCTTGATTTTTCAAGTGAAAAAATCCTGGAAATACTATTCTCTTATGTGAAAGATGAAAGGAGACTGCAATGGAAAAAAAGATACTATAAATTGGAGTTTAACCTCTCAAACCCAGAGGCTTGAGAAACATATTATTACTGAAATAATTGCAAACTGTGTGAGTTATGCAACCTAGGTGATACCCAGCTTTTAGTTTAAAAAGACCAACGAAACTATGATCCCTGGTGTTGAATAAAGTAGCCATTCTTCAACTACCTAGGTGATCTTGTCTAATATCTCCAATCAAACCCATAAAATTACTAAGGGATCATTAGTATGTAAATGGATAGTCACATCTGTTGTTTTTACTGCTGATCTTTTTTATGCCAGCATATTATGAAGACATTAGAGACAGGTGATACAGGGTCAGAAAATAAGAAACATTTTCTTGTATTGGTTCCTATTCTCCCAAACAACTATTGTGAAATTAATGAGTTCAACACTTGAAAAAAAAAAACTTGAAACAATTATAGCTTAAGCTATTTTTTTCATTTAAGACTTTTTTATTTCTCTATTGATTTGCTTGGAATTATAGAGACAAAAGAAAAAATTATGGGTTTCTATTTTTTTTCATTCAATTAAGGAAATGACATTGATATGTCCTGATTGTAAAATTTAGTTTCTAAATTCCATTATAGTAAAAAAAAAAAATAAAAATAAAAATAAATAATAAAAATAAGCAAGTAAAATAAATCCATTTAATTTTAAAAGGACAGAAATATTTAAATAAGGAAGAAAATGGCACCATCAACATAATGTGTTTATAGAAATATTCGATATGATACATTGAACTAGGTCACTATTAATCTAATAATTCTAGGACAGGGACTTCATAGTTATTAGTAACATAAGATAGTATGCATATCATAAAAATAATGAGGATGAGAAGGAGGTAGGGGACACTTTGTACTAATAAATTGAAGTACTGGTAAAGAAAATAATTGTCTATGTTATCCAATATGTGCTGAGAAACTATACTTACATTGAACAATTCCCTGCTTTTGGCCAAGTAAAAAATTACATCACTGTCTTGGCAGGGTGACCACCATGAATAAACAACAACTCTTGTGGGTCATCTTCCACATCTTCTGGGAATTATTTCTCTCCAATTTTACTTAAATACCTTTCAGTCTATGTTCAGTACCCCTGGAAGCTAAAATAGTCTCATTGTGAGGTAACCATTTAAGCAGGAATATTTCATCTTAATGTAATTTAAAGAAATGAAACTTTCATTTCAAATTTCTCAGATACCACAAAGCAACACTCTTTCAAAAAAATATTAACAACTTCCATGATTGTAAACAATATCCCATGGTAATGCCCTCCCTTCCCCCACAATCCCCCTTGCAACTCCATTCTCCATCATATTCCCTCCCACGCTCAATCAGTCTCTTTTATTTTGATGTCATGATCTTTTCCTCCTATTCTGATGGTCTTGTGTAGGTAGTGTCAGGCACTGTGAGGTCATGAATATCCAGGCCATTTTGTGTCTGGGGGGATTGTGTTGTAAGGAGTCCTCCTTTGGCTCTGACATTCTTTCCGCCACATCTTCAGCAATAGACCCTGAGCCTTGGAAGGTGTGATAGAGATATTGCAGTGCTGAGCACTCCTGTCACTTTTTTCCAGCACCATGATACTTTCTGAGTCATCCCAAGGTCACTGCCATCTGAAAAAAGAAGATTTTCTACCAAAAGTGAGAGTAGCATTATTATAAGGGTATGGACTTTAAGAGAACTGCTTATTAGGACACAAGGCAGCATTCTTGTCAGCTGAACCAGTGGAAGGAATGACCTCCCAGTGTTGACTGAAAGGCAGGTAGCTCACTTCAGTGGTGTGAACATCCACTCAGTTTGGAAGTACTGTTTAAACAAATCTACCAAATCATGTTTCTGATTTATTCGTGGTGATCATACTGCCATGATATCTAGTTTTACTTGGAATCCCAATGAATGCTGGGTAATTTCTCCATATCAGAATGCAGTATCAAGCAAAACGTGACAGATAGTAAAGCATGTTTATAATGATGAAGATACTGAAGAAACATGAATCCAGAAGGGTGAGGATCCTAGATGCATCTGTACTTGTGATTGCAGATTCGTCCTTTCTCCTCTGAACACTGAGATAGATTTAAAACTGGCATAGAGACAAAAAAAAAAAAAAAAAAAAAAAACAAAAACAAAAAAAAACCTTTATCTATCCCACTGTAACAGATACCATCAAAAAATGCTATCATCCCAGTGAGTATGTTATAAAATCTTAACTTGGGGATTTAATTCAACAAAGTCACAGGTGTATATTTAAATTTTCTTCAGGAATTTTCTTGTAACACTTCTAGTCAGGGATATATTATATGTGATTGCATTACTCCTTAAGCTATATTTCTAAGATTTTCAGACTCTTAACTAACACAGGAAGGACACTCAGATGTCAACCTCCAATTCTATCTTGTGATATCATTCTATCTATTTAGTGATTATTTTCCCACTAAGTCGCAGTACATCTGTTTTGCACTTATTACTATCATGCTAAATAAATATAGAATTATTTTCTGCCATTTCTGAAATGAAAAGGAGTATTTTTGTGTACTACTTGGCACTACATCCACTATGTTTAATTATATGATTCACTACATACTGGTTAATTGAAATCTAAATCACTTCATTCTAAGACTACTTTGAATTTCATATGTGATACTACAGCTTCTCATTTTCATCAGTAATATACATATCCTAATAACATGACCAACATGCTTTGGAATTTTTACATTTTATACAGTGGGTCTTAGGAGTTCTAACTTGCATTTCTTGTAATACTGATACTTAACTTTTTTCATATGTTGAGGGACAATTATACATAGAAAGCAATATAGTTATATCTTTATTCAATTTTCTTTTTTTTTTTTTTTTGATTTTTCAAGGTAGGGTCTCACGCTGGTCCAGGCTGACCTGGAATTAACTATGTAGTCTCAAGGTGGCCTCAAACTGTCAGCGATCCTCCTACCTCTGCCTCTGGAGCGCTGGGACTAAAGGTCACCACGCCCAGCTCAATTTTCTCTTTTATGTGGGATCTTCTTTGTATTGATGTTTAGGAAACCTTAAAGTAACACTTTTACATAATAGTACATTATAAATACTTTCTCCTGGTTTATCATATTCTTCTCACTTTACTCCTGCTGTTTTATTATGATCTTATTTTTATTATTATTAATTTAAAATTTTTTTAAAATTTTTATTTATTTGAGAGCGACAGAGAGAGAGAGAGAGAGAATGGGCACGCCAGGGCCTCCAGCCACTGCAAACGAACTCCAGACGCATGCGCCCCCTTGTGCATCTGGCTAACGTGGGTCCTGGGGAATGAAGCCTCGAACTGGGGTCCTTAGGCTTCACAGGCAAGCACTTATCCACTGAGCCATCTCTCCAGCCCTAATTTAAATTTTTATTAGCATGCATTGATTGAACAAAGTGACAGGTTTCATTATACTTTCATAGAAATACTTCATTGCACTTTGACCATATTCACCACACATTACCCTCTACTGGAAATTCTCTGCCTGTATACTAGCCCCAGATAATTCCTCTGTATTCAGCACACATGCATGCACACATGCACACATGCACACACATGCATACACACACACACACACACAATACCTAGGATAATATATTCATTAAACAGGTGACCAAAAATATGATATTTGTCTTTCTCTATCTGGCTCATTCTATTAATATGATGAAATCTGGTCCCATCCACTTTCCTGTAAATGATGTAATTGAACCCTTCTTAGGAATTGAATAAAACTACATTGCACATTTATAGCACATGCCCTTTATCCATTCATATGATGATGAACAACTAGGCTTATTCCATGACTTGACTATTGTGTAGAATTCTGCAATAAACAGATATGCAGGTATTGTTGTAGTATGCTATGTTGTTGTGAATTAGTTATCCCCCATAAACTCATATGTTCTGAATGCTTGATTCCTAGCTGATGGCAATTTGGGAGGTGGAGCCTTGCTAGAGGAGTTGTGTCACTGCTGAACCTTAAGTATTTTTAACTCCTAGTTTTCCAGCATTAGTTCTGCTCACTTTCCTGATGCTTTTTCTACATGCTGTCAGAGAGCCTCTGCTCATACCATGTTTTTCTCTGCCATCATGGAGCTTCCCCTAGAGACTGTAAGCCAAAATAAAACAGATTTCTTCCATCAGCTGCTTTTGTTCAGGTGCTTTGTGCCAGCAACAAGATGGTAACGGAAACATATGCTATCTTACATTCATTTGACTATATTCTATCTATGTATCTGTATATCTATCTATGGATCTTACTGTAATTCCCCATTCATTTCTATAGTGTTTGTACCAGTTTACATTCCCAACAGCCATGCATGATGTTTCCTTTTTCCCTATCTCATCACTAGCATTTTAGTATTTGCTTTCTTAATGATAGCCTTTCTGAGAAAGTTGAGATGGGTCCCCAATGTATTTGTTATTTGCATGGCCCTGATGGCTTGGGGTAATGAAATTTTTTTTCACGTGATTATTGTCCATTTGTACTTCATACTTTGAAAAGTGTCTGTTCATTTCATTTTCCCATTTATTGACTGGATAATTTGAGGTAACAGTATTTAATATTTTGAGCTCTTTGTATATTATTGATATTAAACCTCTGGCAAATATACAGTCAGCAAATATTTATTTCCCACTTTGTAAGCTGTCTCTTTACTTTGTGAATTATGTACTTTGTTGTGCAGAAATTTTGTTTTCAATTTCATGTAATCTCATTAGTCAATTATTTTTATTTACCTTGCTATGGAGTCCTTTTCAGAAAGTCTTCACCTATGCCTATATTTATTTTCCATTTACTTTTAACACTTTTAGTATTTCAGGTCTATCTCAAGGTTTTTGATTGTTTTTTTTTTTTTGTATAAAAATAGAATCTAGTTTCATTCTTTCACATGTGGATAACCAGCTTCCTCAGCACCACTTTTTGAAGAGGCTGGGTTTCCTTTAACATGTTTTTGCCACATTTTACAATTGGGTGACACAGCAACATGAGTTTATCCCCAAGTCTTTGTATCCCTTTGCTGTACAGATCAGCATGTCTGAATTGAGCCAGTTTCATGCTGTTTATGTAACTATGGCTTTGCAGAATAATTTGAAATCAGGTATTGTTATACCTCAGCGATGTTCTTTGTGCTGACAATCACTTTGGCAACTTATTGCCTCTTTTGCTTTCCTATGATTGTAGCATTCTTTTCTTTCTGGGAAGAATATCATTGGAATTTAAATGAAGATTACATGGAATTTGTAGATTGTTTTTAGTAGCATAGCCATTTTCATGACATCAATGCTGCTGATCCATGCACATGGGAAGTTTTTGTATTTTCTAGGCTTCCTTCAATGTCTTTCCCCAGGGTTTTAAAGTTTCAATTGTAGAGCTCTTTTCCACCCTTAGGTTTACACTTAAGTAATATTGGAAGCAAGCATGAATGCTATTGTTTTTCTGATTTCTTTCTTAGCAGATTCATTATTGATGTATAAAAAATCTTCTGGGTTCTGCACCTTAATTTTGTATTCTTTTATCTTACTAGAAGTATTTATCTGGTCTAAGAAATTTTTTGCAATATTTAGGGTCTATTAAGCATAAGATTATATCACCTGCAAATAGGAGTTATTTGATTTATTCCTTTAATTTTTGTATCCTATTTTTCTTGCTTGTTCATATTCATTTGTGTTAGTTTTGGTATGTCATATTTGCGTGAAAATTTTAGCTACTTCTATATTTTCAATTTTTTATGACCTAAATTTTATTTGTCTCTGTACTATTCCCCCTTTCCAATTTGGTCTTTTCTTTGTTTGGATTAATTTGGGCTAAATGTGCATAGACTAGCTTATCTTTGCAAAGAACAAACTTTACATTTTGATAATGTCTATAGTGGTATTTGAAATTTCTTGCTGTCTGAGTTTTGTGCTATGGCATTTTCTTGACTTTCTAGGAATCTGAGTTGCATTATTTTGTTTTACTTTTGAAATTAATGGTTAAGTTCTCTAAATTTTTGTTTGGTTCCTGATTATAGATTGTGAAGTTCAAAGACCATTTGAGCTTCTTTTTGTCATCAGAGGATAAATGGTGTTTATTTAAGCATCTGTAGTCTTTGATTTTTTTTAAATTTTCTATATAAATATACAGTTTTCATACCTCTATTAGTAGCCCAAAACTTCACAATTATCTTTATGTTGTTTTTTTTAAAATTTATTTATTTGAGAGCGACAGACACAGAGAGAAAGACAGATAGAGGGAGAGAGAGAATGGGCGCGCCAGGGCTTCCAGCCTTTGCAAACGAACTCCAGACGCGTGCGCCCCCTTGTGCATCTGGCTAACGTGGGACCTGGGGAACCGAGCCTTGAACCGGGTCCTTAGGCTTCACAGGC